>NC_054536.1:29215969-29815969 GCF_017654505.1 Polyodon spathula
TTCTGGATTTCATAACAATACTTTTAAATTGTAAAAAGAAACCACCTAAACATATCTCAAATACTACATAATACTCTTGCCAACAATAAAAAACAGATTGGGTTGATCCGCAGATGTCCAGATTAAACTGGACAATCGAATGGGTAATTTTAAAAATGACCTGATGTGTGCTGGGTCCTTTTTCCCTCCTTCAGGCACATGAAGACATAAGTACATGTATAATACTGTAATAAAAAAAAACAGCCCCCACAAACAGAAGCCATTAGAACCTAATGTAAAGGTCTGAGCTTATTGTGGTTGGAAGGTCTGTTGAGAATAAGAACATAAGAACATAAGAAAGTTTACAAACGAGAGGAGGCCATTCGGCCCATCTTGCTCGTTTGGTTGTTAGTAGCTTATTGATCCCAGAATCTCATCAAGCAGCTTCTTGAAGGATCCCAGGGTGTCAGCTTCAACAACATTACTGGGGAGTTGATTCCAGATCCTCACAATTCTCTGTGTAAAAAAGTGCCTCCTATTTTCTGTTCTGAATGCCCCTTTGTCTAATCTCCATTTGTGACCCCTGGTCCTTGTTTCTTTTTTCAGGCTGAAAAAATCCCTTGGGTCGACACTGTCAATACCTTTTAGAATTTTGAATGCTTGAATTAGGTCGCCACATAGTCTTCTTTGTTCAAGACTGAACAGATTCAATTCTTTTAGCCTATCTGCATATGACATGCCTTTTAAGCCCGGGATAATTCTGGTCGCTGTTCTTTGCACTCTTTCTAGAGCAGCAATATCTTTTTTATAGCGAGGTGACCAGAACTGCTCACAATATTCAAGATGGTCTTACTAGTGCATTGTACAGTTTTAACATTACTTCCCTTGATTTAAATTCAACACTTTTCACAATGTATCCGAGCATCTTGTTAGCCTTTTTTATAGCTTCCCCACATTGTTTAGATGAAGACATTTCTGATGTCGGCAAAAACTCCTAGGTCTTTTTCATAGATTCCTTCTCCAATTTCAGTATCTCCCATATGATATTTATAATGTACATTTTTATTTCCTGCGTGCAGTACCTTACACTTTTCTCTATTAAATATCATTTGCCATGTGTCTGCCCTGTTCTGAATCTTGTCTAGATCATTTTGAATGACCTTTGCTGCTACAACAGTGTTTGCCACTCCTCCTACTTTTGTCAATGTACGGTTTCTATAAATCAGGGGTGAAAATCCCAGCCCACAAGGTAAAGAGCCCTCCTGGTCTTGATCAATGTATTATTTAATGATACTTATAAAACCTGGAGGACTCCTGACCTCAAGGAATTGTGTTGTCACTGTTTTATTGGAAGGTGTACAGTATACAAGTATGGACTGGAGTTGAGGTGTATGGTGGAAAACTATTGTCCCTAAGAGGGGGATATAGTGTCTGACAGGGCATTATATTGCCGGAAGCCAAAGGATGAGGGCTATATTGTCCCCCAAGTATAGTGTTTCCCAAACTTGACCCAAATGAACACAGGAATAATGAACCCACGACCCAAAATTATTCACTATTTAGTATTTTAACTGAAATACTTCTTAAATAACCAAAACATGACGTGCAACTTATTTGTAACTACACTATACTATATAAGAATTCAGGGCTTTGATAGTTTTAGAGGTTGGTAAAATGATTGCTTTTATCAAATTAATTATTAGTAAAAAATTATATTAAACTAACATATTGTAACTCACGAGGCATACAATCTGGGGGGGTGCCTCTTAGAACATAAGAACATAAGAAAGTTTGCAAACAAGAGGAGGCCAATCTGGCTCATCTGGTTATTAGTAGCACACATAGCTAATTTATATATTAACCCCCACCTTTCCCATTCATTTGTATAATGCCGGGTGAAAAGCCTGGTTTACTCAAGTAAAATAAATTGAGCGAACGGAAACACAAAAAAGCATTTTACATGAGGCATTTTTCAAAAACTTGCATGGAAACCCCATGATTGAAGCAGTTCTTCAATAGGTAAGCTGACAATCTCTGAGCAACAATGCTGAAGAAAATCTCGCCTTCCACGTTCAACAGGGAAATAGGATGAAACGGACCAATACTCGTACAATCTTTTTCTTTAGGTATAAAGACCCCACCTGCTTGGTGCCATACTCTTGGTACAATCTGTTTTTCCCATGCTACTTTCATCAATTTCCAAGGGATTCGTAGAACACCAGGGGCACTCTTGTACACTGTATGAAACTCCACTAGGCCCAGGAGATGATGATGCCCTTGTCTTTTTCACAGTGCTCTACTTCTTTCCACTTAGGTGCACAGTCCTCCATTTGGTATTCTGGTGGATTGATAGGTGGGATGTCTGAAGGAACTGACATAGGCTCCTGCCTTTTTTAATTTGTGTGTTTCATCGAGATATCTCTTCAGCTCAGACTTAGTTGCTTTTAGTGTGCCATTTTCTTCCTCTGGTGAATAACTTCTTTGCATATTTGACTGGGTCTTTACAAAAGTTAGTTCTTGCATTGCTCTTTCTTTTCCATAGGTGTTCAGCTCTGTGTAATGTTGCAAGCTTATTTTTTATGACCCTTTGTAACAGATTGAGTCCCTCCTTCTGACTTTGTTCTGCTCTCCTCCATTGCTTCCTCAGCTGCCTCCTTTCTCTAAACTAAGCACTCAATCGCCTGCTGCCATCTAGACTTTATAGGAAGATTGTACTGTCTCCTTTCTTTTTTCAACTCCAAACCTCCTGCTTCGACTGTTCCACCTAACCTTTCCAACGCAAAACAAACACAGATCCGTGTTTACTGTGTCCCATGCAGTTTTCTCAGAAGCTCTTGGCTATTTAACTCCAGACTTGTGCCCGTTGAGGTTCTTTTCTCTCTTACGCTGGTTCATCTGACCGGGTTCGCAAGGATCATTAGGTTCATCACTAGTTGTGTTTATGCAAGTCCTCCTCTCATCTATGGCAGGGGTGCTGATATCCTGCGAACTGTGGTTTGCTTCATGTCGTTGAATTTCAATTTCAAAAGTACTGATCAATGTGAGGCCCTTGTCCCTTCTCCCTCAAGAATGCCATTCTCCACTGATGAATCTTCAAACCCCTAACTGTTGTCACTTTGTTTTCGCCACAGACACAAACCTGGAGCTCCATGTCTTTGCTAATTGCAGATCTTGAGCTAGTCCTTTGCAAAGTACTCTCAGTTCTCATATCTGTTTACTTTCCAAAGTAACATATTATCAATAATAAAAACAACTGAAAATAGTTCCACAACTGTATCCGTATATTGTGTGCATTGTTATTCTCCTGAAACCCTATTTCCTAGCTAAAATGTACTGAATTGGAGTCAAAGGAGCTTTGAATAAAGTTGATACATTAATGTTATTTAATCAGTATTTTGTAATTAAATTATACACTCCATCCAATCTAATATGCATTGCATAGTAACATTTTACATTTGTTATCTTTTTTAATTTTTTAAAGATTAAGGTTATGTCTATCTTGAAAAAAGAGAGGCCTATTTCAAAGATACAAGAAATAAAATAAATTCTTTGAATTTTATTTTGTCTTAAACACACCCAAAAACATAATTTTGCATTCAATTTGCTATACATTAAAATGTGGATAACATCCAAAATCCCACTACTGTAGGTCTAATTCCCTTCACAATTATGTAAAACCTCAACTCTAGTACATGTGCTCATTCTGTCAAAATCCATTTCAAATCAATTCTCATTGACTTAACAAGATGCAACATAGTTATTAGTCACGGTTCAAACAAGAATGTCAAAATATAGCTTGTTAATAAAGACTATAAAATATTCTTAATTTGACTGTGCAATGTATGTGTTTGTTTCTTTTAACCCAATCATTAATTTGTCTATTTGTCATATTTTCAAAGCATTACTTCCAGCTTTTAATTAACTGCTTTTTTTAAAAAAAGGAGAAAAAAACATGCAAATGTTACAAAATGAGAAACAACAACAAAAACAAGAGTGCTTTAGAAGTTGAAATACTTTAAAATTAAATTAGCAGATATTTTAATGTCTGAGCTCCCCCTAATACTTCCTCATTAATGCCTTACATGCAATCTCCCATCTGTGAAGGCACAGCTTCTGCTTTTTATTTATTAATACTACCCTAATTTTGACTCTGTCAAGATGGAACACCTGCTACATCACATAAAACAGAGCAGGCTCACTCTGAGCAACAAAGATGACACTGATTCAGTGTGATAGCAAGTCTGCAAGGTGTCTAAATTGTGTTGGACAGATAAGTATCTACTCTAGCCTCTAGATTTATCAGAAAAGTTAGGAGCGGAAATTTGCAGTGATGCCAAAATGGTACATAGATCTGTGACTTTTGCCTGTGTTCCTTGTAAAACATCAATCATTTACAGAAGCACCTGTCGAAAGAGAACTTGTCAGATTTGCAGCCTTGAATGGTAATGCAGCTTTGACATATTACAAAATATATGCACTATGATTACCTTAAGGAACAGCTGGTTACATAAAAAAAGCCATGTGCTACACATGAATCAGTTACATTGACTGAAGTGGAATGCTGTGTTTTAGTGGGAAGGTTGATGACCAAGAATGGAATTTGCCTTCTAAAGTCAGTATCAAAACCGCAATATAGCTTGTGTTTTGTGTTTACATCTTACTTCATCCATTAAACACAAGATCCACAAAAAGCCAAAGGAATCCTGGCTGCCTGTTTTGTTGAATGTTTAAACTGATGGAATATTTAGACCCTTCTGCCTCTCTTATGTAAAAACAAAACGGAATTTAAATTGAACCTAATGACAGTAACATACTTTAGACCTTTAGATGTCAGTTTAATTGGCATACAGTTCAGCGGCTCATATCAAGTACAGTAGAACTTGGGCAACAAGCAATGTGTTTTTTTACAACGGGACTATTAAAACTATTATACGATAGAAATTGTGGTTCCAATTTTCATAGGAGGGGTGTAGTTATGATGTTTTAAGGAAGAAGCAGTGTAGCAATCCTTTTTGTTAGTATTACATTATAGTTTATTGTGCTTTTGTGTTCTGCCTTATAAGGAGAATGCAAGTGCTAGTGGAGGTATTATGGGGCAAATGGGAGCCACGAACACATGGCCTTTAACACCAGTTCTGCCACTAAAGGACCTCCATATAACAAGGGAGTACTACCAACAAATTGAAGCACAGAATATATGAGAAATAAAATATCATTGACAATAACATCATAGAACACACAACAAATGAGAACTTGCAGTCTAATTTTTCAACAGAAAAAGACAGGCATTGACAAGAACATGCAACCAATTCATATATTTTAGCTAATGTTTGAGAGCGGTAGTTTGGATCAAAGAGCGAAAACTTGGTTTGGGAAATGATACATACTGTAGTCTTTTTTTATCTTCTTTACATCAATGGTGCAGAAGAGTTTTCAGACTGCTGCAATCTTGTATGTACAGGCAAGTCTTTCGTCATAAAGATGACAAAGTCAAAGCTGTCTCTTTGAGGGAGGTTAACAAAGACTGAGTGGTGTTATGGTCCCTTGGTTCATACTGCAGAGATCGCAGGAGATTAGGGAAAAACTAAAGTTGCAGGCGAACCGAGAGCCAGCTCCCCTAACATGATTACAAGCAGAGAAAGCCAGGCATGTATTGGTGGTAACAAGGATTCTTCTGGAGCACAAAAAAAGAAACAATCAGGAAAACAAGAAAAAACATTGTGTTGCTAGTGGTTTAAATAGTTCTCAGTTCTGTGAAAGCTGGCACAGACCAATCCCTCTAACTTAAATATTGATCATACATTCCAAGCAGTGGTGTTACTATGATGTCTGTTTTGGCTATTTAGCACTGATAAGATGTTATCAAGTGCAGAACTTCTGTTTAGCTTTTAGTATTGGTTATAAAGCCACTCTGCCACTTTGGTCCAGATGTATTAAGGTTTTTATATCAAAATGAAATTTGTACCAAGGGAACAGTGAAACATTCAGTAAAATAAAGCAAACAGCAAACTGCACTGAATGTTAATAAGTAGGGGTGCAATAATTAATCAATGCATCGATTATTGATCATCTATCCTTAAATTTTACCGAGCTTCGATTACATTTTGGTGAATCGATGCATGGAATTAGTACCCAGTTTTAAGTCTCCTGTTGCCGGTTTGCATTAAAACCTTGAGTGTGAGTGCACTGCTTCTAGTGCTAGTACGGTAGATTTGCATGTTGCTAGGATACACATTTCAAGCCTACATTACGTGTTGTATAAGACAAATCAGAAGTAGGCCAAGTATTCACTTTTTTTTTTGTATTTAAAAAGTAAGGCAAAACGGTGTTGTTTGTTTGTTTTTATCTATTAAATCTACCAATTACCTTTTGTTTCAAAGCAAGTTGTGTTTGGATTATATGACAATATTAAAGAAAACTATAGTTCAGAAATTACTTCTGTTAAAGTATAGTATTTTTTATTATTATTACAATGTTAATCTGATGCAGACGCACGCATTTTCTTTTCAGTTGTTAAACGTAAGTCCTTTGTATTTCGTTTTTATAAGGAAGTGGCAGAAATGTTCTAATTTGAATGCAAGTCGTGCCTTTTTGTTTAACTATTATGCACAGCAGTGTTTTTAGTTATTAGATCTTCTTTTTAAAAAAAACAAAACATTTGTTTATTTTGAAAAATAAAATATTAATGCATCGATTATCATTGATAAATGTCTATACGATAATCGAATATGAAATTAGGGTGCTGATTGCACCTCTACACAGAAGCATGCTCAAGTTGTTTGTTACATCTATTTTGGTCTTTATCTTACTGGGAAACAGCACAATTTCACTGCAAATGCTAAACAAAGCGAGGTATCACGAGGACATGTAATCCACTGGTTTGATGCAATGTGACATTTCATACCAGGCATTCTTTTAGGGCCCAGGCTACTATTCTAACAAAGTCCTGGTACTCAATATTTGCTGGCTGCCAAACTTGGCCTTCAGCGACCTTGCTGACACACACTCATTACACACCGAAAAGATGTTGTGTAACAAAATCAATACTGTAAATCAAATACAGGAGACCCATTGAGAAATATAATGAGAGTACCATGGCCATAATGTAAAATTCATGACTACATACTACCACAATTTGATCAGTGTGCACCATTAACCAGTTTCTCAGTCATTCTGAATTACTTCAGAGGTACACCAGTATTTCTACAATAAATATATCCACCCAACAGTTTCCCTTGCTGTAGGTCAAATAGAGTTTTAGCTATTCTAAGATACAAGATCACTGGGATAGGAGATGCTGATGACACATCCTTAACAGTTTGTGCATGCCACTGCTGTTTTTCCGGTCCTTTCAGATCTTCACCATAGGCAACCTCTCTAATTAGCACAGCAGATGGATGCAATTCCTGGTCTCTCCGCAGCCACTTCACCTGCAACCAAATTTTGTCATCAGCAATCCAGTCACCCAGCTATCTGTATTAGGTCTGAACATAGTCATATCAATTATTAAAGCAGCATTGAGTGCCTGTCTGCTTTAAAGAGCTGCTGTGTAAAGTGCAGTAGCTGCAGGAGTCTGTTTTCCTCAGCTAGGCAATGCAAAATGCTGTCCTTTAAAGAAAGGAAAGTACTGAATCATTAATTAATACTTGGCGCATTAAGGTAATGGTTTTAGCTGATACACACAGTAAAATGTTGCAAAAATCTGAACGACTGGGGGACGGGGCCCCCCCCCCCAGGGGACCCCTATCCCCTGACTTTCAGTTGGAAACCTTTAACTCCAGCGGATTTGTGATTTTTACTTCTTGTCCTGTATTTCCATTAAGCTGTATATTGCGACGTAACACACCATATGTTGTCAAGTATGAAAAGTTTCTTACTTTGCTTTTATGTCATGACGTGTAAATTTGTGATATTCATGACAATAAGTCACCGTACTTGTTCCCGGTATTCAGTGGCATGAACAAAGGCTCCTCCCCCTACTTCCTCCTACCAATAACATCTGCTAATCCCCTATTTAAACCCCAAGCCTTGAGTTTGCTCTTTGTCTTGCGTTTCTTTGTTTTTGATTTTTGTTTGTCGCAGCACAGCTGACAAACGCCGTTGACTATTCTACCCTCGGTACTGCTGGACAAAGTCGTCTTACCTGTGAATTTGCAAACGCGTACCCGAATGGGCTGTCTGTTTTTGGTCATGTATCACTACATAGCCCTGCAAGAATCCGATTTAATCATGCAAATCTGATTATCAATTTAGATTTGAAATTGCTACTTACCTTGTTTCACTGCAGAAGTGAATTCTCGAATGGCGACTGCATTCTCTTCCTGGACAATCTGGCAATAAATCCACCTCAGCACACTCCCGCCAACCGGGCATAAAGGCTTCTGAAGGTATTATCCTTTCTGCACGTATCGCCCCTACACACACCTACTTGCAAAACCTACTGAGAAAAGCTTCTTGTCGAACGTAAACAGAAACGGCTCCTTCAAAAGCTTTTTGCTGAGGGTAAAAAGAAATTCTGTGGTTTGGTAGTGAGAAAATTGATATTGGTCATCAGATTTTTTACAGGAATGGTCAGCTGTTTGTCTGATGCTTGTTTATCTGTGCTCTGCAGTAGTGCTCTGTTTACATTATCATCACATCTCCGTTGCTTCCACAACTCCGAGTGGGCTCCAGTAATAGCAGCTGTAGGGATATACCCATTGAATCACGGATACACGCATTGAGTCATGACATTTATTGTCCTATCCTAGCTTTCGTGGTGCCTGCCGGCACTGTAGCTCTCAAATTTTTCACAGCAGCCTATATTTCACGTTCAGTTTCCACTTGCTGTGTGTTTCAGCACCTCCTGAGTAGTTCTGTGTTCTGCAGCAGTGCTCTGTTTATACATTATCATCACAACTCAATTCTACAACTTTGCTGAGTGAGCTCCAATAATGGCGGTCATAAGGATACATGCATTAAATCATTGATATGTGCACTGAATCATGGGATTGATTGTCCTATCCTTGCTTTCGCCATGCCTGCCGGCGCTGCAGCTCCCAATTTTCACAGCTGCCAATATTTCACGTTCATGTCATCTCGTGTCATATTATAATGCTCCCTGTGCATTCTGCAGCCCTCAACCAGGCAATTCATTCAGCAATCAATTCCACAAAGCATTTTCAGCCAAAAGCAGCATCCTGTCTAGCATTGGTTAATGCTCTCTCATAGACTGGTCTCAACCATCCTGATCTCTTCAAAAGATTATTATTATTATTATTATTATTATTATTATTATTATTATTAGTACTAGTAGTCGTAGTATTGGCTTTATATCAAACCCATGTATCATAGGCTCTTCTACCACTCACTCTTCATGTATAGTTACAGCTAATCTTAATATGCTGTCATTACTATCTCATACAAACAATGTGATATCAATAACATTTCTATTAAATGGACAGTCTGTATAAAGCATTACATCCCCTACTGGTGATGATGTGTACGCCATCAGCAATCGTAAAGACTGCTTGTCCAATTGTTATGACACTTGCATAAGACTTTCTGTAGCACAACTTATCGATTGTATCATAACCTGTGGGTATATGGAGGCTGTCTGTCTATCCATTTTAGAACAATAATAGTAACTCCTGCCTTTTGTAGTTTTGCAATAATTCTGTTGCATAAAACATTCATTAGCCCTGGAGCAGTGTACCCTTTATAAATTAAATGCACTACAGCAATATTTTCTGAGATTGCATCTCATACAGCACTCACATAATTTCATAGACTTTCTGGAACACAGCATGCTGCTTCTCTATGATACCAAATAATGAAAGGTTTATTATATTTAGTTTAAAAAAAAAAAAAAAAATAGGCCGCCGCCTCATCATCCTGGTGCCCCGAGGCCGCCGTCTCTTCTTCCATGTGCCCTGAAGCTGCCGCCTCCTCTTCATTGCAAGACACATCCCCGCTTCAAGAACCACCAGTAGGAACCATTTTCTATCCATTCATCAGCCCTCCAGCTACTTCCACTGCCAAGGATATAACAGGGTGCCCAATTAAATACTCAGGCAGCGTACAGATATGTAATAATTTCTACGCTACATTTTGCCAAACAATACCGGTTCCTGCCCATGTGCAGTGTCTGAGGTGACACGCACTCCATTTCCATCGACCCGCTTTCCTACAAATCCACTCCCATCAACATCCCCATATCACCCCAATCGCAAAATAATTTCCTACCTCATCTCTGGACTTTCCAGTGAATCTCTACCGGACTAAAATACATTCCATCATCCTCTGTTCATTGCACAAAAGGAACCAGAAATCATTGACTTACTTATAGCTTCAGAGATTGCAAAATGCTTCATGTAGGGCCCCTTCCTTGCCCCCTTCCCTCAATTCAGTATAAGTCTTATTGGGGTTGCCACAAGAGAAATAATTTCTAGCAAGAAGCGCCTTATCATCAACCTCTCCGCCCCTCGCAGTGCGCCAATCAGCAGCATTCATTCACTCATTCCCTCAGACCAGTTTTCTCTGTATTATATCTCCGTTTATGATGCTATCCATTCATAAAGTCATCCAGCCGGGCATCTTGGCTAGCCAAATCAGACATTTCAGATGCATTCAAAGTCATGCCCATACACCCCTCCCTCCACTATCTCTGTGGTGTTGGAAGGGGCAATTATTATTATCAGTTAACATTTGGCACAGCCCCAAGATTTTACTGAACACAGTCTACTCTTCCTACTGCCCCTACTATATGACTCCCCCCCCAAAGTGTCCTTTACAAGACTGCTCTTCACTACAGTCAGAGTTCCCCTCTCTCAGCCGGTCCCAATCACTCACTAGAATTCCTTGGAATAACACTAAACACCTGCCGCTTTGAAGCAAGCCTCCCAGCCGATAAGCTGGAATGTATTCCCTCAATCAATCTTTTCAAATCAGCCGCATGATTTAAAAATGGAACTCCTTGCACTTCTGGGACATTCACATCTTATCACTCTCTCTACTTCAACAAAAATCTCAAGAATACAGGGCTGCCGCCTTTGCTCCTTCTACACAACTGGTTGGTTAGCCTACTCAACCTTCTGCATTCCAATTACTACCAACATTCTATTTCCCTAATCACAATCCTCCAAGGTTTATTTCTCGCCTTTCAACGATCTTGTCATGGAATCTCTTTGCCTTGCTGCCTTATTTGGTTCTCTCCTGTTCTGAATTCTCTGTCCTTCTCCCTTCATAGTACTGCTAGTATGCCCAGAGTGGGGGCAATCTCTCCGAAGAAACCAAAGGTTTCCTCCCAAAAAGTTTTTTTTTCCTCTCCACTGAGTTTATTAATAATAATAATAATAATAATAATAATAATAATAATAATAATAATAATAATAATAATCCATATCTGTTTTGCATTGATGGCATAGTTGCGAGGTGCTGGGAGTCTCACTTCCCAACCTTAGAACCTAAACCAATGCTGGATTTGCCCTCTGCGAGGAAGGTTCGCTGCAAATCAAGGGGGACCCCTGGCCAAATTTAACTATTACAAATTTAATGCAACCCTTGATTGTTTCCAGTTAATATAAGTTTAAAACAACAATATGACTGAGTATAGAGTACAGGAAAAAAAAAAAACAGTACTGAAAAAGTTTCAGAGTTTATGGTAGCAGGCTGCATCACTCTCAAAAGAAAAGAAAAAAAGGCTGCAAAAAAGGCCCAATATATAGTACAGTCCGCTAGAAAACCAACACTACAGCAAGTAACTCCATAACTTTTTAGGTTTTTCACAGAAAGAATCAATCCCCAACGTGTTAGCAGACAGTTGCTCACCTTCGATGTCTAGATCACTAATACTGTGACGTTTTTTTTTAAATGACTTAGCCAGCCTGTGCTTCCAGTAAAATTCTCAGCATTAAAATTGGGTTTGTTTCCATGAAGCTTTTCATAATAAATCCTCGCTTGTTCACAAAGAAGTATATCAGACAGTGGAGGACCATCTGATCGTTCTTGCACACACCAGGACATTGAATTATCCAAAGGTTTGTCATCTGCCGTTCAAAGTGATTTTGGTTTCATTGCATTTACCGAATCTATATTTTGCATAAATACTTGAAGCGTTTCATGATTTTTTTTAATGTCAGAAACTGTGCTTTTACCAATTTTGAAATCGTCTGCAAACTTACTTTGACTGTCACCATGATTATTTGTCAGTTTTGCTTTCAGTGTTAGCTGAATTCTCTTTTGTTTCCATGCAGCCATTGTAATTTAAACCTTGTTTTTTATGATATACTGTATATTAAAATACTGTATGTTTACTGGCACCGAACTAAAGTAGCTTTACCTTTTGCATTTAATAAGGTTTTGCACAGGTGCACTACGTTTCCCGGGTAATCTCTGCTACAACTAATCTCTGATTGGCTGAAGCTATGTATTGGGCCTACACAGTACTACAAAATCTCGGGGGACATTAATATTGTTCGTTTTTTTGAACAGCCTGGATTACAGACATTCGGATTTGCAATGTTTTATGTAACTACATTTCATCTTATCCTGACATGCTTGTTATACTGCACAATTTATAACACGTACACACTGCTGCAGTACTGAAGGATCTTTGTGCAGTAATTGGAATTTCTTCTTCATGTATAAATGGCATATAAGCTAAAATCATGAAAACGTACGTTTCCAGTTTTTAATAAATAACTCTAGTTAAATTTAGATATGTTACACAATGCCCTTGCACAATGCTGGTATCAAGGACAGGGTATGGCTTTATTCTTTTCATCCCAAGTGGTGTCATAAATCACTCTAATGGACGAGTAGAGCCAAATTAACGAGCCAACTGTCCTACAAGGCACAGGAAATAAATTATAATTCTTTATAACGATAGTATGCAACTCCTCCTATTCACTTTTTGCTTGTTACAATAGAATGACTGTTACTACTACCACTACTGTTACATTTTGCACCACCTTATAGAATTAACTAATTTTGCTTCATAAAGTCGAATGAAACCTGCAGAATAATGTTACGTTAACATATTGAATTACATACCATGTACATACATGTAGTTTTCCATATAAGGGCCTACTTAACGAAAGACTGACAATTGTAAAATACGACATTTCAAAATCTAACATGAAATATTGTACAAGAAGCATTTATATTTTAGATTGCATTTGGTTTTATATATGCTCACAGTAAAAACAAAAAAACAAACAAACATAATCTTTCATTACTTCAACCCATTTCCTTGTTTCCTGTTTCTTGTATACAGGAGCACAATGAATGATTTATTAGCCTTAATGGCAACTGTATACATCGTCTGATTGCCTGTATATCTAGTTATTTTTTTCTTCCTTATTTGTTTACTATTAAATCTGTGAACTGACCAATCAGACCTCGTAGCACAAGTAACAAACCATTTTTAAATGCTTTATTACTGTTTATCAAAGAAAATTGTATTTCTAATATATGGCAAAACAAAACAGAATAAATACCTGACTTCTGTTATGTTCCTACGAACAGCTCATTGTTTATGGTCAGTGATGAAACACACAAAATCAAACATTGTGTTCACCAATTACACTGGGAGCCTGTGATGTTCTGTTTTCAGTGCACAGAATGAACAAAGTTTGTTTTTAAATTATAAGCAAAAACACCACTAGTACAGAATGAAAAACTACCAAATAATTTCACTTCACCACATTTCCCTGCGAATATTTAAGCAAAAACTCTTCATGTCTATTCTTGCAGTGCAGCATACGTACAGCACTAAACATGAGGTCACATTCAGAATCACTTCTGTTCAGTTTCACATGACTCATCCCTTAGATTTTAAAACTATCTGCAGAGGGAAGTGTGTTTACCTTTAAATAATGATGACTTCTACTATATAATGTAATTCTGCAAATGCCATTCCATTAAAAGCATGTCTTTACCTATAAAAATAGTCAAAGCACTAAAAGAAAGTAGAACAAATGTCTTGATTAATAAAAACTTCTAGTCCAGACATTCCACTGGCAAAGACTTTTAGTCAAAATGTTTATTAGTTACTTTTACAGTTACACATACTTTAACAATTGCATATTTTATAGTTATTGTCGTGTATATATACAGTATATATTTTATAGTTATTGTTGTGTATATATACAGTATATATTTTATAGTTATTGTTGTGTATATATACAGTATATATTTTATAGTTATTGTCGTGTATATATACAGTATATATTTTATAATTATTGTTGTGTATATACACACTATATATTTTATAGTTATTGTCGTGTAAATATACAGTATATATTTTATAGTTATTGTCGTGTATATATACACTATATATTTTATAGTTATTGTCGTGTATATATACACACTATATATTTTATAGTTATTGTCGTGTATATATACACTATATATTTTTTGCTTGGCAATCCAGTACAAGACCGAGGAAACAACGTGCTTTCTGTATGCATACTGCTTTTAATGCCTACTGAGTGTAAAATGTTTGTAGTTAACCTATAATAAGAATTACAGGAAACTACATGCACAGATAATAAGTTAATAGTCTGACGTAGTGCACAGATAATAAGTTAATAGTCTGACATAGTGCACAGATGTTGAACCAACCAGCATCGCAGCAGTGAAAGTCTACAGCAGTGTTATAAACAAAATATGTCTTTTGGTTTTGCAATGCTGCACATATGTCTTTTTTCCTTATCAAGTTATAATAATGGTCTAGACTCCGCAGGAACCAGCAAAGCGCAACCAGACTAACCCTACAGCCAAAAGGTACAGTATGAGTTAGAAGATTGAGAGAAAGCCTCGAACAATTATGATTGAAGATGTTAAAATCATAAAAGGAGCCAACAGAGTTAAGTCTTGAGAATATTTTAACCACATCATAAGAGACCCTGTTGGAAGCGGAATGGCCTCCTCTCATTTGTAAAAGTAATGTAATTTTTGCAGGTGTTTCTTCAATCTATCAAATAAACAGTGTCGCAGCTTTGGCTTAAAATGTTAAATTTAAGGCTCATTCTTGAATGTCCTTGACTATGACTAGAACACATCTTTATACTTTATCATGTCATCTCTAAGCAGTACAGTAATTCTCATCCTTAGCACACCACTTTCAAAGTCAATCAGTGTCATCAGGCAATGAGACTTGTATTAATTCTGCACCTAGTCCTGGGTTTCAGAACCTCCCCAGTTTGGTATATTATTGAAATGAGCTGGTGCCAGGCCACTGGTAAATCTGCTTTGAACTGATGACATTTCTCATCACAGAGTGAAAAAGTCTGTTTGTTTATTAATAGGGGCTGCTCATGTAAGAAGAACCCCTGGCTCCTGATTATTTAATATACTATACTAAATTGAAGGTAATTCTAAAAAGCCAAGATGGCTAGTTAGTTTCAAGCCATGCTGTACATGCTTTTAGGGAAATTGCATTGCCTCCACCTACAGTAAATGTACACTAAAAGGCATACCGTTAATTGCTTATAATGAATATTCTAACATTCACATAAACAACAGCGACGGAAGAAAATAATATGCTTAGCCCAAACAAAACCTCAAAAACAAGCTTAACGTCTTGTACAGTAAATATCCAGACAGCAGTTCTGTGGCAAGTCTGCAGACACCCTGCTGTCACAGTACTGCCACCTAAATCTCTGGAAGCCTACATATGACTGGTGGCATAGTACAGTAATACTAGCAATATTAGTTGCTGTTGGTGCCATAGTAATGTCAGCAGCTACTACTAATTTCCAGTTCCTGTCAAAAACAGATGTCAAGACAATCGTTACTTTTTGGAGGAAATAACATCTGTAATTTTTGTCATGGCTTTCCAATTAAAAAAAAATATATACGACAAGTTCTTAGCTCAGTACAAACAAGCCTGCTGCTATTTTAGTGTGCTCATATACAGTGGTTGGTGACCATGCTCCTGCAGACAATACATCCTTTATTTAGGGGGTTCTAAAGTGTGGAAAAGCTATAAAACGTAAGACTGTGGCAAACATGTTTACATATACCATATAATACATCAATGTAAGAAAACATACTACATCAGTGTAAGACTAGTTTTCAAATGAAAACAGCAACTTCGACATAATTGCTGTTTTCATAACAATGCCACCCTGGCATTGTTGAACTGATGTGCACTAATATAAACCAATAGCACCGCCCCCCCCCCCCCCCCCCCCCCCCCCCCCCCCCCCCCCCACACCCCCCCCCCCCGCCCTGCCCCCCCCCCCCCCCCCCCACCCCCCCCCCCCCCCCCCCCCCCTTATACCACCATCCTCACAGTCCACCATCTTCAAAAGCACCCACAACAGAAACTGTATATAAATGAATTGCAGACTCCCTCACTTTGCTGCCACCAAAAAGCTCAGTTAACAAGTTAACATGCAGAACATAACTGCTTAATCTTTTACATGTTAAAAGTTTTTTAAAAAGTTGCTCTGATTATTATTATTATTATTACTATTATGCAGTTTCTTAAGTTAAATGACCCTCATACGGCCACACTCACTACCCGTTTGGTACCTGTGCCGTACTGTGAAAGACTATAATGGTAGAATGAGAGAAGAGTGTATTAGAAATGTAACATTCAAGTAGGCAAATGTTATAATTCTTATGAAAGCATTTGACAGAAATGATGTCTACTTAGTTTTTTTTTTTATTATTATTATAACAAAATCTGTAATTCTATATATTAAAATAATTGAGAATAGTGAGGCATATCATGACGACGAATATGTACCAGCCTTGATCATAAATTTTGTCAATAGCAATTTTTTATAGTTGTATTATCTGGCAGTTTTCAAATCTGTCGCATCGCTTCTGGTGTGTATCTGTGTGGTCATGTCGCTGCGAAAGTATCTTGTTGACCAATGAAAAATCATATGGTGTCTGATGCGTGGCGGCCTTAACTCTTTCAGCTCTGCATTCCTGTATAAAGACACATCTGCATTGACACAGGACATATTTAATTAGTGTACATTAATGTACATTTATTTTGAGACCAAATCCATTACATTTTAGTCACTTAGAAAAATTGCGAAAAAACATAGCAGATGTTTATTTTTATATCGATTCATCATCGATGTGTTAAGCAAGTAAAAATATAAATTGAACCGCATTTACTGCATGGGTTTACTTCCCAGCTCAACATTAATTGAACCGGGCTCTGTAAGAATTAATTTCTTGTACTGCAAAAACAAGAGTAAACCAAACCTATTTACTTATATGTATGTCATTCAGGAAGGCACATATTACAATACCTAGAAGCTGTCACAAGTGGCCGAGCACCCTGGGCACATGCTTGTGGCACTTCGTTTTTGGAATACACAGTACTCAGTGGCTCATTGCCAATGTTGTTCAGTGATCACTTATTGTTTATGGTTACAAAATTTGCCAGCTTGTGAGATTATCTAGTTATTTATTAAAATAAACACTACAAAGATGGCATTTATATGTCTTTCTTGATGTACAGACCATGTTCAATTTGAGACTCACAATGCTTAAATAAAGTTATGACAGATTAAGAAAGACAATTAACTAATAATTCAATAGATGTATTTTTTTTCCAACATGATTTAAAGTTTATAGTGCAAATAACCCACAAATAAAAGTACAAATGTTTCAACTTTAGTTATACAGGTAGAACCTACAATGTACTAATGCAAACATTTATAGCCAAGCTAGTGACTGCAAAACCTTCATTATATTTGGCTTTAACCATTCCTCGTAGAAAAAGGGCATATCTCTAATTTGAGCCATTAAAATAACAATCCTATGTATTAGGTTGTATGTTAGTGCCATTCAAAGATAAAATAAACAATTTTATGGATTATTTGTTTAATCATTCTGGTAGCAGCTAATAATAAATGGTAACAGCTGATCTATTCTTTTTTTTTTTTTTTTTAAATCTGGCTTTTTGTACATTTAGCATGCTTTGACTAAATGATAATATAAAGAAAATACTGAGTTGTTATGTTCTGTAATAAATTCACCCAATGTTTCATTTTTTTAACTATTATTGCGCTATGTTATATACCGTTATTTTTGTTCAACTTCGGTGAATTTAACAAGGAAAAAAGCATTCCTGTTTTTCACTGTGGAAATCTGGTAATCCTAAACTACATGGACAGTGCAAGAAACTGAAGCTCTGATATAAAAATCTGGTCAGACACCAAAATCCAAGCTGAACTGAACAAAACTCACAAAAATTGTTGAAATGTATTGTGTCTTTTCTCAAATTAATGCCGACATTAGGCGAAACATGCAGAATTGTGTAAACTGCATTCTCCTACTGTAGGCATTTAAAAAATGTATTTATTAAGTTAGCGAAGTGCTCCCCCAGCGCTTTCTTCCACAGCAATAAAAACCAGAGCAATACATCCATAGCTGCCATCTTTCAATATGCCTTGCAGGATATTGTAAACATCCAGTTCACACACCATTTAAACGAGCCGAGTGCACTTGCAAACTGCATTATGAACACAGACTTGGTTCTGAAAAAATGGAAAAGAACTAAAAAAGCAACTTTAGCTTGCATCCAAACAAACTCGGTCCCTTTGCTCGCAGATAAGTGTGAACAGCAAGCACACTGATATATTGTCCCTGAATATCAAAGCTTTTCCGACCGTCAGGGAGGGCTTTTGTGGCGGTGTTTTAACTTTCTGACTGTTTTTCGTTTCCGAGCAAAAATAAAAATGGCCAGGAAGAATGAGAACAGTCGCAAAAACCCAATTCCGACACTATGAGGAATGCTATGCAAATGAAGTGGGTACCTATTAACATAACCTCATGCAAAAATAAAATGGAGTGGTCAGATTGAGTGTTTTTCATCTAAAGTGGTTCTGCCTGTTTCATTGTCTTAATGGAGGTGGGAAACTATTTTAAACAGACTGTGCTAAAATAAAAAGGGTCTGGTGTGGATCGTGACTCTTTGACTGTACTAATGCTGATTGAGCCCAATATGCTACTAGGGATTGCTGCTATTTTAGAGGATGAAAAGGGATTACGTAGCTGTCCCCCCACCCCCCAGTATGGAATGGCAGCCGAAAGTATACCCCACTGGTGTATCGTCAAAGGGCCACCTGTTTGGACCTTACAGAAGAGAAAGTGCTAGAGATATCGAATGGATAACGATATTGTACCTATGGCAGCCCTGTCATTCTTTGCCATTGGTTGTGTGTATGATATCCTATTATAAACTAATGTGTTATTAATTTTCATAAAGTGCAACAGGGTATGGAGAACATCTGCCATAGCCGGGTACATGAAATTATAAATTAATTAACACAGATCACACATTTACAAAATTAGGCTACATTAAAATTAGCTCTCTAACTGTACTTATTTTTCTCTCTGTCCTGATGTACTTGCTTTATTATTATGTTAGATTAAATGTATCTTCTCCATATCTCCATGTGTGTTTTTTTTTAGTTCGAGACATTTGCTCGAGAAATGTCTCGTGTAAAATACTTTTTTGGGTTTCCATTCGCTCAGTTTATTTTACTCAAGTAAACTAGGCTTTTCACCCAATGTCATGCAAATGAAGGGGGAAGGTGGGGGTTGATATGTAAATTAGCTATGCGTAAAGTAGTCATGCTGTTTTTGAAGATTACACTATGTAACACAATTTTTGTTCCTGGGTAGTAAGTGTTATTTCCTAATTGCTTATGCCTCAAAAGTATAGAAAATGGCTATTATTCCCCACAAACTTTGCTTTTGTGACCAGGACAGTGATATTTCAAAATATCACTATTTCCAATGGGAAAATGGGCAAATGTGTGTCTTTTCGTTCACATAAAGACAGAAAAAAACAACATATGAATCCAAATTAACATGTATTTATACTAAAGTAATACAAAGATGACTACAAAAGATTTATAAGTGAGTAGTTTTTCGAGATTTACAATTATACTGTAAATACAGTATAATATGTTATTTTATACATATTATATATGCATATGTTGTTTTTTTCTGTCTTTATGTGAACGAAAAGACACACATTTGCCCATTTTCCCATTGGAAATAGTGATATTTTGAAATATCACTGTCCTGGTCACAAAAGCAAAGTTTGTGGGGAATAATAGCCATTTTCTATATTTTTGAGGCATAAGCAATTAGGAAATAACACTTACTACCAAAGAACAAAAAAAAAAAAAAGTTTTTGTTACACAGTGTTACTAGTGAAATTCTGTGAAAATGTGATTTCCATGCGCAGAGAACTGGTACACGAGTGAATCTAAACTGCTGTAATAAAGCAAAATACCTTGTGCTTGGTTGGTTAATAATGTGTTTTACTGCTCTTGCCCAAATTGTTTTTTAAATATCATTTGCAGGGTGGCATGTTGTTAATATTGAATCCGGTTTCAACTAATTTATCTTACAACTCATTCATTAAAAATTAACTGGGAAGTATAAAATGAAACTGACCAACACAGGTATTGCAGATCACCATGGCTGAAAACTGGCAGATATAGGATTCTAAAGCTCTGTGCCACACATCTTCCACGTATGCTCCCAAGGCTGTCTGGATTGGGAACAGTGGATGTTTTACCATTGTTTCGGGAGCTTGAACCTCCAATCACACTCTGCCAACAAATCCTTATGCCTTGTTATCTAATGTCAGTGGCTAGCGAAAGGATGGTTTGGACACATACTCGTCCATCTTGCTGGTGGGAAGAGGTTGTGCTGCATCACTCTCACAGATCTACAGTGGACAGAGTCCTTTCAAGTCACCAGGGCAACATTTAGTATTATAGTGGAACTGGTAACGGAAGATATGCAGCCAAAAAGAAATTATGGCCTCTCTGTCAGTGGAAAAAGAGTGGTGAAAAGGGTTAGAGTTACTCAGTACAGGGTAGATGGCAATGTGTTTGGGGTGCATAAAAAAAAAATAAAAAAAAAACAGTTCATCGTTGTATTTATAAATTTGCCAGCTCCCTTGTTCAGTGGCACTGCTACACGTACATAGCTATGCCAGATGTAACTGAAGCAGAAAGCATTGCCCTGCAGGACCGTCCTGCTTCTCCCGAACGGCACCATAACGCATTTCATAGGAAGTGGTTTTATCATTAAGGTGACCTACACCTTTTTTCGAAACCCCATGCATGTCTCCTGAAACATAAGTCTGTTTTATTTTTCTTTACTACAATTCAATCCCACCTGTCCATTGTACATAAAAGCCATTAACATAGCCAAACCCTGGCTCTACCGGGCAGTTGAAGTGCAGCTCCCAGTGAAATTCTGGGTGACGCACTTTGCGGCTCGAATGAACTGAAGAAAGAGCTTTGATGTTCACTGCAAGGACATTTTGTCACATGAGGTCTTTCTACACCACTTGCTGGCACACGGTTGTTTCAATCACCTCGACTGAAAGCTAGATGTGCAGTTGAAAGTCAGTTTCATCATTTTGAATGAAGTGCTCATTTGTTTCGTAGAGACAATGGCATTGAGCAAACCCTCCACGAGTAATAAAAAAAAAAGTATGAGGCTTTATGCCAAAATGGGAGGAAGTTTTCTTTCACTGAAAACAGTGGTAAACCTTTGTGTCTCATCCGCAACAAATCACTTACACTGTAGTCTGTACAAGGCCAGCAGCATCAAACGTCATTGTGAAACAAATCACAACATCGTTTTATTCTGAATATCCTCCTGGATCAGACTTAAAGAAAAACAAGCTGGCCTCTTTAAAAGGTCATCTCAGCAAGCAGATGCTCCTTTCGGTGTTCAGTAAAGAAACTGATTTAACGACAAGCGAGTCAAGCGAGTTTTGTATGGCACTGTGTTGTCTGTGTTGGCACTAGACTAGAGAATGCATGTTTACATGTTATATAGCAGGTCTAAAATTAATATTACATTTACATATATTACATATATTGCAGGTACTGTAATCCCTGTTAAAATCAATACAGTGCATTTGTCATCCACAAAGCTCACAAAAGTATTTAGTTCATGCAGCAGTCATGTAAAAAAAAAAAAAAAAAAACTTTTTTTTTTTTCAAACCCAGCATTCAGATCTTCAAGCTAGTCTTTTATGTGGTGTTTTTGGTGAAATCAGGGCAGTTATTGCATTTTGCTTCATAATAACTGAATACATTTTATTTAAAGTGTGTAATGCATACAGTATAAACAGAAATGACGGTAAAGCACAAGTGTTACATTTAAAGTTTAAGACACTGTAAATAAAGCACAGTACAATAAAGACACAGAAACTGTAGGCTCTGCAATATTATATCCCTTGTTCTTGTGAATTTCGCTGCCATTAACAGATAACAACACCTGCACAGAGTAAGTGCAATACTTCGTTGTAATGTTCGAGAGAAAAAAATGTTAATATTTAAAATACCTTGCTCGCAGACATTTCAGGTTTTACAGTATGTGTCTTGCGGCTCTCGGCCATATAAAAATGTTACTATGCGGCTCGTAGGGTCAAGAAGTTCGACCACTCCTGACATCGGTTTCTCATTTAAATACTGAATAGTTATTCCGCCACGTTTATGTAAATTACGACTATTCAAAAAAAAAGTTTAATGTTGTGATGGAAACCACTTTCGTGATAAGAGTCGGTTTAAAACAGATGGAGACAGCTAGTTTCGGAATGCAGGAAGACATTTGATGTTCAGGGACACTGTTTCACAACCAGACCGAGTCCATTTAAAACGGACCCAGTGTGAATGCAGCCTTTGTGTAAGATCCTTATATGAACTCCACATTAATGTAAACGAACTTTCTGAAAGATAATCAGAACTGCTTCATGGCGACAATCTTATCCGGTTAATCATCCAGGCACGATTGTATCGGCAGCTCGTATCTTGCTTCTCAATAGTACTAGATACAATTATAATATATTAATGTCTGATTCATTTCAAAATTTAAAAAATAGCTCAGATTCTTCAATACAAGATTCGTTTGGGCATGTGGTTATTCATAGGACATTAGTAATCCAGCTATAAAATGTACAACTACAAAACTGCTTTAGTCATTTGCTCTTTTTAATGTAACATTAGGTCGTAACACCTGCATATGATGAAAGGCGCTGTTGTGATCGCTGCAGAGTACATTTTACACCTGTATCAACTTTGCTACAAAAAAACAACGTGGCTCTTTCTATTATGTTCCCCACTGTTAAAACTTTTAGCTGTTTTATGCAAAGTACAACAAGAAAACACAGGTTGAGCTATACAGTAACTGCTGAAACATCCAACGGGTACAGTATAAGTATCACTCCTTCAGTATAGCCTACTCAAGGCTTTCACTAATGGAAAAACTACCTTTGGGGGTGATGGAGCTGAACTGAATGATGCTGCTGAGGCTGCAAAGAAAAGGGAAGGCTAGCAAAAAAACATGAACGTGAATTCGAATTGAAAACACCTTCTGAAAGAAGACCGATCTACAACACACAAGGAAAAAAAGTGATGAAAAGACAAACTCACCTTACAGGGGGTGTTGGATGGGGTCAGAAGGAAGGGTTTAGCGGAGGTGTGATATTGTTAAACACACAGACAAGGGTTTGGAAGCGGGAGGGAAAAACGGGGAAGATAAAAAAAATTCAAAAGGGAAGAAGTAGTCACTCTGTAGAAAATGTTCAGTGTTAATGGATCTAAGAATAAACAAAAATATATTTAGAACAAAAAATTTTAAAAAAAAAAAAAAAAAAAAAAAAAAACACGAAGTTTATAATATAATATTATTCCAGTTGCGGCTTCTTCTCTTATTAAACATACAACAGTCCTTCCTGCTGCTGTCAGATGATAATTATACAATACAAAATAAAAAACATAACAGTAATATCTGAATACAAAAATACAGTAAATGTATCCAGCTACAGCTTGGTTGTCTGTGTTGCCTAATCCAGGATCTGCGTTTACTGTAGATTTCTTCTTCCCTCACACAAACTGAACTAAAGCACCCAGCTGCATCTCCACAGCACTACACTACACGATGACGTCACGCTGGGCCGAAGCGCTGCCCACTGTCAGTTACTTTCTGTTACACCACGGTACACAGAGTGTGCCATACGGTGCATTTATAAAGCCTGTGTTTATTAATGGGACTTTGGGACGAGTGAAAGCAGAACGGGTCCAAAAACAAATGAGGGAACCGCAAGGGTGAACAGATCAGACTGTCATTTATCAGTAACTGACCACTGTACTCTTTCTCTACGCCATTCTCTTATTTGCTTCCTCTGATTTGAGGAAACACTGTTTAATGATATATTGCCCATACATTCGTAAGATATTGAAAACTACCTACAACAGTCATTAAATCTAAAAGTTGTAAAATATGGATGGACGGTGGCGCTATTTCACAGATGATTTAATTATTTAGGCAAGTCGTTTAAACAAGCAATATACGGGATATTTACCATTTTAAATAACGAATTGTTAAGCTTGAAAACCATGACGTATTTTTTCTCTGAACTGACACCTCACCGGATGAAATCCTGTAAGCTTATCTTGACAGCTGCCTGAACCTAATTTCATTAAACTTTGCATTACAAATCAATTACTTGACGTTTTCAGGGGTACAACTTAAGTTCAACATCCCATAATTAATAGGGTCAACCTTGGCTTATGTGCTAATGGCTATACCTAAAACACTGGGAAAGACTTTTGACCACACAAGCAAGTTACTGGATACACACAGGACAGGCAGTGCAACCTCTCGTCAATATAATTCTATGAGGAACAGTGCACTCACTAGCTGGGAACGATTACAGGCGCAGTCCACGTGTGTTTCGCGGAATAGTATGCAAGCTCCTAGCACCGCTTTTCTGCTCTATGCACGCAGGTATGGAGCGCCATTTGTGTCAAAACAATTAATTAATTAATGTAATTAGTTAATCAATCAATTCACACAGAAAGGTGTCAATTCATTTATCAATTAATCCGTCAATTTTTAAATTAATTGGCTGATCTGCTAATGCCAAAGGTCAAATAGTCGGTGGACGGCTCCTGGGAGACAGGGTAAGTTACTTACATTTTATCTCATGCCCTAAGCATGATTTTATTTGGTTATCTTGCTGCAGTAATGCGTTTAAGATTTATGTGCCAGTTTTTCTTTATTCACAGTTATTTACATTGTTTGAACCATGTACGCAAAGAATTTGTATGTTATATAAATAAAACGTACTAACTTTACTAACATAATGAAAGATTAAGTTGTTTTTGATTAACAAACCTCCTGTAAACTCGTTTACAATATACACCTAAAGCAACATGCCCACAGCCCACAAGAAAAAGTAGTTTTTCTTTTATTTAATTTGTGTTTTTAAATTTACATTAATTAGTTAAATCACAAACTTATATTTTCACATTAACTCTTTCACACAGCCCTAAAAAAATAAATATCATATTGGAATAAATACTACTATTCCTGTGAAATCACATGTTAGAAGTATTTTAGTTTGCAATAAAATATAACAAGATAATAAAACTATGATAGAACACCTTCAAACATCTATTAAATATTAATGCTTACTAAAGATGTGCCCTTTGGCTGAAGCCAGGACCAGGGCCAGCAGGAAATACCAGCTGTCCTCACTCTGAAGTTCTGAAAGTGCATCTCATTCCTGACCTGCAACACTCTCGGGCAGTGGCTACGAATTGTGCCGAGTAAAAGGTGTACATAATTTTATCAGCAATACCCGAATAATAATTTTAAAAATCAATCCACTTACAATGTGTAACAATGAAAACAGAGAGTGTCAAAAACGAGCTGAGCTGTAGTCCCCAAGTGGCTCATCTGGTAGAAGCGCAGCACAGGTTTGGTTACTGGTTGTGCCAAGTGGGCCATATTCGCGGGGAACTACTAATGGAGCGTCCCATTGATTCTGGTGCTCCCAATGTTTAGGCAAAACCGACAGTGACTGTTTCTCCTCATCACACTACTACCATGAACCCTGCTGGCCAGGTGCACAGTGAGCTCAGAGCAGGCAGGCATTTGTTCTCCAGAGATCGGTAGCTCGCTGACATGTGCTTTTGAGTCCCTAGGATATAAAAGGAAGCTGGCTTGGTTGTGGGATCAGAGGACACTCACTGAACCTTCGGGTCTCCTGAGCCCTGTTTATAGTTTAAAAACAGCTAATTAAATACACAAGAGGGAATGTTACCTTTTATTTATTCCTTCAGGTAGGACTGTTTCAATGTTTGTAATTGTTGGTACACATGTTTGTTACGCTGTTTCAGGCGATCGAGCTGGCTTAACACATCCAAGTGAACTACACCACTGCTAACCATAAAAGTGCACTTTACTTTCTTCTGTCTTGGAATCCACACTAACTGACCTGTTCCCTTGCAATATTAATAGTGATGTCACTTAAGCTCAAATAAACTCATTAACATTTACACATGAAGTGGGGGTTTCCATGTGAAACTGGGCGTGGCGTAAGTGTAAGGCTAGATCTTAAATTATACTTGGCTATATTTGCCTGCAGCATTAAACCTGGTGACAAGCCTATTACAGTTTTACACACCAATAGTATCCAGTGAAGCTGTCTTCTATAATCTAATGAAATCTACTTTAAGGATGCAAGTAACTGACAGTGGTGAGTCCAAGGATGACACCCTAATACAAATCTGGCTGCCTTATTCATTAGTTGATCCAACCTTTTAATTGTTCAGTAGAGGTATGTAAGTACAAGGTATCACCATCATCAAACTAAGGAAAAATACAGCTCTTAACTCAGTTTCTACTTTTTTTGCTGTTGATAAAGAAACCCAAGTTTTTGTGCAATTTTCTTTGAAGTAGTCGACATATGCAAATCAAACTTTAGCAATGGATCTAACCATATCCCCAAATATTTATAACTGTCCACCACCTCAAGAAGTTCGCCAGTCAGTGATTGAATACTTAATTCTTGTTTCAGACTTTTGAATTTAGATCCAAAGAATTTTTTTTTTTTTTTTGTATTAAGCAGTAGCCTTAAGTTCCAGAATCGGTGTTGTACAATATTAAATGCCTCTTGAAGTTTTTTCTTTACTACATCTGTGCCAGAGTGTCCAAACACATAAAGCATAAAGATGACAATGAACTCCAATCGCCTGACAGACATTATCAGTATACAATGAGAATAATGTTGCGCCCAAAATAGAGCCCTGTGGTACACCTTTCTCAATCTCTAAAACTGAAGATAATTTAGTAACCATGGAACCAATATCAGATAGCCCCAATTCCCCTAGTCTCTAACATAATAACAAGGGGTCTACAGTACTGAAGGCCTTAGCCAGTCAGTAAAGACAGCAGCTGCCACCTGCTTACTGTCCATGGTACTTACCATATCATTAACCACTTTGGTCGCTGCTGTTATTGTCCCATGACCAGATCTAAACCCTGACTGGGTTGGGGACAACAGGCTGTTTGATTCAATAAACACTTTAAGTTGACCCAATACCACTTTCTCCAAACATTTTGCCAAGACAGACAGCAACTATATTGGTCTACAATTAACAACTTCTATATTCAATCCATAGTATGTGCTTATAATTAAGGAAGAGGGATAGCATTCCTTTTATCATATTCCACTGCCCCTGATTTGCAGTAGCTTCCATATATACGCTTCAAGTTCTCATCTGCTTGTGGGTTTCATGCCTTCATGCTGGTGTCAGTAGCTGTCTGCCAACCTTTGCCTAGCCCTGTTTGAACAATACCAGTCGGGGACCGACTAATCTGATGAATAGGAGCGACAAGCACTATTTTTCTGGTGTTTTGCCGTTTGGGTTGTTACCCATTGATGTCACATCCTAAAATATATTGTTACAGAACACTTTTGTCATTCAATTCATGGAATAGGAAATTTCTTTTTGTACTAGTCATGTACATAGACTTCTTTTTTGCTACATAAAATAACTTTTTTTTTTTTTTTTTTTTTTTAATCAGGTTCATTGCAAACTGTATAATTCTCATCTTTAGACAAAAAGGTACAGGATCTAGGATCCGATCTGGCACAAATGAACCTCTGTGTAGATGTATATACTTTTAACATGTCGCATACTATTTTTTTTGTTTTTGTTTAAAAAAAAAAAAGAAGCATTTGTTATTGTACAACGTGATGTATTAACACGATGCATAACTTTCGTCTCTACTCTTTTCGCCTTTACTCAAATAGAACTCTGTGTACATTACATCTACAAAAAAATGTTTCCTATTCCGTGAATTGAATGACAAAACTGTTCTGTGCTGATATATTTTACCACCATCAATGCAGTCATTTAAACGAGTAAAGAGGGTGGGAGGGGATATAAATGGGGCAAGTCATAGTTTAAAGGTAGAGACAATCAATATGGTTTCATGCCAGCGTATGCCCCTCTATAATAAGTTTTAGGTCAAACCATAAATAATCTGTGTACTGTAGAAAATAAACTAGGTACTGGGGTGGGGAGGGAATCTAAAGAGGTATTTACAATTGAGGTTAAAGTATCCTGCCATCCCGGCTACCCGCCGAGTAATCACATTGGTGTGTGCTGCAGTAATCTTAATCAAATTCCTATTATCCCTGCTCAATCACATGCTGTGGAAGGAACCAATCTACATCTAGTTTTATTTAATGTCAGATCTTTGTCTGATAAAGCTCTGTTAATTAGTGATTTTATTCAGGATTACAATATTGATATTCTCTCTTTAACTGAAACTTGGAATGGACCTAATGTTTCCTGGATTGAGACTTCTCCACCTAACTTCTTTTTTTCCAGGAGGCTGGGTGGGGAGGTGGACTTGCTACTGTCTGCCATGGTGAATATAGAATCAAACAGGAAATTGTTGAAGGTTATTCATCTTTTGAAGTTTAACCTTAACATTAAATAGCCCATTACTTGTTCATTTTATATTTATTTGTCGTCAACCTAAGTCAATTTCGGATTTCGTGACCTGCTATTTATATTCACAGTCAAGTACAATAAATTTCTTTTATTTGGTGATTTTTTTGACATAGATTCTGATTCCAACTCCTTGGAATTTCTGAGGCTACTCAATTCCTTGGATTATATCGTGCATGTAAAAGGTCCTACGCATAATCGTGGCCATACTCATAACGATAGATTTCACTATTTTTTATCATCTTTCCATTGTTTTTGAAGTTAATCTGCCAGTATCTACAAAGATTGTGAACCATACAATTAAAACTTGGGTAATTCGTTCTTCAAGAGCTGTAAAGTTTTCTGATATATCGAGCTCATTGCCACTTCCTGACTCCTTATCAGTAGATGAGTTAATTAATGCCTAAAACACTTCCTTCAGATACTATAGCTCCAGTTAAATCTCTGAGACTGTCTTTTAAAAAAAAAAAGCTCACAGTGATTTAATGCTATAACTGAAATATGAGGGTCATATATTGGAATGGAGATGGAGGGATTCTAAATTGCATGTCCATTACATTTCATGGAAGGGCCATCTGGTATAGGAAGGCTCTGGCGTTGGCTAGATCATTATATTATTGTAATTTAATTGAAACAAATAAAGATAATCCTAGATTTCTTTTTGCTACCCTAGACAAATCCCCCCATTAATAGTTCCACTCTTGGCATTGGCTCTTAGCTGTGACTTTTTAAACTTTTGTAAAAATAAATTACTGGACATCAAAAATCACATTACACAGACAGCATCTATTAAGGAGGATTCTAGCACAATGCTAGCAATTAGAACTATTAAGGCTACCAGGACGCTTTTTCTTTAATTTACAAGAACTGACAGCTCTGTCTAGTTCAGCGTTTGAGAGCTACCACATGCTCTTTTGATCCTACAAAATGTTTAAAATATGTTTCTGGTGTTATTAGTACCCACATTTAAAAAACGATAAATGGTTCACATTCCTCTGGTATAGTTAAGAATGCTTAAGAAACACAATTTGGTCCTGAATAACTATAGGCTAATCTCCAATTTACCATTCTTAGATAAGGTTCTAGAAGGAGTTGTTGCAATTCATTTACAAAAATGTCTAATTCTTAATGGCGTATCTGAGAAGTTTCAGTCTGGATTCCGTGTTGCACATAGCACTGAGACAGCCCTTGTCAGAGTTGTCAAAGATCTGCTGATAAGCTCTGACTTGGGCTTTCCATCAGTTTTAATTCTCTTAGATCTAAGTGCTGCCTTTGATACTGTAGACCATTCCATCTTATTAAATCGTCTTGAAAACACAGTGGGACTGTCTTGCATTGGCCTATCCTGGCTCAAATCTTATCTTTCCTATAGATTTTAGTTTGTCTCTATTGGGGAGGCAAAATCTGAAAGTTCTGGAGTTGTCTGCGGAGTTCCACAGGGCTCTATTCTAGGTTCTTTGTTATTTTTATTATATATGCTACCGTTAGGTGATATTATCCGCACATATGATGTGATTCTCTCTGGTATCCCAAAAGGTGTGGTGTCTCACTTACATGTCATCACACTCTTAGCTCACAAGATGTGGGGCTACTGGTTGTTCCTAGTTATTGCAAATACACCCATGTCAATCAAAGCGAGTGGGAAGTATTATTGGGCAGGTTTCCATGCGGGGCTATTTACACGTGAAGTGGCGATGCGTGTGCACGTTTGGAGAATTACTCATGACAATCAGGTTTGGGGCCAAAAAAAGGCCAAAGAGAGGAATAGGGTAAATCTCATTTACTCGTGTAAATGATAAAAGATACAGGAAAACCATGGCCATTTTCACATAGAAACGAGGCATTTCACGTGAAAAATGTAAATGAGCTTGTTTGATTATAAATATTGAAAGGGAATAGGTCAGTTGTTACTGTGGGTTCCAAGATGGCAAAAATTAAGTGGATGGTTTTATAGTTAGTAGTGGTATATTTCACCATAATGATAATATGGACAGCTTTTTTTATTGTTTGTTGCTGTGTGCCTGTCATGCTGTGTATCTCAAGTGGGTTTACAGTTCTGTATAACACTTACAAATGTACCATGAACTGCATTTGGCACTTGTTATAGGATTAAAGCAACTGTTTGAGAATACCCTTGCTGTAAAAACTGTGCTAAAGTTAAACATGAAGAGCAAGCGAGCTGCTTAAATGTCTGTGCTAAATTCCCTTAATTTTTGATCCCAGCTGTGTCCGAAGACAAAGCGTGTCTGCCCTCCACTCAAGTTCGCTGGAGCGAGGAGAAAACCCAGGCGCTGATAAATATAGCTGGTGAACTGGATGTATTAAGGCAGCTCGGTTGCCCAAAATGGCGCAACAAACCAATATATCAACAAGTTGTTGATGACCTCTCAGAAAAGGGAATGCATTGCACAGTCCCACAAGCTAGGGACAAATTTATAAAACTTAAGCAGTCCTACCTGCAGGAATGAGCAATGACATGCCATTTGGGAGAAGCAGGACAGTCCCAGTTTTGGTTCTGGGAAGACATGAACTTTTTATTGGGGCAGCGTCCAGTGGCAGTTGCAGCTGGCCACTTAATTGACACCTCCCAGCGTGCTGCATCTGAAGAAGGTAACATCTTGTTGCATGTGTATGTGTATGTACATTCAATTACTTGCATTCCTGTTACTTAAAAGTAATTGTGATACTTTTTTATTTTATTATTTTTATACCACTCCACCAGTGCTACACAGTCAACAGCCACAACCTCCTCCAGTAATATACTGACCCAGCTGTAGCCTCTCCTGGAACAAGCCAAGACAGCCCCCCCCCCCCCCCCCCCCCCCCATGTCATGGGGCAATCTTTCCATCATCCAGGAGGCCCCCATACAAGGGGAGGATGATGCACCCTATAACAGCAAAATACTGTATACAAATAAATACAGACAAAATAAAATGTCAAATGAATGTATTGATTGTGTATTGTTTGTTCACATCATTAATATTTAACAGTAATTACAACAAAACTTAACATAAAGAAAGGACAGAGTATGACAGCACGAGCCTCCTCAGATTACTGGTGTCCAGTTGAAACTGGCGGCTGAGGTAACCTTCTCCCTGTTTGTCTCACAGGTGTCAGCCACTGATTCCTGAACACCTCGTTTTGTTCTTGACACAGGCTGTGCAGGATACAGCTGGCAGTGGCAATTTTGGGAATTAATTCATGCTGCACTTCAGACCGTTTCAGCAGTACCTGCCACCTCCCTATCAAGAGCCCAAAAGCCAGTTCAACCACTACCCGTACTCGCCCAAGCGTGGTGTTCAGTGCTTCCTCCGCAGCTGTCAGACGTCCGGACGGGTAGGGTTTCATAAGCCAAGGAAGTAGGGGGTACACGGCATAACCGACTAGATATAATGGCACACCCAGATCCCCTATATGCTGTATTGCCTGAATGAAAAGGTCATATAGATTACTATCGTAAAAAGGATGTGAAATGTGAGCAAAAGTTAATCTATTCTCTTTTGAGCCATTACTGACATCCCCCAAACATCTTAAAGTATTAATATTGAGCACTTAATTTGACACTACAGCATTAAACACAAATGCGGTTAAGTGAGGAATATATGAGAAATATAAAATCTTAATACTGTCTTTCATTATACACATAACTGACTAGCCTATTTCCATTAAGAATACATTAATCCCTTAGAAATACTAACCTGCGGAAGTGTGTGTTGACGCATGTACAAACCTGAAGACCGGAACGCTGCAGCATCATGCGCAGATCCTGGCATGCCACACGAGATGTCTCTAAAGCTTTGAAATAAAATGAACAAGACATGTCAAAATGATTTAAATACAGTATTTTAACACATTATGGATTTGTGACTTTACAAGGTATTTCACATGAAAAGTCATAATATATTCCTTACAGAGATATTGTCAATAACTATGTAAACACTATATATATATATATATATGTGTGTGTGTGTGTGTGTGTGTGTGTGTGTGTGTGTGTGTGTGTGTGTGTGTATATATATATATATATATATATATATATATATGCCTGTAATACACAAATGAAGTAACATTCAAGAAATTTGCCAGTGTCATCCACTACTGCTTGGAGAATGAAAGATGCCCAGTGCTTTCTGTTGAGGTAATCTCTCAGACAGTGCCATGGTGCTTTGATGGGTATGTGGGTAGCATCAATCATATCCATTACTTGGGGCAACCAGTGCTTTTCACCAGCACGCAGAGCAATGCTTTTTGCTTTAGTTACATCTGGGTACATGTACATGTTGCAGTGCCTCTGAACAAGGGAGTTGACAAACTTGTAAATACAGTGATGAACTGTGGTTTTATGCACCCCAAACACTTTGCCATCTACCCTGTACTCAGTAACTAACCCTTTTCTCAGCTGAGGATGCCAGCCTATACAGAACAAGCGCCACTCTTTTTTTACAATGGCACAGGAGGCTGTACGTAATTCATTTTTTTTCCTTTACCAGTTCTACTTGAATGCTAAATGTTGCCCTGGTGATGCAAAAGGACTATCTACCGCAGACCTGTGAGAGTGATGTAGCACAACCTCTTCCCACCAGCAAGATAGACGAGTATGTGTCCAAACCGTCCTTTTGCTAGCCATTGGCATTAAAAAACAAGGCACAAGAATTTGCTGGTAGAGGATGTTTGGAGGGTCAGGCTCCCGAAACAAAGGGAAAACATCCACTGTTCCCAATCCAGACAGCCTTGGGAGCATAAAGCATAGTGCAGCACAGAGCTTTAGAATCCTACGTCTTTGTCGGTTTCCAGCCATGGTGATCTGCAATACTTGTGTTGTTCAGTTTCATTTTATACCTCCCAGTTAATTTTTAATGAATGAGTTCTAAGATAAATTACTTGAAACCGGATTCAATACTAACTATATGACACCCCGTCTATGACATTTAAAAAACAATTTGGGCAAGAGCAGTAAAACACATTACTAACCAACCAGGCACAAGGTATTTTGCTTTATTACAGCAGCTTATATTCACTTGTGTACCAGTCCACATTTTCACAGAATTTCACTAGTAATCTTCAAAAACAGCATGAGTACTTTACACATAGCTAATTTACCTATCAACCCCCACCTTTCCCATTCATTTGTATAATGCCGGGTGAAAAGCCTGGTTTACTCAAGTAAAATAAACTGAGCAAATGGAAACCAAAAAAAGCATTTTACACGAGACATTTCTCTCATGTAAACATCTCTAGCTAAAAAAAAAAAAAAATCACACATGGAAACTCCACCAGTGTTGACTGTGACACAATCCAGTTTATATTACCCAAGCTTTTTTTTTTTCACCCCAATTTCAAGTGTAAGGTGACTTTTAATTGGATAATTTATTACACATACTATTTTCTTTAAATTAATTGGCTCTTAGTTCATTTTCTGGTTGGCCAAATTAGTAAGTGTAGCAATTTTGAACTACAACACATACTAAATTCAATTAGTATATGTACTAAATATTTGAAACGTGTACTAAATAACTAGTTTTTGACCCGTACGGCCTTTCATATAACACACTGCAGCTGAGTTTGAAAGTGTGCGATTCCAAAGAGGAATCAGTCAAATGTTGATATTTTATGTAATAAATAATTTTAACACTAAAATTGCGTCCTTTTTTCCTCAAAGTTTATAATCGCATAGCCAAGGCTGAATTAGCAAAATATACGTATAACGTATGCATAGACGAGTGGGTTACTATTATAGTGATAAAGGGGTTGTAAAAATGGTGATGAAGTTTAGGCTGATGTATTATACTTTATATGTATGATATGATATTTTTTGTGATTTGTTTTTTCAGTATTTATTTATCTTACGATGTGTAGAATATACATAGAAAAAATATTTTACAAAAAGAGTTCACAAAAGTCATGAAATTACAAATGTACTTATGCTTTACTTTTGCCCAATGATGACAAACTGAATCATTCATAAACTATATGATAAAATGATCTCACTAACTATCATGCTTCTACAGCTAACAGTAATACACGCTTGAAATTAAAAGTACAAACACACTGCGCATAGTCGTGTGTCACTAAGTCTGATTGACAACATCTCGAAAAATATTGCAGATTGGTTTCCTGATTCAAAAATCGCGAATGATTTCAATTGTAAGCGGACAAAAGGATCTATGATAATTAAACTATTATAGGGAAAATGAACAAAGAGGAATTGTGCACGAAGCTGAAATCCTGCAACTTCACACTGTTAGTCGACAAGTCAACTGATATATCAAAAACAGAGAAATAGGCCATGGTTGTAATTTATTGTAACAGTGATATTGGTAAAATTCAATACAATTTTTATTGTTTAGTTGATTTGGAAGAAGCAAAAGCAGAAGCTATTTTTGTTGCAATCAAGGCATGTCTGGAGGAGGATAGAATACCAATAGCCAATGTAATGGCTCTTGGAACCAGAAATTCTGTACTTTCACATTTAAGGGATGCACAACCAAATAATTTTCAAATACATTGCACATGTCACGTTGCTGCTGATGCATGCAAGACAGTGATTGAGCAAACACATTCACAACCATTTTGCACACAGTTGCAAAAGAAAGCAACTGTACAAACAGTTTCAGCAGTTTGTAGAAGTAGACTCTACAATATTGCAGTTGTGTTCAACGAGATGGCTTGGCCTGTTTGAATGTATCAATCGCATAGTGAATCAATATGATGTGCTTGCAAGCTATATTCAGTCAAGTGATGAGGGTGATTTGTTGGTTACAGTGGATACAATTAGCACTCAATTACAAGATCCAGTCGTTATGTGTTGTTTCTTATTTCTGCAAACAGTCTTGCCAATGTTAACACAATTTAACAAACTGTTTCAGTCAAATTATTCTATTTTACCTGACTTGTATTCAGAGGCAAATCAGGTCATATCGTTGACTCGTTTTGTATTCTGATTTCCATGAGTGCACCTCATCGCCACAAAATGGCATGTAAACAAAACGGGGAAATGCCCCGCTGTTTCTCATTACAAAAAGTTGGAAATTGTTCAAGCTCTTGAAAAAAAAACCTGAATCAAACACAAGTCACCGAACAATTTGGTGTTTCCTGTTCTGGTGAGCTGCTTCACCGTTCTGTTAAATAATGTGCATGCCTTGTATGCTGCATTTTGTAACGTGTGTAGGGGATGCTGTTTTAATTTAGTTTGACAGTTTATTAACGTTAGTTTGTCTGTTACATTATTATTATATAGTTTATTAACATACACCTGCATATTGCTTTTATTTTACTTATTCAGTTTATTTAATATGTTGATGCACGTGCGTCATGGCAAGCATTTATTTATGGATTCATATTATGTCTGCTAGCTAACTCCTTCTTAGAGAACACTTTATCTATAAGAAGAATTCGCTTGCTACGCGAGTGGTGTTCTCTTAGCCGGAGACTGCTGTACTATAATAGTGATGGTGCCCAATATGCTGCTAGGGTTGCTGCAATTTTAGAGGAAGAAAAGAATAATGTAGCTGCCCCCTCTCTCAGTATGGAATTTGTAGTAATGTGAATGTTTATGTATATAATGCAGTTCAAGTTATGCCACTAGAGGTCAGTAGCGCACTACATACTTACCCTCTACCTAGGATACCATGGGGTCGAGGAAGTCCTTAGAGAACACTTATGTGTAGGTTTCAACAGAGATTGTTCTAATAAAGACACTGTGATTAAAGTTACACTCTTGCATCTTGGATCGCGGGTTATTACATATGGCGACGAGGAAATCGGGCAACTTGTCTTAGGTAGTTGAAAATGGAGAAGAGATAAGTGTAGCTGCATAGCTTCGGCCAAACCTGCTAACGTTAGCGAGAGCGCTCACAGACAATGGAACATAGCTGCTATGGTAGGAACAACCGTGCCGTTTGATAGTCAACTACAGACATGGGAGGAATATTGCGAAGTACTGTCACATTTTTTTGAAGCAAATGAGACTGACAATGGCAATAAAAAAGGGTGATTCTCTTAAGTTCGGTGGGAAGCCAAACATATAGTCTGATGAGAAATTTGTTAAGCCCAGATAAGCCAGGGGACAAATCGTTTGACGATTTAGTTGAACTGTTGAAAACGCACTACAACCCAAAGCCCAGCGAAATAGTTCAACACTTTAAATTTAACTCGAGAAACAAACAGGCAAATGAGAGTGTGACTGAATATGTGGCAGTGCTACGAGAACTGGCTCAACATTGCAACTATGGAGATAGGCTAAAGGAAATGTTACAGGACAGGCTAGTCTGTGGTATAGATGATGATCGTATTCAGCGCAGGCTGTTAGCAGAAACCGAGTTAACATTTGAAAAAGCACTGAAGCTTGCTCAGGCATTGGAGACAGCGAACAAAGACGTTCAGGATTTACAATGGCAAAGCAAAGGAAGCAATGGTGCTAACTGGAAACATGCTAGCCAGGCTACAGTGCAAAAGCTAAAAACGTGGAGGGAACCACGAACTGGTGGAACTATGAGGGCATGTTATAGATGCGGTGGTGAGCACATGGCGAATGACTGTCGTTTTCTTAAGGAAATGTGTCACAGATGCGGAAAAAAGGGGCACATCAGGAAGGTATGCAGGGCGAACTCACCTGTGGAGAAAACCAAACCTAGAGGGGGAGGAAAACAAAAGCAGGGAAAAGTGAAAAAAAAACATGGGGCTCATCACATTAGAAACAGATGCAAGTGACGGTGAAGACGTGTTCATTATGAATAATGTAACAGAGACAAGCATTCCCAAGGTAGCGCCTATCACATTACAGTTAAAAGTCAACAAGTCGGATGTGCAATTTGAGGTTGACACGGGGTCCAGTGTTACAATTATGAATGAAACAGAGTACTCAAAATGAAGGAATGGGGCAAAAGTACCTGAGCTAAAGACATGTTCCCTACATCTCAGAACCTATACAGGCGAAATAGTGAAAACATTGGGTACTGCAAACTTAACTGTACAGTACAGAGAGACTGTTAAACAGCTGCCAGTAGTAGTAGTGTCTGGCAAAGGACCAAACCTACTGGGCCTTGGTTGGATTAAGGAGTTGGAATTAAACTGGGGCACTGTAAACCAGATAGGTAGAGATAAAACAACACTCCAGGATGTGTTGAAGAAACATGAGAATGTATTCAAAGAGGAATTGGGGACATTGCGAGGCCCACCGGCTAAAATATATGTTGACAAAGAGGCAACACCAAGGTGCTTTAAGCCAAGACCTGCGCCTTATGCTATGAAACCGAAGGTGGAGGCTGAGCTGGACCGCCTCTTGAGAGACAAAATAATTGAACCAGTGGAATTATCTGAGTGGGCAGCTCCCATAGTCCCAGTGCTAAAGCCTGATAACTCTGTGAGGATTTGCGGAGATTACAAACTTACTGTAAATCGGGTGTCCAAACTGGAACAGTATCCCATTCTCAGAATTGAAGATCTTTTTGCAAAGCTCTCAGGAGGGGCAAAATTCAGCAAATTGGACATGAGTCATGCCTATCAACAGGTAATATTGGATGAGGAATCAAAAAAGTATGTAACTGTAAACACACACAAAGGGTTATTTACTGTAAACCATCTTCCATTCGGGGTTTCATCCAGTCCAGCTATCTTTCAGAGAATTATGGAGGGTAGGGTTTGCTGCAGGGAATTCCCCATGTAGCCATTTACCTGGACGACATCATGGTGACGGGCAAGAATGATCAGGAGCACCTGCAGATGCTAAGCGAGGTACTTCGGAGAGTGGAGGAGGCAGGCCTACGGCTAAAGAGAAGTAAGTGTACCTTTCTGGGAGGTGAGGCTGAGTTCTGGGTCACAAAGTGGATGCCACAGGACTACACCCACTTAAGAACAAGGTACAAGCTATCCAAAATGCACCTGCACCTACCAACATAACAGAGCTTAAGGCTTATTTAGGACTATTGAACTATTATAACAGGTTTTTACCTAACCTGCCAACACTGTTGGCTCCACTGCACAGATTGTTGAGAAAAGACACAAAATGGCAATGGAAAAAAGAGCAGGAGGCTGCTTTTGAGAAATCTAAAAAGCTAATGCAATCCAGAGATATACTTGTGCATTACGACAGTGAGAAAGAGCTGATTCTGTCCTGTGACGCCTCCCCCTACGGGATAGGCGCAGTACTTTCACACCTCATGCCGGATGGGTGGGAGAGACCCATAGGTTTTATGTCAAGAACACTCACATCAGCTGAATGAAACTACTCTCAGCTTGATAAAGAGGGACTGGCTGTGATTTTCGGGGTGCAACGGTTTCACAAGTATCTGTATGGTAGAAAGTTCACCATATGCACAGATCATAAACCGCTTCTTTCACTCTTCAACGAAATGAAGACTGTTCCACAGATGGTGTCACTGAGGATCCAGAGGTGGGCTGTGACACTGCGGACGTATGAGTATGTGATAGTCTACAAGGCGGGTAAGGACCACGGCAACGCAGACGCCTTGAGTCGTGTGCCACTGCTGGACTCTTCCCAATCCACAGGTCTGGAAGACAGGGTGCTGATGATGGAAGACATAGTGATAGTGACCACAGAGGAGGTGAGAGTGTGGACAGGTAAAGATTCCATACTGTCTAGGGTGAGAGAACACGTGTTAAGGGGGTGGCCACAGCAGGGGGAAGGAACAGATTTTACACCTTATTCTGCTAGGAAGACAGAATTGAGTGTGCAAGATGGTTGTGGCTTGTGGAGGGCAAGTGTCATCATCCCACAGTGAGGACGACAGGCTGTGTTGGAACAGCTGCATCAGTGCCATCCAGGGGTTTTTTGCATGAAGGCTCTGGCCAGAAGTTATTTCTGGTGGCCCAAACTAGATGAGGAGATAGAGACACGGGTAAAGGCATGTAGCAAGTGTCAGGAACACCGGAAAGCACCAGCCACAGCCCCGCTACATCCCTGGGAGTGGCCAGACAGACCCTGGAAGCGATAACACATAGATTATGCAGGACCATTTATGGGACAGATGTTTTTGATACTCATAGATGCTCATTCCAAATAGATGGATGTTTACCTGGTAACTTCAGCAACATCAGCTGTTACAATTGACTGTTTGCGAAAAAGTTTTAGCAATCAGGGATTACTAGAAATGGTAGTTTCTGATAACGGCACCTGTTTTGTCAGCTCAGAGTTCAAGGAATTCATGAACAAAAATGGTATTGTCCATGTTACATCAACCCCATTTCATGCGTCTTCCAACGGTCTCGCAGAACGAGCCGTTCAAATATTCAAGACGATGATGAAGAAAGCGGGAGAAGGAAGTATGTCAACTAAAGTGTCAAGGGTACTATTCAGCTATAGGTTAACACCTCAAACTACCACAGGACTCTCCCCAGCAGAGATGTTACTAGGGAGGAAACTTCGGTCTACGCTTGATTTAGTGCATCCCGATTTAAAGAGGAAAGTGGAACTTAAGCAGAATAAACAAAAGGAACACCACGACAAGCACACAAAGGGGAGGAGTTTTGGAGACGGAGACTCTGTGATGACAAGAAACTTCAGTTACGGTCCCAAGTGGATACCAGGAGTCATTGTAACAGTGACTGGTCCTGTATCTTTCAAGGTAATGCTGGGAGATGGCAGAATAGTACGCAGACACATAGATCAGATCCTGTCTAGACAACAGGACAACACCATTGGGTCAGAGGATATTGTGTAGGACACACCTGCAGAGGTTCTACAACCACCAGCTAGAGTAATCATGCCAGATGAACTTGTTCCAAACAATGCGGACACTGTCTCAGAGCAGCTTGCTTTGAAACCAGAGGAACAAACTGGTATTCCCCAAAGGTGGACAAGGACAATCAAAGCATGGCACAAGCTGTGCGTCGTTCCCAAAGAACTGTCAAAAAGCCTGGTTACCTGAAGGACTTTGACTTGTAAATAATTTTTTTTTTTTTAAAGTTTGAAATTAAATGTTTATGTACAGTTAAGGATGGACTATTGTGTGTAGTTGTTGTTACAGCAATAGTTCAGAGACATCTAGTGTATTAGTGTTACATTTTGTTTATAACTGTGTTTAAACTGTTTCCAAATTTTAGAGAAGCTGAAATCTTAAGGGGGGGAAGAATGTAGTAATGTGAATGTTTATGTATATAATGCAGTTCAAATTATGCCACTAGAGGTCAGTAGCGCCCTACATACTTACCCTCAACCTAGGATACAGTGGGGTCGAGGAAGCCCTTAGAGAACACTAATGTGCAGGTTTCAACAGAGATTGTTCTGATAAAGACACTGTGATTAAAGTTATACTATTGCATCTTGGATCTCTGGTTATTACAGAATTGCAGCCGAAAGTAATGAACTTAGAGGATTTAGAGTCTAGCACCCTGAGGGGTCATGCATTGCCAGTATCGCTCACAGCCCTGCCAATCCTTGCCACTGGTTGTTTGTATAATATTCTACACTTATGTGTTATTAAATTTCATAACGTGCAATCAGTGTGGTGTTATTTTGTGGTACAAGGGAAAACGTGGTACCCCAGGTACTGCATTTGCCGGGGCTTGCGCAAATAATTTTAGCTCAGAAAATAACGAAACGCCCATCTGAACGGGGTAGGATGTATTGAGTTTGGCCCTTAAAGTTGTTTTTAATATCTTTTTTTTTTTTTTTTTTTTTTACAATTCAGCAAATATGTGTGACTTTAACAGATGAGCAAAAAATTGGGTTATCTAAAATTGTAAACATATACGTTTTTGTGGGTGAACTACACTTCGTCTTGTTCGTAATGATTTGTGCAGTAGTCAGTCACAGCATTGACAGCATACCTTTTTCTTTTTAATGTAAATTTGATTAATACAGAACATACTCTGGCGATCTTGGCTAACGCAGACAGGACAGAAGACGCAGACATCACACAAGACGAGACAATCAACAGACATGTGGAGGGGCGGGCGCGAACCAGGGACATCTCGCACTAAAAGCATAGCGCCGATACCGCTGTAAAAAAAGACACCGCTCCATTGCAAGAGTGTATATCTGGTTTATTGTTAATTTATTTAATACCCGGAGCATATTCGAGTTAAAATATTGAACGACTGACATTTGTGAAACATTGGGATATACAGTATTTAATATTTATTGATTGCATGCAGACAGGCGTAACTGAAAAACAAAATACTGTTATTAGATTATTGTATATTGATAAGCAATAAAATATTAATTACAAACAAAAAATAAAAAAAGACCCTACACACGATGTATTCAATATGGTGCAAAATATCTTTGTCTGCTCTCTCGCATCCAGTTTTTGTAGCTGTATCGGCAGGGGTACTTGTGACCTTAACACACTGTGGCAGAGATCGACAAACCGGCAATATGTATTATGACTATGAGTAAAATGCCATCACTGTATTTCTGACAGATTGGAGAATGTAGATTAGTCTAATTTCCGTACTTCCCGATGTACACTGCGCAGGCGCCAGATATCAAAGGTTGCTAAAGTTTTCAAAAGCAGAAGAGTACGGCTTTGGTTTACAAATGGCGCAAAAACAGAAAACTTCACTGTCCTGCAAACAATCCATGTGCTGACTTCAACTTATCCAGGCTAATACGGTTTATTTTTTAGCTCTAAATAAAGTTAGTGAAATCCAAGCAATGGACATCAAAGAAGCTTCTAGTTTGGAAGAGTTGTGCACTTTCGAAGGTTTTAAAAAAGTTTGGAAACATTACGGCTATGACAGTGACTTACAGAAAATGAAAGGCGAGGAATTCTGCAGAATTAAAGGTACAGTGCTATAACTCAAAGTGGAAAGTGTTTTGTGTGTATGTTTGTTTTTTTCTGGCGCAATTTCAGATAAAAATGCTATATTGTCACAACAAACATAACTGGTAATAAAACATGGTTATATGCTACCTATTATTATTATTATTATTATTATTATGAATCATACACGCAACAAATGATTATACCTATACTCATATTTATATGTACAGTAGTTATATGTATGTCCAATATTTTAAATAAATAACACGTTTTATACTCTTTGATATATGTATTAATTTGGATGTTTAATTAAAGCAGCGCTACTCAGTCATTTCTGTTGCCCTCATGCTTTCCACGTGACTGGTTTGACACAGCAATTCATAATTGTTTATTTACACAACGCTTATTAACATGTGTCTTGTTGGTCATCGTCATTCACAGTTATTCCGCAGTCTCAACACCATAACTTGAGTCCAAAGAATCACTTAACAAAGAACGGTTATTTTTCAGGTTAATATAGCAGTATTCCACGAGATCAATTTTTTTAAATGGGTGTTTTATTTATTTGTTATTTTTCCTCCATAAGCAATATACAAATAAGCCATTTATTGAAATATTATTAGTTGTACACGTGTTTTGCATAAGAAATTCCAAGGTATTATAATATATATACATTGTGTTTTTGTATGTCTTGAAGGTTCCATATATATATACTTATATATATATATATATATTTAATAATAAAAGATCAAATGGAGTCGTCTCTGTCTCACTCTTAGGGTCATCATCTCACTGTATTCTAACCCTAAATTAAAAGAATTATTTAAATAAATTGAACCTCGGCCAAATTACTAATGCAAATAGCCCCCGACTGTGACACACCTGACACCACTGACTCAAAACAACTAGAATGGGGGATGAAACGTTTTCACCACCTACAAACTTGATGGTGCTTTATGCAAACTTGATGGTTAATCAGTGTACTTTACCTTATGTGTAACATGACAGCTAGTTAGCAGAAAATCTAAAGTAGCTAACCATATTGAACCTTTATTATTATTATGTAACAATTTTTTTTTTTTTTTGTTCCTGGGTAGTAAGTGTTATTTCCTAATTGCTTATGCCTCAAAAGTATAGAAAATGGCTATTATTCCCCACAAACTTTGCTTTTGTGAGCAGGACAGTGATATTTCAAAATATCACTATTTCCAATGGGAAAACGGGCAAATGTGTGTCTTTTCATTCACACAAAGTCAGAAGAAAACAACATATGAATCCCAATTAACATGTATTTATACTAAAGTAATACAAAAATGACTACAAAAGATTTAGAAGTGAGTAGTTTTTTGAGATTTACGATTATACTGTAAATTGAACTGTAAACACAATTTGGATTCATATGTTGTTTTTTTCTGACTTTATGTGAACGAAGAGACACATTTGCCCGTTTTCCCATTGGAAATAGTGATATTTTCAAATATCACTGTCCTGGTCACAAAAGCAAAGTCTGTGGGGAATAATAGCCATTTTCTATACTTTTGAGGCATAAGCAATTAGGAAATAACACTTACTACCCAGGAACAAAAATTGTGTTACATAGTGTAATAAAAGAGAAAACTAAAAATAACAAAACCCATACTTAGAGTCTTGGCCACTCCCCAAACATCAAGGCCATTAGAAACACAATAAGCCAGAGTAAACAAGTGTGTTTTTAGTTAATTCCAATATCTTTAGGCAGGAGCTTTTAGACATAACATGTCTTTAAACTGTAACCCATATAAGGTTCACCTCAGTTCACACTGCCCAGTTGACTGTGTTTCATTAAACAGGTACAGTAGTTACATTGAAGGACAAAGCATTAGTGGCACAGACTTTTTTGTGCAATTTGGCTGTCCCTCACATGACTGCAGATGGCATCCTTGTACCGTATTGTTCTATGTATGAAATATTTTAACCAGATTGCAGGTCATTATTTATTGCAATTTGATATTCTTCTGAAGGAAATAGAATCTGAAGAAAGTTTCTGGGACTTGAGCCTTTACATCCACGAGAGAACAGCTTTCTGCATTGTTTATGTTTCACACTGTTAGGCCACATCTCCCCACATTTTTTTTGTTTTATCCAAACTTGGCTTGAGCGACTAATTTGGATAATTTAAAAATTCTAGATCTTTATGGAAACATGCAGTAAGTAGTTTGGTCCTATGTAGTCACAGCAGTTAGTCCATTATTCAGTTTGTTACTCTGTTGATTTTACATTCCCTGTGACTCTCAATCAATAAACTGTGTAAATAAGCGTCAGTCGCAGAAGGGCTGGTAATAGCTGCTCTGCTGGTAAGTGTGTTTATTCTGCCACCACAATTAACCCTTACAGTGTCCTCCCCTTTATTTGAAGGCTTTGTATCATTTACTTTAAGGATGAAGGATTTATTCCTTGCAGAATTGCTGAGAAGCCGAAACATGAGACCCTACATTCTTGTACTGTGATGTGGTTTTCTCCGTCCTTGCTGGAATGTCAGACTAGTGTCTAGATTTTATGAACCATTGGTAGAATGGTACCACAGTGGTCATTAAAGACACAATCATTAACCAGTTCATTGACTGTTGAATGTCTTGGCTTTTATGAACCTCAGTTTAACATTAATTGATCCAATAAACACCCTGGTGCTTTATTTGGAGCCTAAACCTCTTCCGTTTAATTTTGTGACAAGAAAACTGTTTTTCTCAATGTATATATTGCATTACTTTGTATAATGAAATACACTGTTCTCAGTGCATTAACAGTTGTTGATTACATTCCACCTTATTTAAGGTCATTTTGTTTTGAGCTGATGTTACTGAAAAGCGCTTAAGAGGTGTCTTGTTGTGCTTGAAGATCCAGTGTAAGACAACGTGTTCTAGAAATGACATATGGGTATGAGATTTCATATCAGATGGCTGAAGATTACAAGTTTGGTCTTTCTTGTAATAGCTGGTCTGACATTTAATCATTTGAGCCAACCAGACCAATATATCTTACTGAATATCTGTTCAAGTACTGATCAGATTGTGTCTGTCTAACAGGAGTTAGTATTTTATATTGCTTTATCAAATCTCGAATTACTACTCGAGATGGCAAAGTTTACTTCAATTTGTTCTTTTCTTGGCAGGAATTACCTATCTTGATCACGCAGGCACTACACTCTTTTCACAGTCGCAGATTGAGGGATTCTCTCGAGATCTTGCTGAAAATGTTTACGGTGAGTAGTTCTACTGCATTTCAGTTTTGGCAAATTGGTTTAATCATTCCTTCCTCTACTATGTTGTTTCATGCACATTTTATATTGTTATTCCTTGCATTTGCACATGCTTCAGAATAGGGGAGTGTGTTTTAACACATTTGTTTATTTTTTCCCATTAGTAGACTCTACAATGCTACAAAGTTAATATTACTTTTGTGCTCCTACCTCTCACAAGGCAATATTGTCATTGGAATAGACCCAGGCCATAGAGCAGTGCTGTATTTGTGATGGAGTCCACCCCTTACTTAAGGAAGCTAGGATGAGACAGTGAGATGTGAGGTGTTCCCTGTCTATTTATGTGGGGTTTTTTTGTGACCGATTCACAAATCTTAATATCATTAGTTATTTAAAGAAAGTCAAATTTTCGGAATAAATATATTGTTCTACACTGTTATTGGCTTCTTTAACAACAGCCAAAAACAGTTTCAAGACTATCAAACATAATTGCATTTATAAAAACTATCATTTTGAAATAACTCATGTAGTATAGGACCCCATTTCAGTGTGTTATTTACAAATATGACTTAACAAAATTGCCTTGAAATTGTCTTGCAGGCAATCCTCACAGCCACAACCTCAGCAGCCGACTGACGCACGACACAGTGGAGCACGTCCGTTTCAGGTAAACCTGTGACTGCTTATCCATATTGACGATTGCAATCTCCTCCTCCTCTCAGCCCATTGATACATCGGATTATCATTCCATTGCCCTGGAGCTGTAATTGGTATTTGAATATAGAATTGTGCTTTTAACCCTCCAGGAAACAAGCAAGGGTAACTAGATTGCTGTTTTCTGCTCTGTGGCTGTGCAGCATCAAACTGTTCTTGGAAGCTAAAAACAGGGTTACATAAAATGTTTTATGACGGTGCTTGCTAAAGTAATCTAGATTGAAATTGTATGTATTCTTACCCCAATTATATACCATAAAATGTACATAAAAATATAATAAACACTTAAGATACCTTAATTCTTTACCATTAAAACGTTGCAGGGTGCTTAAATTTTTCAGGTGCAGTAACATTTAACCTATTTATAACCCAACCCACCCCCCCCACCCCTGGATATTGTGGTGGAGGGTGTGTGCAGGTCACATACCTAGAGAACTGCTTATCCAATTTGGGCATTCTTTTGCACTGATTCTGTTTATACTGAAGAAGCATCTAAGTCTGTTTGTCAAACTTACATTTTTACATGTGCATACAGGTGGATTGAGGTTATGGGTATATGCCTGTCCTATTTTTTGTTACCGATAGCCCTGGTTTTGCATTTACAGCTGTGACGTGGATGAATCGTGTGGTTTCCATGCAAGTTTTTATTTTTTTAACTCGAGACATTTACATGAGAAAAATGTCTTGTGTAAATTCCTTTTTTGCGTTTCTGTTCGCTCAGTTTATTTTACTCGAGTAAACCAGGATTTTCACCCGACGTCATGCAAATGAATGGGAAAGGTGGAGGTTGATATGTAAATTAGCTATGCATAAAGTACTCGTGCTGTTTTTGAAGATTACTAGTGAAATTCTGTGAAAATGTGGTTTCCATGCGCAGAGAACTGGTACACGAGTGAATCTAAGCTGCTGTAATAAAGCAAAATACATCATGCCTGGCTGGTTAATAATGTGTTTTACTGCTCTTGCCCAAATTGTTTTTCAAATGCCGTCAGTAGTGAATACTGTTTCAACTAATATATCTTATGACATAAGAATTAAAAATAAACTCTGAGGTATAAAATGAAACTGACCAACACGTATTGCAGATCACCATGGCTGAAAAAAAAAAAAAAATACACACACAAACACACACACACACACACACACACACACACTACCCTGGCTTAGAAGCCCTACCTGTCCAGACGACTGACAGCTGCTGAGGAAGGTTACCTCACAACTGTGAAGGTTACCTGAGCCACCACTTTCAATTGGACAGCAGCGATCTGAAGAGAACTGAAGATTCTCTCCTTTCTTTTAAGTGTTACATGTTAATGATGCAAACAAATAAAACACAATCAGTACGTTCATTTGCAGTTTTAATTGGTCAGTTCTGAGAGTTCATCAACTTGTTGAATGCTTATTGCTGTTTTGGGCAATCGAGCTGGCTGATGACATCCAGTTTACCAACTATATTTACTAACGTGGTGGGCAGACACACATTGTTTGTGGACATATACTGGGACAAATTTTTTTTTAAAAAGGACGGGAATTAATTCAATTACATTTTAGCAGCTCACTTGCTCTTCGTGTTTAACTTTAGCGTAGTTGTTACAGCAAGGGTATTCTCAAACAGCTGCTTTAATACTATAACAAGGGCATAACACAGTTCATGGTGTTTTTTTTTTCAGAACTGTAAACCCACAAGAGATATACAACATGACAGTCCAGACACAGCAACAAAACAATAATAAAAAGCCTCCTGCATTATCATTAAGGTGAACTACACCACTGCTGACCATAAACTTGCCCTTCAGCCACTACTTTTTGCTGTCATTATAGTTAAGGATAAATATGCTCATTAGCATTTATATGTGAAATGTGGGTTTCCATGCGAAACTGGGCATGGATTTTCCCTGTGTGTTTTGTCATTTACATGAGTAAATGAGATTTACCCTATCCCTCTCTTTGGCCGTTTTTTTTGGCCACAAACCTGATTTACCCGTCTAATAATAATAATAAGTATGTATTTGTATTCATTTATTGTTATTATACCCTGCAGGGAATGGATATTCCAGGTGATAGGGTTATATTAGAGACCCTATATCTGGAGAATTGGTCACCCAGTTTTCATATGTTGGGCTGATGATGGCTAGGTACTGTCTTTTGGAATTGCTGAAAGTCTGAGTGAACATGTATTATATGAAGTTTTCACTGTATCCAGGGCAGCATGCCCCAGTGTCAGTATGCTTTATCTTCCTGTGGTAAGCACTATTGGGTTTTCTAGCATCAGAAAAACACTCAGGGCCATGGGTGAATATATCACTTGCAAGACTGTAATGCTGTCTAAGTGAATGGAGGAAAGATTGCCAAGTTTCCTCTTTGCTGATTAGAAACGCTTTTGAATGGAGTGTTTCCATGCTGGCTGGAAATAACATTTTATTCCTGGCTGGGGATGCATCTCACTGGTGGTCTTTACATCTGTACTTATGTATGTCACACCTTAAACCAGTGTCTTGAACAGTCGTTCTCAAAATCTTTTGTAAAAGCAAAGTGGAAGGTAAGGTAGGTTAGTGTCCCTGACTGAGCCACCAACATCACTTCCGAGTACAAACCCAGCCCAACATTTAGCTTATGCAGTCTGATGAGGCTGGGTTCATTGCATTTATATAGCGCTTTTTATACAAAAGTATTGCAAGCACTGTACAGTACATAGCAGAAAAAAGAACAAACCACAATACATTTGTATAGCATGTCACACATACAACTGCCACAGTCAGCCCCTTTTAAATAACAGTATACACGTAATACAAAAGCAGCAATTGTAAAGTTACATTAAAACCCACAAAGATAAGAAAGCCATTTTATAAAAGTCGTTTTTAGTCTTGACTTGAAAACTGTAACGGTCCTAGCTGACAAACAAAAGCACAGCATTCCATATTTTAAGCGCTCTACAAGAAAAAGCCCTACCTCTTGTGTTGCTTTTGTTGACCCTAGGAATAACCAGCAGCCTTGCATCCTGTGATCTCTGAGTGTGGTTTGAAAGATACAGGGTCAGTAACTCCTGCAAATAACTAGCTGCTAATTCATTTAGGGCCTTGTAGGTTAACAGAAAAAATCTTAAAGTCAATTATATACTCTACAGGGAGCAAATGTGAAGAGGCCAGAACAGGGGTATATGTTCACTTTTCCTGGTTTTAGTCAGAATTCAAGCAGCGTTATTCTGAACAAGCTGCAAGCGAGATACCACAGGTTTTGGGATACCAGAAAAAAGTGCATTACAATAATCAGTACTATATGAAACAAAGGCATGCATTAGTCTCTCTGCATCAGATACAGAAATAATTAGACGCAGATGCGTGCAGTGCAGGCAGGTTGGGAGGGAGACCAAGAATCATTCGATCTCTGTCAGAGTCTCATATGATGGATCAGAATCAAAGATGACCCCCAAACTCTTAATTTCTAGTTTAAGTTTTTATGGGAGACTGCAAGGGTCGAGCTCATGTAATCCAACATTTCCTTTTAGTTGGTTCTGTGATATCACTAGCACAGCATAGCAATGGAAGTTCACTCCGTGTCTGCAGATAATGTCACCTAACGGTAGCACATATAATGAAAACAGCAAGGGACCTAGAATGGAGCCCTGTGGAACACCATAGACAACTTCGATGATGCCAATTTTACCTCCCCAACAGAGACAAACTGAAATCTTTCAGAAAGATAAGATTTGAACCAGGATAGGACAAGGCCAGACAGTCCTACTTTGCCTTCAAGATGATTCAGTAGGATGGAATGGTCTACAGTATCAAAGGCAGCACTTAGATCAAGAAGAATTAATACTGTTGGAAAGCCTGAGTCGGAGCTTATCAGCAGATCATTCACAACTCTGACAAAGGCCGTCAAGGTGCAATGTGCAGCACGAAAACCAGACTGAAACTTGTCAGATATACCATTCAGAGTTCGAATTTTTTTAATTGAATTTCAACAGCTCTCTCTAGAACCTTATCTAAGACTGGTAGGTTGGAGATTGGCCTATAGTTATTCAGAACTTTAGGGTCCAAAATTGTGTTTCTTAAGCATAGGCTTTACCCCAGCTACCCTAAGTGCTGAGGGTTGTAAACTGGAGGGAAGTGAACCATTTATTATTTTTTAATGTGAGTATTAATAACACTAAGAACATCTTTTAATAGTTTTGTAGGAATAGGATCAAGAGATCATGTAGTAGCTCTCACATGTTGAACTACCTCTCTCAGTTCTTGTAAAGTAATCTAAGAAAAAGCTCCCTAGTAGGTTTAATAGTTGTAGTTGGTAAAATTCTGCCAGAGTCCTCCCTAATAGAAGTTGTCTGTGGAATCTCATTTCTTATGTCTAGTATTTTATTTTTAAAGAAATGTAAGAAGTCATTGCAGCTGTGAGAGGAGCCAATGTCAAGGGTAGGACTATTAGGGGAAGGAATAATGAATTTTTTCTAGGGTAGCTAAAGGAAATGTAGGATTATTTTAATTTCTTTAACATGCATTTATTTATTTATCTCAGATTTTGCTCTAGGACAGCAGGATGGATTGAGGTGCAAACACTCATCTCAGATGGAGACAGACAAGCAGGGAGGCAACAGTGTTCCAGCATGACTATATCTCTGCATTCTTGAATTGAGAGTCACTGCTATTTTCGTTTTGGGCTCCCTGTCACAGAAGTGGAAATGGAATACTAGGACTTTACACAGTAGACTCTGAGACACTTGACCTTTGTTGAAGGAGCTTCAGCTACTGTACTGTATCTCTTTAGTATTGATTTGTTCTTTTGGCAGTAGCTTTAAATTGAAACCTAACAAAATATAACTTTGCATCAGGATGTACTCATTACAGAACCGTGAAATAAAAGGAGAGGAAAAAATATATATAAAATAGATGTATTTTTAATGTTTCTTCACATACAAATAATAGAGTTGCACTGGATCCAAAGCTTTTTTATGGATATAAATCTGCTTTGATTTTAAGCAAGACATTGGTGTAACCTTGGGGATTCTAGGTAGTGACAGGTGTAATGGCAAGACCAAGGAATCTGAGACTTTAAGCAAGTTGTAACTTCTCCGTTTCAGTTTACATTTCAGCTTAAAATTAAAAAATGTCCAAAAATGGTTGGAAAGGCCAAATAGATTCCAAATGGTGGCAGCTGCATTTCAGCGGGATAGTCTGAGAGGCTGGTTGATAGGGGACAACGGGTATCTACTGAAGCAGTTGCTACTCACACTGCTGCTCAACCCCACAACCTCTGCCGAACAGAGGTATAACTGTACCTTTAAATGTGCTCGTACTGTAATTAAGCAAACATTTGGAATCCTCAAAATGTGATTCCGATGTTTAGATGTCTCTAGGGAACACTACAGTACATTCCTCAGAAGGTTAACAATATCATCCTGGCTTCTTGTGTTTTACATATCGTAGCTCTCCGTAATGGATGTTGAACTTACAAAGGAAAGATTACAGGTTTTGAGGGAACCAGATGTTGAACTTGAAGCCCCTGTGCTGAAGTGCCAGGCAGGTCAGACAAAGCCTTTATAGACGGGTTCACATAAGTGGTACGCAGGTACGAATGCAGACCAATAAAAAAAAAAATAATAATTGTATAAGACACAAATGTGTACTGTCAGTACATTTAACAGGAAAGCATTTATAATAAAGGCAGTATGGAAAACTCCTGAATCAAAATTTCTACATTTTAATTTTCTTCCTTCTTTTTTTTGTTTCAAAATACCCTCCATTCACTATTGCAGATGCACAGGTGCTCTTAAAGGGAATATTGAATCCTTATTACTCCCCCCACTGTGCTTTGATGAGTGACCCAGCTTCTAAATCACGCACAAATTTGCTAACTAGGTCCCTTTGTGTTTTAACGCTTGTAGTTTGGCAACCTCAAATCAGAAATTAAAACCCAATACAGTACTCCCCCTTTATAACAGCGTAGTTGGGAGCCATAGTTAAAAGACCATGCTATTTGTGTTCCACCTTATAACGAGACTACTAGTGTTGTGTAAAAGGCCTTAAGTAGCTGTTTCCAATAATATAAGGTATTTTGTTGTGTATTTTTTTTTTTTTTAATGTGCCGCAAGCCCCCAAAAAAATAATAAAAAAAATTATAATAAAATAACATTTTATAAACTGCCAATTTTGACCCCTTTCTAAGTTAGAATAATATTAGAAAATATATATTTTTTAAAATTAGGACTTACAGTTGCAAAGTTTTAAATAAAAAATTAGCATGTCACTTGTAATTACCAAAGAACATTTGGAGCTATTTTAATGTGTTTTGGCTATGCATTTTTTTTTTTTTCCCTCCCAATTTGAAATGGCCAATTATTATTTATTTATGCTCGGCTCACTGCTACCACCCCTGTGCTGACTCGGGAGCGGCGACATGCTGTCCGAAGCGTGTGCCGTCAGCCGACCGCTTCTTTACACACTGCGGATTCACCATGCAGCCGCACAGGAGCTACAGCGTAGGAGGAAAACACAGCTCCCGGGCAGCTAACAGGCAAGCCCGCAGGCGCCCAGCTAGACTAAGGGGTCGCTGGTGTGTGGTGAGCCGAGGACACCCTGGCCGACCTAGAACCACAACCCCCCCTGGATACGCTCAGCCAATTGAGCTCCGCCTCTTGGGAACTCCCATCCACGGTCGGCTGTGGAATAGCCCAGACTCGAACCTGCGACGTCCAGGCTATAGGGCGCATCCTGCACTCACGCAGAGCACCTTTACTGCTGTAACAGGGACTCTGGCTTCCCAGGTGCATGCATGCATCTGCGGGAAGCAGCCAACTATACATGTCTGTGACACGATGCCAGCTGAGTTTTGCTAATAGAGTGGATTGGCGAGCTTTGGATCCCTGACCAGCTGATAACTTGGCATGGAATGAGCCAGCTGCCCCCTTCTTGTCCCTGGGAGAACAAGCTCAAAATATACATAAAATATTATAATAAACTAATATCGTGGGGAGGAAGAAAATGGTTTTATAGCTAATGAAAGGTACAAGTCCTTCCCAGCAAGTACAAGTTAAACTGTTATTTTACAACATCTGTTAATAAATACTGTAGCTGTATTATCCTGCAGCTCTATTAGAAGCTAATAAATTCCTCAGCGAAGCAAGCTATGTTTTATTTTAAATGTATGTTTCACCTGCAATTCCTATTTTACCCTGCATTTTGAAAGTGGCACTCCCAATTCGTCACAGTCAAACGTATTGGCACCGTACACTTAGTATGAGATAATTCAAGAAAACCTGTTAAATACAAGCATTTACTGAACATTAGCCACTAAAATACACAAAGAACAAAATACACAATTTCTAGTATTTTAACTAAAAATCTTGATATAAAGAAAAAAAAACACTTCACAGAGCTTTAAGATCAACTTGGTATAGGTCTGAAATACCACCATTACCTAATATATTCTTCTTGTTTAGAATCGCCCTTGTACATCCTTTTCTGTTTCTGTTTAAAGCACCCCTGTGGCTCCAAATGGGTTTTTACAGCAGAGTGTACCCTATAACCTGCCCCCAGTGAATACAAGAAATACATAATTTAGAAATACCACATAGCATAAATGTGGTATCTTTTACATTCAGTGCAGTTTTTCAGGGGGACAGGTTAATGTAACATGGTGTTCTAACTAGTTCAGAAGTAGCTTACTAATATATTATGTAACTATTCTAGGCCTATTTGTACAGTAAAATATAGGCCTACTTCACTGTACACAAGTCAGTACATTCCATCTCAGAAATGGAGCTAAGCATGAACTCAACATAGCTAGTGTGGGATAAAGCTCGCTCACTGCGCGAATCCCGAATTCCTTGGTGTGCTCTTGGTCGTAAGCAAAGGTCAACACCCATACCAAGCTGGCCACATCAAGGTGAGGTGCAAACCCATCCATGATACAATTAGCTGAATTACAGCTTTGCAACTATGCTGTTGAATTTGCTTGTACAGCATGGGAATGATCTCCACAATCAAGCAAGCTAAGCCCTGAACTAAACACTAGCTGCTGATATGTCACTGGATGCCTTATACCTACAAATGTCAATAACCAGGAGGTTGTAAGTAGAGTTGAACGTGCGTTCCAAAGTTTTCTTACCAGTGTGAAACCACTTGAATCATGACCTGAACAGACAAGTGTGACAGGCAGTCTAGCGCATTGGAAAAAGTACCATGCTCGGATCATTTAAATATAATGAATAATGTTAATGGGTTGAAATGTATGCAAATTGTCACAATATATATTACGAGGGAGGTATTTCATATGCAAATCATATTCACTTAAGGGAGCTAACTTATTGAAGCCAGGCATTGTAATTACTAAATCACAACATAAATAGGGCAGACCACTGGTAGTGCAGTGTGTGCGAAACATGGAGGTGATACTGACACAGAAACAAAAGAGCGCAAATGAGAGCAGAAGAGCTGCACAGGAGCGAGAGAGCGGTCAGTGAGAGAGTATTTTGTACCAGGCAGACATTACTGGGGTTATGGGAGGAGGTAATAACTAGATACAGATTGAGCACAGAGATCATACTAGCCTTATATGAGGAATTCATATCTAATCTAGAGCCACTTACAGATAGGAGTCATGTAGTGCCAGGTCAAGTGAAATTGCTGTGCACACTACATTATCTAGCATCGGTGGTCATTTCAACTGTCTCAGCAATTGTTGGGATATTGCAACCCCTGTTTTCCCAGTGTTTACAGCAGGTACTGAATGCCCTGTTGAAATGCACTGAGAAGTATATCTACCATCCCAGAGAGAGAGATGCTCTCCATGATATAAAAGTGGCCTTTTACAAACTGTCTGGCTTTCCAAATGTATTGGGGGCTATTGATTACCCCCACGTAGCACTGTCACCACCCCTGGATATAGAACATATCTTTTGTAATAGGAAGCATTACCACTCCATTCATGTAGAAATGGTGTGTGATGCAAAATTGAGGATTCTAGATGTGGTCGCCAGATATCCTGGCACAGCACATGACTAGTACGTCCTCAGACAGTCCAGGATATGTGAAGATTATGAGGCAGGTGTATATGGAGCTGGTTGGTTTCTTGGTAAGTAATCTATAAAATGTGTTTCATATGGCACTGACAGGAAGCATGGACAATTTGCTAATATTCTTAACGCTTGTCATAGGTGATGCTGGTTACGGTATCAGACCCTGGCTGCTTACACCATTGACGGACTGCAGAAAGCAGGCAGAGATTCGGTACAATACAGCACACATGGCTACGCGCTCTGTTATTGAGCGTACATTTGGAGTGTTAAAAAGTCGCTTCAGATGTTTAGATAGATTGGTAGTGTGCTACAGCCCTATAGCCCTAGGAAAGTGTGTACACTCATTGTTGCATGCTGCATTCTGCATAACATAGCTGTCAACAATGCACTACCAAGGGAAAGTGATGCAAACATTGATGATGACCCCTCTGCACAGGACGCCGAGGAGGCACACAACATGGCCAGTGGTAGAGTGATGAGAGAACTTGTCATCCATAATTATTTTCAATGTAAGTACATGTTATAATTCAATGGACGAGACAGACAAAATAAATAGAGGACATACCAATGTCATACATAAGCGCCGATATAGCAGGGGTAAAGGAGCCACTCAGAACTGTACTTACTTTTTCTTTCGAGCGCCCTTATATACTATAATGTAGTGTGTGTAAACTTTGTGTATAATTCCACATGCAGTGACAACTTAATTAATTAACTAATTAATAATTTACCTTGCGTTATTTGTGCATATACTTAGCTTAGTGAATAGAGCGGCCACTGCTTCATTTTTGCGCATGGTGTGTCTCCCCCCTGCCATGTGGTAATTCTGGTCATTTACCGCAGTTTAGTGAATGAGGACCTTTATTACCAGTTTTGTACAAGTTGCTAAACATGATTAGTTGATTCCTGTGTTGATACTATACCTGGAAGTTAATTAAATCCAGAGAAAACACAGCTTTATTGCTTTTCTGATGTCCAGGAAATGCCAAAAAGAAACAAAATCATCAATATTATGAAATACAGCCTAGCATTTGTCAGGTGAATGAAATTCAAAATCAGCGTCTCTACCTTTTTTAAATCACCCTAAAAGGTTTTCATATATATATATATATATATATATATATATATATATATATATATATATATATATATATATATATATATATATACATGGTGCTTATTTTTAATATTACTTGCATTTAGAGTTGTCTTTTGTTTCTGATGATTAGGCGCTGTCCTTGGAATCAGAAACGTTGCTAGACTCTTTATGACTCTAGCTGCTGTTCTATTTCTGAGTGCAAGGAGTACCATATGCCCATCTTAATTGCTCCTGTAATTTACACAACCAATTACCAAGAGGTTTCTCTATAAGTGGAAGCAAGAATAATTGTGCTCTGAACAACATTTACTAGATTTTGAAAACTACATAAATAAATAAATCCAAAAATCATGTTACCACACTGCCACTAGCGAGTCAAATCCATATCTGTTTAAATGCAACTTTACAAAAGAAGTGAATATAGTGGCCACCACATAATTAGGAGATAACTGTATCTGTGGATGTGTTCTGTTTTGTCACCACCATTTATTCTGGTAACGCCTCCACCTAGGTCCACTGGACGGTCGGCTGACTGAGTGAAGGGACGGTTTAATAAGTTTTCAGTGTTCAGATTACAGCTTGACTTAGCTTGAACAATAACACAGAAAGCAGCAGGAACTTCTCACCTGCAGGATTGTTTCTGAAATATCTGCATATAAAATCTTGGTCTGTACTCCTTTAAGGCTGGTTCTTTTTTTCAATCTGTTCATCTTTAAACTGTCAGAATCCGGGTGAGGAGGGCAGTTGGTGTGTTAATCTATTACGCATCTAGGAGACAAGATGCAAAATAAATCTCCAGGACCTCTGCACTTTGAAAAATTATAAATAACCCTCTCGGTCTCCGTTAGCCTTCTCTGCAATGTTATCTGAGGTAGAAAGAATACATTGACCTTTTATAAATGCACCGTTTTTGTTTTACTCATTTAAGCAATGGAAGGTTTTAAGCTTATCCATTACGTTTACCTACACTGGATGTGACAGAAGGCCCTTTTATACATATTTATGGCTTTAGGTCAGACCACATTTTCCAATAAGAGCTGTTTAGCAGGTGTGTAGCGTTGTGTTAGCATTTCGGCCATTATCTTTCTTATCTGAATATGAAATATCTTTCTTATCTGAATATGAAATATCTACCATCTGGTTTCTAGGGGTGTAATTTAACCAAACATATTACATCTCTGCTTGTAGTGAACCAGGTGGTTATTGAGTTAATAACACTATGTAACACAATTTTTGTTCCTGGGTAGTAAGTGTTTTTTCCTAATTGCTTATGCCTCAAAAGTATAGAAAATGGCTATTATTCCCCACAAACTTTGCTTTTGTGACCAGGACAGTGATATTTCAAAATATCACTATTTCCAATGGGAAAACGGGCAAATGTGTGTCTTTTCGTTCACATAAAGTCAGAAAAAAACAACATATGAATTCAAATTAACATGTATTTATACTAAAGTAATACAAAGATGACTACAAAAGATTTAGAACTGAATAGTTTTTCAAGATGTACAATTATACTGTAAATACAGTATAATTGTAAATGAAAATGAAAAAAACCCATGCACCATCTCTTCTGCTTCACACGTTTGTAAAGATAATTAAAGGTCCATTAATATCTGGTGGAAAATAAAAGTTGTTTTCAACTAAGAATATTCATGTGAACTACTAAATTTAAAAACATTGCAAACTAAAATATGAGAAGTGTCCTGTTCTATTCACCGACTTTGTTCAATTAAATTATCTTCAATAAAACTACTAGATTTTAAAGACAATTGTTTAAACTTCAAGATAAGAACGCAGTGTCATACATTTAGTATGTGAAGTTTGGAAATTTCTTAAGAACAATGTAACTAACATTCTCAATAAACAGTAAAATATTTGGTAAGAGTTCTTTTTGAAAATTCTTTCAGTTTAAAAGGTGATTTTCTCTTTGCCAGGCCCACTTTTGTTTAAAACTAATCAATCATTTGAGAATATGGTAATAAGCCTGACATCAGGGTTTGGGAGAGCATGTCCTGTAATACAATGGACTTATCATAAGTGACTGTGGCGGGGTGATTTAAAATGTATATTTGTATTTAGGCACAGGGATTGCACAATCACTTCACGTGCATGTAAAATGTGTATTAATAAGTGGGGATTGCACAAATTAGTTCATGTGCTGGGATTCAAGTGAATGATTAATTAGTAATTGAATGCCTCGGGGTGGGGTGTTCGGTCAGTGGAGTACAGGAGAGAGAGAGAGGAGATAAATTATTTTAAAAAGTAAGCAATTGGTATGCGTGGTGGTTTAAACTAGCACAATACTTGTTTGGCCTGCTTACCTTTTGTTTTGTCTAGTTTGGTGTTTAAACCTTTTATTTTTTTTAATAAATACACTCAACAGTGCATTTCATACCCCAGTGCTCTGTGTGTCTCCTACCGGGTCTGTGACATCACCTCAGAAGCCATCCTTGCCACACTGACATTTAAAACTGTGGTTATTCACTGGACACTAGCTGCCTTTCTGTGTACTGTGAACTTTCTGCTCTCTGTTTCTTTTTGTAGACAAGGGGCAGTCCTGCTGTAGCCTAGTCAGAAAAAGCCATTTACAATCTAAATGTCTTGTTCTTATTATTGAGGAAAAACATATATACGATTTCGTTTTGAACACAGTAATAAAAACAATTATTTGCCACAGTGTTTTTTATTTTTCATAAATATATTGGTTTGCTCAAAGAGAAATAGCAACTGTCTATGTCAGACACCGTCCATTTTACATTTATTGAGTCGATGAGGTTGTTAATGAACACATTTCTTGTTAAAAAGCTTAATTGTCGCAGGTCACATACATCACTTCCTGTCTCAACAACTTGATAATCAAAATGCATGTTAATGAGATCAAGAAAATGAATAAAAGCATAATTCGCAGTTATGGAAACAACTAGCGTACAGGGAGATGGCTCTCGCACCAGCAAATAGAAATAAAAATTAATGTGAATATCTATTTTGTGTATAATTTCTAAACTTCATTTCAAATTGTGCATTTTGTCATACAGAATGTACATTTATTTAGAACAGTTCACATTTAAAATGCTGATTTACGATTATCTGGCATGTGGGTAAAAATCGGACAGCAAGGATTAAAAAAAAAAAAAAACATTTCAACCCCATTAGTCATTTACTTACATTCGCAGTACTGTACCAGTGAATCAGGAGGTGTATTGGTTGCAAAGGGGCGGGACAATGCTGGTGTGGCAGTTAAATCCAAGAGTGTGACATAGTTGTTTTTCTGCACCAAAAATTACCTCAGAATATCAGTTTGATTTTTGTAACAACTACAATATATCCTACTTGGTTATTTTTTTTCTGACTGTAACTTGCTTGTTTGCAATTTCTCTGGAAGAGAAACCAAAAGTAAATCTTCTCATAGACAGTAAGCACATTGTTTTTATTTGCACGCGATTAAGTACGGTAATTACAATTGAACTAAAAACAAAACAACAAAACCACATGTACATAGTCAGTGTTGCACATTTATTTGTTTACTGTGTGTGTTTTTTTAGTAGGAAGAGAAAAAAAATACCTTAATATTTCTTTACTGATAGCGACGAATTCGAGGGCAGCGCAAATTGAAGTAATACGGTATTTATTAAGCGTTTAAAATTACGATAGAACTTCCTAACCCAATACAATTTGTTTATAATTAAGTGTTCAGTGAATTCCTCTAATCATGCATTTTCTGTTACTCTTTGCAATAAATACACTCAACATGATTAGATACATATGTTTTGGCAAAATCCATGTCAATGATCTTGATCACTTTCCTAGTGCATCGCTGTGTGTCCTTGACGCCTGTTCTTTATTCTTGTGTGGTAAGACACAGGTGTTAAAAGCAAATCCGCAATCACCTAAGGAAACTTTATTGTAATATCTAATGTGTCATTTTCTATACCAAGATGTCAGTTGTGTAATTCAAATAAAATCTACAGTGGATGTCAGCTGTCATATAATGTACATATGCAGAATTCAAATAGGCTACATTTGCATTGATAATTTCTTGGTAGTAACATTACATTGGGTGCAAATAACGGTATATCATTTTAGCAATACAACAAACGTTTTCATGTCTGTCATGTCTCTTTTATTGAACTGTACAGTGCTTTGTGATGCTTGTACATGAAAGGCGCTATATAAAATAAAATTTATTATTATTATTATTATTATTATTATCAATATTATTATTTCCGCTTTGCACAAGCTAAACAGCACCACAAAGTAAACCACTAGAAATGAAAATCAGTCATAGTACATTAACCCCCTGTAGCGAATTAAATCTTGTGTATTTCATTAAGCAACATTGAAGTACATAGATTTTTATTTCATCAGTTTATCTCAATTTCATTAAAAAAAAATATTATAAGTATCCCTCTAACAAATAATTTCATCTGATTCATGCAGATGACGTGATTTCATTTATATCTACCTGCTTGTCTTTTGCTAACTGCTGATCCCCTTTGACATCGCCCTGCTATTCTGGGCTGCAGAAGGATGCATCATTGATAACCCAGGCTTGCAGGGTGCTTCACAGCTGCACTTTAGCTATCACGATAGAAATCATATTTGAGGGGGTTTATTTGGACAATGCTCAGTCGTGCATATGCTGCCCCTTTGAAATGAGAGCTGGCATTGAGATTTCAGAATATTGCTTTTTTATTTTAGAGAATAGGAATTAATAATGGAAAACAACATGAATTTGCTCTTCGTGAGTTAAAAACTAAAAATATAACCGAATACCTCATAACCACCAAAGGGACTCAATAAAGAGGGATCTTCATGTCAAAGTGAAAGGGACTGCATCAGATCTAAATATACCGCCACTGAGATAATATACATTTAAAACATCTAGCAGTGTATATGAGTGTCTGTAGTGCACTTCTGTCTGAATATTAAAAATGACAGCGAGGACGCTGAATGGAATGGTGGTATTTAGAAATGCCACTCTTTACAACACCCCATTATGTACAGGCCACCTTATCAATAATATTTCACTTTCCTGCTTTGAAATCCAGTCTCTGCTGTCAGCATGCATCTTTATTTAGACACAGTGTATTATATGTCATTTCGGACTGTCTGGGTTTACAGTATCAACAGTCTCCTGTACTTCAGTTCATTCCTTTATAGATGTCATTCTGTTTACTACTGTGCCACACTACACTCTGTTACAAGGTTTTGTTTTATAAAGAACCCCTGTAAGGGGAGCATAACCTTAAACAAGTTTACTATAGTAAAAGCATAGCAAAGTGTAATAAAGCAAAGTGAAAGCATGGTAAAGCATAGGTAAGCATTGTAAAGGCCAGAGCAGTATGGTAAAGCATATTAAAAAGCATGCTAAAACATAGTAAACTATAGTAAATGCATAGTATAACACAGGAAAAGCATAGAAAAAAGTGCAAAATTACCATGCACAAATACTGTGGTAGACTTTTATAAACTATATGTATTTGCAAACCCACCGCTAATACCGCACTTAATACCACTGCCACAGTGTCAAAGTCTTGTAACCCAGAAACTATTTGAGGTAGTGACTTTATGCTTTCAGGGTTACATTAACGTGTTAGTAACCATGACATTGCATTCGACTAGCATATTGTTGGCTGTGTTTGAAGATTCGAAGGTTCATTCACTAGCAAGGAACATTTCTGAGGTTCATCAGGTGGCATTCACGCACTGTGGTTTTTTGTTGTTTTTTTTTTTGCTGTTAACAAAAACTGTGACAATGTGTGAATACTATAAATCACATATTAAATGTCACTCACGTGCAAAAATTGGATCTTTGGATTTGTATAATGCATCTTATTTAAACAGAAGTTTGAGAGAATAAGGTGTGGAGCTCCTTCGCAATTCATTAATTCTCAAATACTGTTAATTAATGGTCAGGCCTTGTTGACACTTTCCTATACTTTACTGTGTATAGCCTTTCACTAATTCACTGCCTTCAATATTTCAGATCCCTGTTTAAAGTTTTCTACATTCATTTCCTTGTAAGAAATTAATTAAAAGCTGGAATTATAGAAGACAAAATCACATCTGCATCTCTGTAATCAAGATTACCATGAAGTCATTGACTGTAGGTTTGTTTATTATCTAAGCTGCAGAAGCTGAATTTAAATTTTTTTCTTTTTTTTTTTTTTTAAGTCTTTGCAGTTGAAGATTAAAATATTTACTTATTTTAAGTCAATGCTGTTGAATCTATTTTTAGGTAAATCACTTCAGAGGAAGGCCAATGCCAGTCTCTTCTGAAGTCTGCCTAATATTGAGATAGCTGTGATTTTTTAATAATGAGTTTTCTCCAGATCAGAGATATGTACCAGCCAGTCGTGCTCTTGCAGTACAATATGAGCAAAAACTCACAGCTGGTGTTTCTTTTGTTACTAATTTATTTTAATTGTATGGCCCTGTAGTAACAGAGAAAAGAAGATGTAATTCATTCTGCTGGACATCTTTGCAAAGTTATTTTGTATTTTCCCCTGTGAACATGACTTGTATAGTCTTTTTTATGTTACACCAGTATACTTATTACAAGCATCTCCATGCTACTTTTAAGTTTAACCTTTTCCTTAACAAATCTGGGTCAGACAGCATTAGTAAAGGTAGTTCACAATCAAGAATTGTGCAGGCTAGTCTTTGTTTTCAGCTTGGCTAGTGTAGTAGTGAAGTGTAGGATCATGTACTGAATCTCCTCCTCCAGTTACTAATACTGATATCAGTGAAAGACAATTATTTTACCTCTTGAATACAGAGCTTGCTCTTTAGTTGAATGGTAAGACATTCATCTTTGAACCCTACAGTTTATGGTTCACATCCAGCTCTTGCCTTTCAATTCAATGGGCTGAGATAACAATTCATGACGGTGGCCCCCTGTGGGGAAGAATCCTTACCCATGTTGTTGAAACAGATAATGAAATATCTGTGTTCTTTGCATTATTATAGCTATAGCATGTATGCTGGCTTGCGAGACATGATTGTAAAGTTCTTCCGAATTCTTGGGGACAGTGGTTGTGGTTATGAGCCTGACATTGAAACTCTCTCCCTGAACCTAGGTGGACGTGCACTGTGTTTACACTTGAGGGCAAGATTTGATTAAGCGGGAGGAGAATGTGTTCAATCTCCTCCTAGCGGCGGTTGAGTTAATAATACTGGCATCACCATAAGACCATAAGAAATTCACCTTGGAGAACCTTTGTATGACACACTCACTTTGTGAATTCACCTGAGGTTATGACTACAGAGAACACAACTCTGTAAGATGAAGCTTAACATTGTAATATGTATTTGATCCATATAAGAGTAGGGGTAGGCATGTTGCATACTTGCACAGTGTGATGGATGTGGATGTATATTCCAAGAGACAATATGGTTTACAACTAAGAGCCAGCTCCATCTAGTGATATGCTACTCTAGGTCAATTCTCCTTTTTGCTTTTCTGGCAATATATTGCTGTGAATCAGACGGTGCTGGTGCTTACGAATATAAAGACACTTTTGATAACCTAGCCTATATTACACATATATACTGTATAGGCAACTAGAGCTGAACAGATCCTGGTCAGAACCACAAAAAAACTGTATTTGAGTAAATGCAATAGACCCACTCAGAATGATTTAAAAAGTCATAAAAAGGTTTAAAAAATTAAACTAGTGATGTACTGATAACAGGGACATGTTTGGCATGGTAAAGAAACCATTATAGCAGGAATGATTGGCCAGTCACAGGTTACTTTTCTGATGGCCAAGGCTTTTTGCAAAATCAGCATTTTAAATCTGTAAAAATACCGAAGTGTTATTCGGGTACACTCTTTACAAGCAGGGGACCTTGTGAAAATCTTTTAACTGTGTGGGTGAATCCTATTTTTAATATTGAAAAGGTGGCAGTACTTAAACTCGCCACTGTTTAGATCAATTGAATAGACAGCATTATTTATCTCAGATTTGAGTCTTGATGAACATTATGCATACATACTCTGCAAGTTGGAAGTTTGTGAGGTTTTAGCAGGTATCCCTGGACAATGGAATCACGATTATTGCATGCCTTGTCAGACTATTCCAAAATACAAATTGTGTCAGTTTTGAAAAAGGCATTACAATAGCATTTGTATTTACTAAGTATATGCTCTTGAGATGTTTTACCTTAAATTTAAAGCTAAGTTTCCTCTCTGCAGATGAGTGGTTGATATTGACAGCAAGCATGTGATAGTACACATTTAATGTAATTATGTCATGGTTTTGTTGCATAATGAAGACATACAGTACTTACTTTGTTGTTTAGTTAACAGATGTTAACATTGATAGAATAAGTGTCAATCATATTAGAGCTGATGATTTTCCATTCTGGGGAATAGCAAATTCCTTTTTCTCAAAAATGACCAATTCTTTTTGTCCCACTTTTGATCAATTTATTGATAACATTATGTAACACAATTTTTGTTCCTGGGTAGTAAATGTTATTTCCTAATTGCTTATGCCTCAAAAATATAGAAAATGGCTATTATTCCCCACAGACTTTGCTTTTGTGACCAGGACAGTGATATTTGAAAATATCACTATTTCCAATGGGAAAACGGGCAAATGTGTGTCTTTTCGTTCACATAAAGTCAGAAAAAAACAACATATGAATCCAAATTGTGTTTACAGTTCAATTTACAGTATAATCGTAAATCTCAAAAAACTACTCACTTCTAAATCTTTTGTAGTCATTTTTGTATTACTTTAGTATAAATACATGTTAATTTGGATTCATATGTTGTTTTTTTCTGACTTTATGTGAACGAAAAGACACACATTTGCCCGTTTTCCCATTGGAAATAGTGATATTTTGAAATATCACTGTCCTGGTCACAAAAGCAAAGTTTGTGGAGAATAATAGCCATTTTCTATGCTTTTGAGGCATAAGCAATTAGGAAATAACACTTACTACCCAGGAACAAAAAATAAATAAAAAATTGTTACATAATAATAATAAAGGTTCAATATGGTTAGCTACTTTAGATTTTCTGCTAACTAGCTGTCATGTCAAAATCTAAAGTAATACAAAAATGACTACAAAAGATTTAGAAGTAAGTAGTTTTTCGAGATTTATGATTATACTGTATTTAGTCTATGTTTAATCTCGAAAAACTACTCACTTTAAATCTTTTGTAGTCATTTGTGTATTACTTTAGTATAAATACATGTTAATTTGAATTCATATGTTGTTTTTTTCTGATTTTATGTGAATGAAAAGACACACATTTGCCCGTTTTCCCATTGAAAATAGTGATATTTTGAAATATCATGTCCTGGTCACAAAAGCAAGGTTTGTTGGGAATAATAGCCATTTTCTATACTTTTGAGGCATAAGCAATTAGGAAATAACACTTACTACCCAGGAACAAAAAAAAAAATTGTTACACGGTGTAATTAAACATGGCATTTAACATAAATATAATGGTGACAATTATATTTCTTTTTCTTCATTAAAGCCAAGATTTTCAATCAAACTCTCACTACTGTACTAGTAAGTAAAGCACCTGAAGACACTTACATGTCATAATGTTTATAAACATCAGTGGACTCATTGCCGGCATTCAAATAGGAATACTTAATTACAGTACATTACAAAATTCAGAAAACAAATGTACAGCGCTGTTGTGAGATAAAGGTGTTTTGAGAATACCTGTTTAGCTTATTGCTGGCATAACAATAACAAAATATGAAGAGTTTACTAACACTTGATCAGTGTCATGTGAGATCCTATGTACAGTGCTCCACAAATGAAGTTTAACATTTTACAGGCATTATAACCATGAGGATAAAATTAGAAACACTTGGGTAAAAAAAAAAAAAAGGTTCCCTGCTCTGTGTCACCCGATTTGTAATTTAAGTAGCGCCCCTTTTAATGTAAATGCATAATGAATCCTCACAATTGTTTCTTTGCTAACTCTGCCTTGTTATTTGCAAAATTTAACAAACTGTCTCCAGACAGAATGTCTTATGAAACAACCAGTGTGTAGTGTAGTGACTACATCTTTTACACAGTAAAGCGATTAATTTCCTTTAAGGAATGTATAGCTAGGAAATAGCTTTGAGCTTGTTTCATCATCATCAGATAATATAAAATTTAATTAAGAAATGGTCATGGTTTATCATTGCTAATTATAACTTTATTAAATTCAGGTAGAATGGAAAGAAATAAGTTAAACAATAATGAAACACGCAGTTAATTTAGATTACTTAATTTGGGAAAGCCCCACCTTGAGCGCAGTTTTTCAGCATAGAAGAATGCAGTACTTTGCCATTTTTTGTTGCTGTCTTTCTTGCTTTTTTGTTCTCTGCGTGTTTACTACTGGCAAAATGATATTTTAATGGTATTGACACATACATTTATTTATTTATTTATGTAGCATTTATTATAGCACCTTTAACCAAGCTTTACAAGTTTTAAGAATTTTGTACAAACTGAAAAAATGGGTGAAGAAAGAGGGTAAGAATATTGGGGTAGGGTGACGAGATTAATAGCTATATGAAAGCAAGGGCAAGAAGAGGATGAAAATGGGATTGAGCACAGGGTGAGGGTGGGACAGAGAGGGACAGTAGTGATTGGGAGCGTAAGGTACGAGGAGGGATAAAATAGGAAATAAGTGCAGCCAGATAAGGTGGGGTAAGGCAATGCAGAGATTTATGTACTAGTGTAAGGAATTTGAACAGGCAACGATGGAAAACAGAGAGCCAGTGTAGCTGGAGGAAGAGAGGGGAATTGTGTAAGGAGTGGGGGAGGTTAAATATAATACGGGCAGCAGCACTTTGAATTTGTTGATGTGGTATAAAGGCGTAGGAGGGCAGACCAAGGAGGAGGGGGTTACAATGGTCAAGCCGGGTGAAAATGAGAGAGTGGACCAGGAGTTGAATCAATCGAATCACAGCAAAATCTGCAGAATAGTATCCCACCATCCTCATGTAGATAATCAGAAAATGTTTTAGCTCTGTTTTTTGTTGAAACATTGCTTTTTTTCTTCGCTGGTGCTGCACTTACACCATCTTGACTTTCAGCAGAGACGTGTGAGTGAAGTCACATGTGGCTGCGTCTAATGCAAAAAAAAAAAAAAATGATGACAACTGGAATTGCCATTCCCAAAATGCCTCATTTTTGTTCCAAATGCCTAAATTTGTGATTCCGTCCTCTATTCCACGATCGTGGAAAATTAGTACCTCTATATAACTGTGCAATTAACAGTGTACTGTCACTGCCAAGTATAATATTGTAGCATCGTATTCCTGGTTTGGAAACAAATGTGCAAGCTACAGTTGCAGATGCCTGATTCTGTAGGTTTAGTGTATTTTATTGAAAGAGAAGAACAGTGGGTACTGTGCAGGGTGCTGATAGAGAATGATAATACTTCTCTCCAGGCAACACTAGAGAGATAACCAGCAAGGTTATTTTATTATTCAAAACATTCCAATATGTCCAGGCAACCCACAGCACAAAACCGTACCATGGGAAAACATGTTATTGAATGCTGATGAAAAAACGCAGCCAGGTATGCAAATAAAATATTCCAGCATAAACAGACAAGATGATAAACTAATTCAGAAATAGCTTTACAAAAAACTCCAAGACAAACTTCACACAGCACAGCTGGGGCCCACTTGTGGGCCTGCATATCATTTCTGTAACTTTGCTTTCTGCTTAAGGCAACAGTTTAATCATTTAACAGAGATGTCCTTGTGTTCCTTTGTGTTGAAAGACATAATACCCAAAACATGTCACATTAATGATCACATGCATTCCAGTTCCCATCTTACAATTTTATACAATCAGGTAAGTGCGGTTCTCGACATGTTTACCTGATTTTTGTGCAGTGTTGATCGCATAGCCACATTGTGTGCTTTGAGATCAGTCATCCAAGTCTTGTTACTGTAGTACTGCCCTTTGTAAAGATTGCTTCTGCTTACAGTACTCGCTGAATAAATGAATTGCTTCAAAGAGAATATGAAAAAAATGGGAAATCCTTTTATGAGCTGTGTATGATTAGGTGCAGCTTTGTACTTGATAAATCTGTTATATTGATGGAGCCACTTAATATATCTGTAGCTCTTGTAACCTTATTGATTTAATGTGCTTGGCACTAAAATGAATGAATGTTTATACTTTATTAAAATACCAATGAAATACAAAACATGTTCTGTGATTTATGGTGTGTGAAGACTAGCAAAAAATATATATATATAGCTTAACTACTCCATTCAAACAAGAATTGCATCTGTACTTAATGAGTAAGTAGTAGCGTGGTTCCAAAAAATACAGCGTTACACGTCCCCATGTGTTGCTACATCTGTTTAAATAACGCACCTGTAATTTTTCTTTTCACTGTTAACATCCTGATAAATTTTTGCACTTAAAACTTTAAAGTCTGTTTCAAAGCTCTTTTCAAAATATCTGCTGTAGTGATTTAAGCCCTGTCCACAGTATGCCTTTAAACCGTATTAGTTGCCTTTAAATCGGTTTGAAAGTGCCAAGTACGATTAGCATCTACTCTCAGAGCGTACAATACCGTACTCGAGAACTGGACTCAGGCCACCTCAGGGGGTAGTCTCGAGTCCTGTTCTAAATTAGCTGTGTGGTTTGTCAGACGTGTGGACGCTGTAATACCAAAGTACTTTTTGTGCCTCCTCCAATATCCCCAAATGCTTTCTGATATGTTTTGACGCGTGGACATTACAAATACAGTACTCTGAACAGGCGTCTGAAGGGGTTGAGAATGACTATCAATACTGCTGTACCGTAAACAATTTCTGAGGCTTGTTGTAAAATGGTAGATCATGAGCGATGTGATCAAATGCTGAAATCAAGGCACAATGATATCTGGAGCAATGAAATGGGTGAAAGAGAACTTCAGAGTTCAAGCCGTAGCGTTAATGCGAGGAAGCGTTGACTTCTGTGAGCACAGGCTACATATTTGCCAGGTTGTAAACATAAAATCCAGTGCATGATGGGATAATGTCATATTAAGCACCACAGTCCATTGCATTGCCCGGAACTGTAACTGAACTGTTTTAAAAGTGTTTCTACGCATTAAGCCCGACTAAACATGAAACGGCACTTTAGTGTGGACTCTTTGAGCTGAATTAATTAAAACATTTTTGAGTATGGTTCTCAAGATTGGTTATGTAATGTGGACAGGGCCGTAGTGGACAGGTACGTTATTTAAACAGTTGTGGCAACACATGGGGACGTGTTATGTTATATTTTCAGAACCCCGCTACTTACTCTTTATAACCTAATGTAAAATTAATTTGAACTCATTGTTGACAAAGGAATGTCACTGAATCAACAAATTACAAGTCCTTACAACATGGTTTCTAACTAATAAAAAATGGAGGGACCAGTCTGTTTGCTGATCTGTATTGCACATTGGAAAGCCAGGTACTTAAGAAACCAACCGAATGAGTGACAGGAATAAGGTTAGAGTAAAAAATAAATTATAATCTGCAACCTGTTCCTAACATAACTTCAAACCACTAGCCCATTACAAGTTATCTGTATGTAAAGTTAATTTTTAAAACAAATGATACAGTGTTGGTTGTGTTGCCTGGATGTTGAATAAGACATTGTTCTTTATGCAGCTCACACAGGACAGTCTTGTAAATATTTGTGATTCAGTGTGCTGACGTATTGTATTTACTGAACTTATTTTAAGCTTGTTGTAAGTTAAAATGAGTTATTTCATGGTGTTATTATTCTTCAGGTGAAAACAGTGGCATCATCACCGATGCATGAGAAAGATGGAAACAGTAAAGGGTTCCATAAATATTAAGAACATGTTTTTTTGTTTGTTTTGTTTTTTTTTCCCGGCAGGATATTACAGCACTTTAATGTTAGCCCTGAAGAATACACAGTCATTTTCACCTCCGGATGCACTGCAGCTATCAAAATTGTAGCCGAAAGCTTTCCTTGGAGGCCTGCAACCCTGGAAGAGCCTGGGAGCTGTTTTTGTTACCTGACAGACAGCCACACCTCTATTGTGGGCATCAGAGGGGTTACATCTCAGTTTGGAGTAACAACCATTGCCGTTAAACCAAATGAGTTGTCTGTCTCAACACAAAGCACCGAAAGCAATAGTGGACTATCATTTGAAGAGACACCTCATCTGTTCTCATATCCTGCACAGAGCAACTTCTCAGGGACGAAATACCCACTGAGGTGGATACACCAAATCCAAACCCAGAAGCTGTACCCCTCACGTGGAATTCCAGGCAGGTGGTTCGTGCTTCTGGACGCTGCCTGCTTTGTGGGATGCTCCCCGCTAGATCTGCAAGCCTACCCTGCAGACTTTGTGCCCATTTCCTTTTACAAAATCTTTGGCTTCCCTACAGGTTTAGGGGCATTGCTGGTACGCAACGATAGTTCTAGTATGATGAGGAAGAACTACTTTGGAGGAGGAACAGCAGCTGCCTACCTGGTTGGAGAACACTTCTTTGTCCCAAAAATGTCCATATCGAGCAGGTATTTGTTTATCCTTGTATATGCATGGTTGCTAGTTCATGTGTCTTTAACTGGGAGGGGAGGTATTATTCAAACCTATTGTTATCTGCCTGTCTTAAAAGATGTATTCACATTATCTAATTGCATTTAGTTATTATCTGATAAATTGTTGGGTTTTTTTGGTTTGTTTTTTTTACACATTTTCACAAATGTTTACAATATACGATTATGAGGGCCCTTTGTATGTGAGTGCCGTGGTTGTATTGCACATTTTGAAACTTGTGTTGGCAATATTGCGGCTCACACTTGCTGTGCAAGCACATGTATATCTAGGCTAAAATACGCTATAGTGCAGTCTTTATGTCTCAGTATTGGCTATGCGAACATTCAGAGTTACCTACTTTTCAAGCTCAGTTGGGTCGACTTCCTTGCAATTTGCCAGTTTGGATATAAGTTTTGTGGTATACCTAGTATAACCAAGTAAAATCACACATTTATTTTCAAGTGTTTGTTTATGTATTATTTATATCTGAAAATCTATACTAATGCAGGGCCTTTTGTAATACAAATTGCAATATAGGCAAAAGTATTTTGCATTGTATTGGTTCCCTGGAAAAAGTCAGTGAAAATGCCAGACATCTAGACACAGATTCCCTTGTTAGCATTTCAAACTCAGCAATGGCCGGCATTACCTTGTGTATCAACATGGATTTGAAAAATCAATAAATGCACTCTTATGAAATATAATGAAGATGTGATTTCATCAACGTGTTTAACCTAAACACTTGTTTTTTCTCCCTATTTTGAACTTTGATTAAAAAGTTTATTAACAGTTGCTGTTATCTGAAAGGAAAATGTCATTTTGCAAAGGTGTTTGTTTGAAATATTCTTACCGTGAGAAAATATGAGGCAAAATCGACCTTTTGCATTCTGACTTAATTACCCTGCATCTACTGATGTCTCTTTGTGTTCTGGCTTGCACAGATATAGTTTACATCACAATGATGACACTATTGCACCAAGTGAATATAGATCAGCAGGCATCTGTTAACATAATCATACAGTTACTTTTGTAAAATGTGATCCGAAAAGACTAAAACCAGACAACCTACAAAAACCAATAACCTAACCTTATCGGCAACTGTGTGTTACATACCTGATCTAATAAAGCACCCTGAATAGTTTGCAGCTGTTTTTGCATGCATGTGTAAAATATCCATAGAGGAAGATTGAAGCATTGCAGCCAGCTGAGGCTACAGGGAGGACATGTGCAGGGTAATGATGGCAGGCATGTTCAGCAGAGACACAGCACGCAAGTCGCTAATAGAATTTATAACAAGAGCTGACATTCAGCTGCATTATTGAAAGATAATTCAAGACAGTGACCTTTAACAGTACAGGAATACTAATGGAAATAAAAAGAGAACATGAGTTATTCTATACAGTATGTAGAAAGCTTAAGCATTGGGTAAATAACTTTATTTTTGTGAATGATAAAATTGACACAAATCTATTTGTTTTGGCATATTGTGACTAAAATTAGTTAATCCCAGTAAAATATTCTTCTTCTTCTTCTTCTTCTTCTTCTTCTTCTTCTTCTTCTTCTTCTTCTTCTTCTTCTTCTTCTTCTTATTTGTATTTTCAGATAGTTATATAAATAGAGATAGAGTATGGATTGAAAATTGAACCTCAGCACTGATATAATGGGATGATTCGGAAGTTAAAAAAAACATAGTAAATAGCTCAAAAAGTGGAGCAGTGCAAAATTAGCTCACAAGCAAAGCAATTAACTGGAAGACAGTCTCCTATAAATGTAAAATGTGTCAGTTTAGTTTAGTACTGTATTATTAAGCATTTAGAAAATGCATAAACTATAAACCAGCATCGGACAGCTGATTGTGACCACAATTTAATTTACACAGAAACAGTGCAGGATTTCAGCAGAAGAATTTCTTTAATTCTTTTTTTTTTGTTTGTCATTAATTTGAAATGTCTGTATCTGTTATTTATGCTTGGTTAATACTTGAAAAGAAGCTGGATAGATTTGGGGACATCATCTACGCATATGTAAGCGAGAGGTTTGGAGTTGAAAAAAGGAAGGAAAAAGTACAAACTATTCCTGGAAAGCCTAGAAGGCAGCAGGAGATTGAACGCTTAGAGAAAGGAGACAGCTGAGTAAGCAATGGAGAAGAGCAAAACAAAGTTAGTAGGAGGGACTCAATCTGTTACAAAGGGTCATAAAAGATAAGCTTGCAACATTGTGCAGGGTTGAGCGCCTACGGAAATGCTACAAAAAGAAGGCACATGCGAGAACTAACTTTTATAAAGATCCATTCAAATTTGTAAAGAAGTTATTCACCAGTGAGAAAAATGGCACACCCTAAAATCATCTAAGTTGCAGCTGGAGAGATATTTGGAGGAAACACATACAGATTCAAAAAGGCAGGAGTCTATGTCAATTCTTCAGACATCCCACCTGTCAATCCACCAGAATACCAAATGGAGGACTGTGCAGCTAAGTGGAAAGAAGCAGAGCAAGCTGTGAAAAAAGCAAGGGTGCCATCATCTCCAGGGCATTCTGTACAGAGTATACAAGAGTGCTTATGGAGTTCTCACAAATCCTGTGGAAACTGATGAAAGTGGCATGGGAAAAACAGGCTGTACTAAGAGCATGGCGCCAATCAGGTGGAGTCTATGCCAAAAGAAAAAGATTCTACAAGCATCAGTCAGTTTCACCCTATTTCCCTATTAAACGTAGCAGGCATGATTTTTTTCAGCATTATTGGTCAGAGATTGTCAATCTACCTGTTAAAGAACTGCTTCATTGACACATCAGTACAAAAAACGGGCATTCCAGATTTCCCAGGATGCTTAGAACACATCAGTGTGATCTGGCAACAAATTCAATCAGCTAAAAAGGAGAGAAAGGAGCTCCATGTGACATTCCTGGATTTGGTTATGCATATGGTTCAATGGCACATGATCTATTTTGGACAGCATTTGATGTTTTCAGTGTACCAATGACAATAACAAACTTAGTGAAAGCCTACTTTGGAGATTTGGCAAAATAAGCTGATCCCTGGAGCCAACATTACACTAATGTCATCAGCACCAGACAGAAGGATATCTACATCATCATATGGAAAGAAACGCAAATGGATGGAAATGCAGATGGATCACATTAGTTTACTGTAAAGCTATGTCTTAGTCGGTGCTTATCTTGGCGAGAGCCAAGTTCAAATCAGTTTAGTTTTAATATCTACGCTCATGTTTTTGTTAAATACAAATGGCAAATACATTTCTAGGTAAGGCAATAACAAATCCCCATCTAAAAGTGATCTTACTATCTTTTTGTTTCAGAACACATTTCCATCTGTTACTTGTCTTATAACTTTAAACTCATATCCAACCAGCTTTTACTGTTGTTGACAGTACTCGCAGCCAGAGCCGGATTAAAGCATAGGCAAACTGGGCATGTGCCTAGGGCCTGAACTCAAGGGGGGGCCAAAACGGTTATGTTTTTTTTTTTTGTTTTTTTTTTTACATATGTACAGATTTACGCCTAAACTGGAAAAAAAACTCACTGGCATTCAAACCGAGGCATGTTTCTCAAAATCAAATTGCTCTGACAGGTGTTACTCAGATTCCTGTACTGCATAGAATTCTGCATGCCCACATGATTCCCTGTCTGTGCAGATACAGTTTTTCAAAGATCGCTGGATGCTCAGTATTTCTCAAGCACTACTATTTAGTTCTGCTGCAGATTGCAACAAATATTGTAAACAAGACAAAATTCATTTTGTGGCAAAATAAAACAGCACATAACACCACTGATTGTCTAGATACCCTTGACTAAAGTAACCTAACATAATTATTCTTTTAAAACGCATTTTCATTTTTTACATGTAGGCCTAAGTACTGTAAACATCAAAGTGTTTACGTCCAGCGATCTCTGACAAAATGCAGCTGTGTGGGGTAGGATTCAAGGGTACAGAATTCTATAATGTACAGAAATTTACCATATGTAACACCTGAACTTGTATGCCAGAACATTGGTGATTTCTCTGCTCTTCTGGAGAAAAGGGCATTTTATTTAACGAAGCAAGTCAAAACCCACTGGATCAACAACAGTAAAACAAGGAAACGTTATTGACGATTTTGCAAAAACTGAATATTCCCTGGCAAAATGTAATGTACTTGCAACCACAGAGCATACGTCTTACCTTTGTACTTCATACTTTGGTACATATTACCAATTAATACATTATTAGTAGTGTGTTACAAAATACAGTACAAAATATTAATTAAATACAGTATTTCTATGTTGTTTATATAGACATTTAACATCTTTCATTCTATAGACTTGCAATTAAAGCAATATAGGCCTGTATTTGACATAGAAGATTAAAAAAAAAAAAATGAAGCATCAGTAACCTGAATCTGTAGAAATCAGCAGTGACAACTAAACCGTTAAGCTAAGATAATATACTAAAGGACTACGCTGTGCAAAAAGGAGCACAGTATTAACAATATGTAAGGTGTGTGCATAACGATTTCTGTTCAGTTTTCAAGTAGCTTAAAATTACAGGTAGACTAATGCAGTTTGCAATTAGTGTGCATTTAAATATGTTATAAATTATGATGTTTCTGTGATTTAATATATAAGTTCAATAAAATAATTAATGTAAGGCATATGTTATGTAAGTCATATGAGCCGTACCACTAACTACCAGTAATTCAATTAAATGTAATGAATATAGCTGTCTATTAAATGTGAAGGAGTTAAATATTCTTAACTATATTCATAACTATATCTTATAAGTTCAATAAATGAATTTGTAAATATATAGCTGTACAACCTTTATTGATGCATATGTATTTCAAAGACATACTGCTGTAAGCTCAGTGAGGGTAGAGATAACAACAGGCTTGTATATACGTATTTCATTCTACACGACCTGATGAGATTTTATTTAACTCATAAAATATATGTTATAATGCTACAGTCTCCACACCTGAAATAATTGTATGGAGATGGAATCACTGTGGGTGACATCCACATTGACACGCAATCCACCAAGCATGTAATTAAGTTTCCTCTGAGAAACATGCTCAGAGACATTACATTAGGTTTTGATAGTTCTGTCATAATTCTATCTATCTCTACTAATCTCTAATTCAGCTTGTTTGAAGCACTTCTGGGACGTCTTGCATTTAACTAGAATGTCCACTTTTAGAGCCACCAACTTCAATCTTCTTAAGATAATAAATAAATAAATAAATAAATAAATAAATAGTCATTTTAGGAGTTCTTATTTGATGTTTACTGTAAGGTCTGCTGTTTATCATCTGAGAAATTCTGGCCATTGATCTCATTTCCATCAGAACATAACCCGCACTTAAGTAAATATATTACTGGCTCCCTGTTGAGCACAGCATTGATTTTGTGCTTTATTGGATGCCTGGCCCTTATTATCCTGGTGATTTGATTTCTGTTTACCTGCTTTCCCAAGCTTCGGGAGTGTTGTGATCTTATAGAGCTTTAATATGTAATGCATCCAGGAAGTGGTATGTGCTGCTTAGTTGCATTCAGCTTATACAGTTTAAACCTAGGCTGAAGACTTGGGTGTTTGAAAAAGCGCTTTTGCACTGCAGTAGTTTTGGGTTTATTTGTTGCTAATGAATGCATGTGCATAAAAACACTACTAAAGAATGTAAAATTAATTTGGAAAATGAGTTCAACACAATACATTCCGTCATTGTAATAAATATAATCTATGCCTCTTGCCACTCCACACTCCTCAGGTGGTCTTCTATATCTTCTTCTTTACAGTATACTCACTAGCGGTGTATATAAAGTACCTCTGGTTAGAATTGTTTAAGTCAACTGCAAGTTTTGGGCAACAACAAAAAAAATAAATACATACAAGGTCCTCAGTATGCTACCTGTAGTATTTTGCTACAAAAGAAAATGGGAACAGGCAGTATTTTAAAATATAACTTTCAATTCAATAAACAAGTGCATGCTAATTCAGATCTACAATTGCATTCAGATGATTTCAGGGTTGTTTTGTGATAACACCTAATTGTTTTTTTTTGTTTTTTTTTTGAAGAGATGGGAATGAGCCATATGACAGTTAATTCAAAGTTGTATTGCATTTAAACTGCACACTGCATAACAATTACACTGATATTGGGTTTAAGTCTCTTCTTTTCTAGGCATACCCACAGAGCACAACTCTGGTTCCTCTGATCATTTTATTATAATGCAGGAGATTAAATCACTTAGAAAACACGGAGCTATGATAGAGGTTATGAGAATGGGTTTTCTTGTCATTTGATGAAAACATACTTTTTTTCTAACTGTTAAAACAAGGTGCTATTAATTAATTAAACAAGCTTGTTTATCTTTCTTTTCAGTGGCTTAACTTGTTTGTCTTTTCCTTCTGTAACGAATATAAAATCATGCAGGTGTCTTTGAAAAACACTGTAATGTCTCAACTGCTTTTTAAATGTGTTAGAACATCATCACAGCAAGCATTATGTGGATGTTTATCAAGGTAAAAAACAAAACATCTAGCTGTGTCTGATCATATAGGATAATTCTTCCTAAATGAACAAGTTAATAAGTCATGTTTAGGTTGAATCTTATTGTACAACAGAAATCATTTCACACACTTTCAATCAATGTGCTGCATATTGGACATTGCCGCCCTCACGAGCTGTCTGCTCTCTCCATTCTATTCTATTTCTTGCCCACAGGCTTGGCTCCTTGAGATCCATCCCCAGAAGCTTCTGGATTCCGTCTACCCCTCACGTTCTTGGGCGTCCCGTTTTTTCTTTTTCCTTTTACGTCACCTTCCAGGATTGTTCATTCCAAGGTTTCGTGCCACTTCAGATGTCTGAAGTAACTTAGCTTTCCATGTCTCTCAGGAGTCTTCCAAGTGGAGTTTCTCCAGGAACAACTGGTTTGTTTGCTTGATCGTCCATGGTATTCTCAGGATGCGCCTGTAGCACTGCGTCTCAATTGCCTGGATCCGATTTTTGTCTCCGTTGGTTAGTGCCTAAGTTTTGCAGCCGTAGGTTGCTATCGAGAAGAAGTTAGTTGTCAACAGTTTCAGCTTTATTTGTTTATCGATGTGACGATCAGACGAGACTGGCTTCATTCTAGCAACGGCGGTGTTTGCAATTGTTGGTCTGCGCCTGACCTCTTTCGAGCTTCCACCTTTGCCATATATATGCCACATCAGAGTTAAGTGAAGTTTCCAACCCGTTTTAATTCTGTCTCCGTCTAATACAAAATCTTGTCCGTCATCTCTCTGTCTTCCACTAGTATCTTGGTTTTCTTGATGTCCAGAAATAGACCTTTCTGCTCACTCTTAATTTTCACATCTTTTAGCTCTTTAATAGCCCCTCTCTGCTTCAATCTAAGAAGGTGGTGTCATCAGTCACCTCGGCTTGTTAAGCATCCACCTGTCGATCCTTATTCTTTCTCTCCTTCTCTCTTCCCCCTCATCATCTTGTCCTGATAGTGCATTCCAGATGATTTCATCCGCATTTTTGGACAGCATCAGAGACATGACATATCCCTGTCCTCTTTCTACTGGGAACCATTCCATTGATCCACTTTCTGTCACGACTGCGAATTTCTGATTGTCATACAGTGACTTGATGAGGTTGATGACTGTCTTTGGAAAGCCATTCTCTGCATTGACTTCCACAAAATGTTATGGCTGACACAGTTGAAGGCTTTTGCGTAGTCTATGAAGCACAGGTAGATACATTTCTGTATGATTTTTTTCAGGACAAAGATCTGGTCTCTTGTTCCCCTTCATTAAGGAATCCAGCTTGCTCTATGCTTAGTTTGTATTCTTCTCGTGAGGATTTTCAGCATGATTTGACTTACATGGTTGATCAGAATGTTAAAATGCTACATTTGCTTTCCTGCACTATTGATTGTGTGTTAAATTTTGAAAATTATGCGGAGAGTCTCCAGATCTTGTCCAGAAAAGTGGGTTTGCCTCGATGGTGAAGGTTGTACAAACATGGGAAGCACAGAAATTCAAGCTGACACTTAAGCCCAGGTCATGATCCTTCACTGGTGGATGAGTGATCTGAGTCCTGAATGCCAGCATCCAAGAACTCAGAGGAACAGGCAGCACCTGGATGCTGCCACAGGTTAACTGTTTTGACTTGAAAAAGAGCTGATGTCACTAAGATTAAAAATAGAGCTCACTGTAATTGTACATCCGATGTTAACCACTAAAGAGACTCTCATAACCCTTCTGGGAAAACCATTTTGAGTCATAAGGATTCACATCAAGAATCCTTATTCCTTATTCAGGAAAAAGCCCTGAAGAGCAGGTTGAATATTATATGTTATATCTTAACACACGTTATGATTATCCTATATTTTCCACTGACAATGGGCCCAAAGCGTATAAGATTATGGAACTGTGGCAAAGATATTATGATGTTGGAGATGGATTGGGATTTAATATAACAACCTAAATATAACTATGGTCAGTAAATGTAGTTGGGGTAGTACGTACACATATGTATGCGGAGGTTACTCAAGCAATGACTTTACAATATGTAGCACTGAAAATACAGTACAATGCTGTCTGGGAATATTTGTTTTAATTTCCTCCCCTCTACCCTTAAATATTTCATGCCATTAAGGACATAAAGTAATTCAATCATGTCGACCTGTCATTTCCTACCTAGCTACTGTATATACCTTAATGTTTCTGTTACATTTTTGCAGTCACTATTTAAAAAGCAGTATATCAATGTTAAATGTATACTAAATGTAGGAACAATGTAACTACCCATATACTATACTTAAACTGTATATTATTCCATGTTATAAGATTAAAGGAATCAAAAGGTGGCTAAAATGAATTCAGATACACTAGGTTTTAAGGATGATCCCCAACAAGAATATTTTTTTCAGATTAATAACGAATATTGACATAAAAACTAGAGTGGTCCTATGTCGGACTAGGTCCGACGTTACAGTATTCCCTTTCAAGTCCGATGTCAGACCCTGTCTGACATCATTAAAAAGATGTAAAGCACAGGTCTCCCCCCAGTTGTTTTTTCTCCAGAAAAAGCAGAGAAAACCTTTCATTGGCCAAGTGAAACCGATAGGAGCTGAAGTGCCTTTTAATAAATATTTTAAATGGCGTGTGTAAAATAAACAGCACGTGTGAAAATAAATTGGACCTGACGTGCCTGACAAGTGCTGAATAAATGGACTGCAAAGGGTTAATGCTCATCCAATGCTTAGTAGCTGATTTGGTCCCTAAAGAATCCCACTAAACATTAATAACAGTGTGGCTTGGCAGCCTATCCTATGCACCCCTCTCTGTCTGAGCTTTAACACTACAACTACCAAGGCTGTCACACATTTTTTTTATTTAAATTTAAATTGTGGTGCATGTGTTTAAGATACAGAGCTGTGCTTTCCTGACTTTTCCTAAATATATGTACTAATTACCCTGACAAAGAAAGAATCGCGTAGCTGTAAAAATTAGGGAAATAAAATACTGTCATACCTATTCCGTCCAGAAGCGGTCAATTTGATTGCTACATATAAAACATTATAACAATGAAATGTATTGTAGTATTATTTGTATTTCTCAGTCGGGATTTGCTGCCATGCATTGAAGTTTGATTATATCAGTCTGCATTCCTCAAGTGAGTGGTCATCTGACATTTCTATTGTTTCAATGAGCCTCCTGATAACCCATCAATCAGCCTTGACATCTCATGGCGCCTGGCTGTCTATCTGTGTGATAACACTATGTAACACAATTTTTGTTCCTGGGTAGTAAGTGTTATTTCCTAATTGCTTATGCCTCAAAAGTATAGAAAATGGCTATTATTCCCCACAAACTTTGCTTTTGTGACCAGGACAGTGATATTTCAAAATATCACTATTTCCAATGGGAAAACGGGCAAATGTGTGTCTTTTTGTTCACATAAAGTCAGAAAAAAACAACATATGAATCCAAATTAACATGTATTTATACTAAAGTAATACAAAAATGACTACAAAAGATTTAGAAGTGAGTAGTTTTTCGAGAGTTACGATTATACTGTAACTGTAAAACTACTTACTTCTAAATCTTTTGTAGTCATTTTTGTAATACTTTAGTACAAATACATGTTAATTTGGATTCATATGTTGTTTTTTTCTGACTTCATGTGAACGAAAAGACACAAAAGCGCCCGTTTTCTCATTGGAAATAGTGATATTTTGAAATATCACTGTCCTGGTCACAAAAGCAAAGTTTGTGGGGAATAATAGCCATTTTCTATACTTTTGAGGCATAAGCAATTAGGAAATAACACTTACTACCCAGGAACAGAAAAAATAGTAATTTGTTACACGGTGTAATCTGTCACCTGTGTGAGCAACTACTTTTCTCCTCTATGTTTTAGATGCACTCTGGTTAATATATAAGTCATTCGTTTTTCTAAGACATTTTTTATTACCTCAATACACACTGAAAATGGATCACGGAATATGCATGACAGCAAAGCAGTGTTTGGAATTACTGCAGAGTTTACCAAACAACGATTCTGATGCAGCAGAGACAGACAATGATGAATCTGGCTCTGAAGCAGACTGGGTTTGCAAAGATGAATCTTCCAGCAACAGTGACAGTGAGGAGGATGTCAGAGAAGTGCCAGGACCGAGTGCGCGAAGAGGGAGCAGGAGATCCCATGGGAGAAGAATTTCTCCTGTGGCAGCCCCTGCAAGGATGCCAGCCACTTCATCTGCATCAGCCCCTGCACCTGAACCAACCACTAATCCACCTAAGACAGCTGCTTCTCCAGTGGTAGCACCAGCACCACATGGCACTCAAGAGGCTGGTAATGATGGCACTGTTTGGAACACTATAGATCCTGGTGTTGAAGCTGCAGGTAGAAGAGGTGAACATAATATTTTGTTCCAGGGCCCAGAGCATATGCAAAACACAAAATTGATGAGAGCGCATTCAGTGCTTTTCGCCTATTGATTGACATGCATGAGCTTCACCATATACAACGTTGCACTGAAGCAGAAGCCCACCGGCAACTACAAGATGATTCCTGGTCAATGACCTTGGAGGAATTAGAAGCTTTCATTGCACTAGTATATGCCAGTTGGGCATTTGGTGTCAGAAGCCTGTTACAGTACAGTAAGAGGGGAGTTGTTTTTTTTCAGAGATTTTGCGATTTCTGCGTTTCGATCCGAAGCAAACCAGAAGCGCCCAACTTCAAAATGGTAAATTTGCCCTGGCATCTGAAATTTGATCCCGCTTCACTGACAATAGCATTCTCTGCTACAAACCAGCACAGAATATTACTGTGGACGAGCAGTCAGCCACAAGAGGCGACAATACCAGATTGTAAAATGGCAACAAAACTGTTGATAGCTGTGTCAAATGCGCAAAGAACACCTGGGATAAGTGATGAGTGGTCCAGATAACTAATGATGTAAATGGAAGGACAGTGAATCCAAGGCATTGACTGTATTAGAGGTAGATAATGAAGTATGTTGTCTTAGAAAAAATACTTTAAATATCTTGCGAGTTATTCATATGGTGAATTTAAATTGGTGTTCTCGTCATCTCTCCAAATAATTTAATATGCACTGATTACTAAGACATTGCAAGAGACGGAAAAGGAGCTTAACATCAAATTTAGATTATTGTTGTCGGTGGCTTGAATGTACTGACTGCTGCAGGAAGAAGAATGTTTAAAGTGCAGTGTAATTTAATGACGTGTCAGCTAATCGACCTTAGCGGTACTATGATAAATGAGACAGTAGTGCTTTGACACATTTATTACAAATGACATCCACGGTTTTAATCAGCGCTCTAATTTTTTTTACTGTAATTTAATCTTTTCGGGCAAACATTTACATTTCTTTTTTTTTTTATATGAGCTTCTGTCATCATGTATAGAATATAGTTCTCTAGCTTGTTCCATGCCATGTTTAGTGGAGTATTTGCAGCAAGGTATAATTTCTTAGAGAAAGGACAGTGAGCAGTAATTGAGAATGAGAGAACGGTCCTTCATTACTGAGACAGGTCATGCTAAAATAAACGGGACAATTTGAAACATGCAAATAAAGTGATATGATATAAAGAAATGGCTGTATCAAATCAACATCAACGTAAACTATATAACATAGAGGTGTAATACAATGCCTCATTTTATTCTCCATAAGCTCTCAAGCCAAATGTTCAGTGATAACTACAAACATTATCTTTTTTAAAACATGGATTCTTCTATGCTTTACCTTTCTGTTCTCTGTTCTAAAGATTTCAATGGTGGTCAATGTAAAAACTGCTGCTGATTTAGACCAATAAAGTCAGAGCCCATGTATATAAAAACTGTTGTCTATATAAATTATAGTATCATTTATTATACAGCGATTTATTGTTATTTTCAACAACATTGTTGTTTTGCATTGTTTTCAATTAAACTTAAATTGACATTATTCAAGCAATGAGTTACAACATGCAATCATCCTCCACATACCCCACAGTTATTGCAATCCTGCAAAAACACTGTGCTTGTTATGAATCACCGAGCAAAGTAAAAACATGTTTTAATACCTGCAGAAAATTTGCTATGATTAAAGGACATAAAAAGTATGTTTCCTTTAATCAAATGCCCTATTTTGAAGCAAGTGCAAAGGCAAATTGTCTGAGACGAATAAAACCATATCAAAGGCTATAAAAATAACAAGCAATGTATTCTGTGATTGCATTTTAATCATGGCACTGCTGTCTCTATTTCCTTTTAAATTTGACCAAATAACGCAGACAGCTAATTAAAATTTAACCATCAGTTATTTTGTGTATCAGTGGAACAAATGGATAATAAAGTACTGTTTCTCTCTCTCTATATATATATATATAGATCTATCTATATCTATATATATATAGATATATATATATATATCTATATAATATATATATATATATATATATATATATATATATATATATATATATATATAATTGGCTTTAAGTTGGCATTATTGAAATAGAAAGAATTGTGTTGCCAAACCACATACATGGCATAACCAACTAAAATACATAAGGACAAACAATCCCATTTGTATGTATATACTAATATATTTATGATTATGATTTGTCATAGGGAGGGAGGGAGATATCCCTTGTCCGGGGGGAGGGAGGGAGATATAAGTTGTCTTAGGGTAAGGAGTCCCCCTCCCTCTTTTCAAGAGAGATACCCCTCCCTCCCTCTATATTAAACAGAATCCCTCTTCCTCCCTCCCTCTCTCTTTTCCCTTTCTAGTGTGACTTGTTCACGGTTTGTCTCTCATGCTATGACAGGTCTTCACGTATTGACCAGCCAGTCTGACTGTGTGTTTTTCTTCCCCCAGCAGAATTGACAGCTTCTGGCTATCGTGCATTTTGGGGAATTCTGTGACTATATCACCGAATTTGGGGAAAAAAATTACCCTTATGTTTTTCACCGTGCATTAGGAAGTGAATCTTTGTCTCGACCTCTCCTGTCTCGCAGTGACCACAGAGCCTGTTCTCCCTGGCCAGCCAGATCTGCCTGTGTCGGTCTTTTCGATGGCCAGGTTGTGGTAATTGAGCCGGTATTTGGTCAGGAACCTGCCTCTGCTTTGTGTTTCTGTCAGTTGCCAGGTATTCTGCCAGTGTGTAGTTTCTATTTAAGGTCCGACAGTTTGTTTTGTGTTTTAGTGTTTGTGTCCCAGTGGTCCAGATAGGAGTGTTTCAGCTGTTTTATAATTTGGTTGACACTAATTGGAATTGTTTTTGCAGTGCTGTCCTGAAGCTGGCTGATGTCAGTGTTGTTCAGCTCGGGAAATGATCACTAAAAGCACATATGTTTTGAATAAAAATGTAATTTCCAAATAATATTAAATTCACAATAAAATGCATATAGGACTGGAAAACAACATTGACAGTTCAGTTATTTACTGTGTTGTATTTAAATAGTATTTCCTGTAGTGAAAATGCTTTCAAACAAAAACAGCAAACCTTCATCTTGCAAGACTGAAACCTACAGTAATGAAAAAAAAAATAACACAAAGATGATACAGTCAGCACCGCCTAATCGGAATACTCATGATCGGGATGTCTGCTTAAATGGGAGACGGTTCTTCTTAATGTTATTTATACCATTTAATTGGGATGTCACTTTGTTAAATATTTTCAAATGAACAGAGATCGCTTTTCAGAGCAAGACAGGTCGCGTAGCACAACACAGTGAGTACGTGATTATGCTGTGACTTGCGTAAAATGTGTGAATCACACTGAAATCTTAAAGGAGCTGAGTCTCCTGAAAGTTGACGTGTCAACATCGTAGGTGCCTCATTTTGTGATAAGATGTGAATTTTATTTAGGAATAAATAAATAAAAATAAGAAAAACGTGATGTGATTTCATTATTTTTCTTTTCATTTTGTGTGACTAAGATGTCTCAAATTTCTATTTAGGAATAAATAAATAAAAATAAGAAAAACTAATTTTAAATGTACATATTTAACTTTTTAATCATAATGTGATGTGATTTCATTGTTTTTCTTTTCATTAAGTAATACAAAAAAGTGTGACTAAGGTCGTCTCAAATGCCTCTTTTTTAATTTTTTTTTTTTTGTTACTTTTGATAACTTCTCCTGGGGCTAGTCCTTCAGATAAAGCGTGTGCTCGACCGTGCAAATCAAATATATCTACTAGTGTATTATTTATTTAAAGGTGTTCTTGATTTCAGACTTTTTTGTGTTTTGCGGGATCTTTGCCGTTGTTTTTAATGGGACACGATTCATTTTGATTTTACTCGTTAAAATTTTTTAGTTTTTTTTTTTTTTTTTTATAGATTTTGTACATAGTAAGTTTGCAAGTATAATATAATACTTATTTTTGTGGTTTATACTTTTAAAAGTATGGTTTATACTTTTACTGAATAAGAAATCACATAGCCATCTGTTTATAATGTATTTTATGTAAATGAACAGTAAATGGTAGACAATTCACAGTGATTGACATTCACAAAATAGCCCTTTCAGGGAATAAATGGAAATTATTTCTGCTTAAATGGTGTATGTGCTGCACAGACAATCTACAATATTCATTCTGAAAACTATGTTCATTCATATTCTCTTCATACACCTACATGTAATTTTAGCATACCTGAAAATTAAACAAAAATCATTATCAACATACCTTTATCAAATGCTGTGTTCATTTTAGCACACCATAGTCCTCTACAGTCTTTTAATGAAAAGTGTTTTACATTCCTTTTTTCCAGCCATTTTAGTGCTGGGATGTATTGAAAGCGTTCACGTTCCTGACACCGTGTCCGTGCCTGTTTATGTCAGTGCACAATGCACATGCTCAGTTAACTGTATACAAAGTGTCACCACTATACAGTAAAACAGGAGTATACACTCCCAATATTACACTTTAATGCTTTAATGATGCAGCATTGGTAATGGTTTTGGAGTTTGGAATTGAATACACTTAGGTGGAATACACTTAAAGATATACGCTTAAGTGAGGTAGACTGTAATGCATTTTCTTTGCCTCCAATTTCGTTTTAGGTTTGAAGATGGTACCATTCCCTTCCTAGATATTATAGCCCTTAACCACGGATTCAATGCTTTGGAACGCCTCACAAGTAAGTAAACAATAGTAATTGGAAGAAATAAGAAATAAAGGACAGTACCACAAACACCTTGTGAAGAAGGACCACAGTGCAATTCCGTTTTCTTTCTGAGAAGAAAGACTAGTCACGGGAAATCAGGGGGTCAATAATGTGTTAGCTTTTATGTTGCAACAGAACAGATAACGTCTTTTAGCTGCATTAAGCACTCAGCTGCTCCTTTATTTTGTCAATATGCATGTAAAACATTATATATATATATATATATATATATATATATATATATATATATAGAGAGAGAGAGAGAGAGAGAGAGAGAGAGAGAGAGAGATAGATAGATAGATAGATAGATATAATATTATTATTATTATTTTTGTTTTATTTTATTTTTTTCATTCTTAGCCCTCAAATAAGCAGTTTGGACAGTTTTCAAAACATTTTCTGCCTTATTTTGTAAAATGCACACTTTTTTATTGTTATTAAGAAAAACAGAAATATATTATTCAGGACTTAAATAACAATTTGTTTAGAATTATAGCATTATAACAATATAAGTAACAAAATAACATACTTTTTTCAATGACAGCATTATAGAAGTATAAATAGCATATCGCAGCATTATTACAACAGTGCAACAAAAAGTCTTATCACTTTTTTGAAATTCTTTTTTGTGCTAGATTTCAAAGCAGACGCCCATCAAACTCTCATCAATGCGAACATCTTTATCTAGTACATCTACATCCAAAAACATGCGTCGCAAATTTTCAATTATGTCATACAAGATGCTTGATGTGGTAAACTTAGTTTCTATCTAGCACCGTTTCAGGTACTGGTTTGTATCGCTGTTATATGCATTATTATCTGTGAAGTGTACTTCATCAGCAAAATAAATTCCTTACAACCCTTTGTAACATCAATAAAGAAATAAATACCTTCATCTCATTCTCTGTAGCTAGCTGGCATCCATTTAGTCTGCTTAATTATTTACTGGAGCACATCGAAAAGACATTAAACTTTGCAGATAAGCATATAACCCCCTGCACGCTATTCTCACGGGAGTGACACATTTGGACTCACTTGCACTCCATGCGGAAATCGCAGGATAAGCAACTGGGTGTTTAAATAAATAAAACTGGGGTGCCTTGTGGCTCATCTGATAAAAGCACTACTATATGGACAGTGAGAAATTTAGTCCAGAGCGTGCTAGTTCGAATCCTGGTTGAGACCAGTTACCGATCCTGTACACTCGTGGGTACAGAGGAAAAGAAGCAATTAGGGTGACATAGGAACCAGAGGTCACCCATAGCTCTTCAGTCCTCCTCAGTCAGTAGTGGGTTTCTGCAGTGAAGTGGGATACTTTTTTAAATTGGAGAGAAAATGTAATTGAAAGAATAGATTGTTTTTTGATAACACCTACTTATTTGTTCAGTGACTTTATAAAAGGAGGTTTCAAGGACAGATTTAGCAGACTCTTAAATGCAAGATATCCAAGTAAAATCACTTGTAATGGTTTATTTCAGTTCTCCACCTTAGCAGATGCTGATTTTGTACAGGAATAAGTACCATTGCCTCCTGGTAGCCTGAGAGATAAATGTACCAGACATATTAGTTTCCAGCAGCAATTATACTTCACTGAATGTAAAATTGTTTGTTTCAACTTTGCAGAAACACTGTACCAGTTGATTGCATGTATGTAAATGGTTACGATGATCAGGGTAGGGTTAGACTAGACAAGTGTGGGTCTACTGGGTTGTACTCAATAGATCTAAACCGTGGCAGAGCTTAATTCCACTCCTTTTTTCATGCTGTAAAATAAATATTCTAAATAAACTCATTTGAACTGCTGTTAGATGTAACTGAGGAATCATTTTTGAATGATTTCAGTCATGGCAGCATTAACATCTGACTCCTGTTTACAGCAATTTAATATTTTAAAATTACTGATTTAATTTGAATTTCCCTAATTAAATAAGATTGGTTTCTTTTAGCCAAGTAATAGGGAAGACACAAGGTAGAGACTTGATTCTGTTTAGCATGTGACGCTGGCCTTAGACAGCAAGTTTAGCATGTGACTGTGGCAAATAGAAAGTGCGTGAGATGCAGAAGAGTATTAAATGTGAAAAATACAAACTGAAAGTAAATTCATCAGGAACAACTCAAAACAGCTACAAATGTAGCTTTATTTTATAATGGTCAAGACATTAAATATGGCTACAGTTTTACACAGAGGAGAAAAATAACTACAAAATATGGACACTGGAATGTCAAAAATATATATGGTGGGTTTTTTAACAGTTTTTCTCCCTTGGGTAGCAAACTTTTCTCTCTGATGGCATATTTCATGAGAGAAAAAACAGCTGCAGCATTATTTTCCTCAAGTTACAACAACAAATAGCATTTTAAAAATATGCTATTAAAAACATAACCTTGCCCCCAGCAGCACAGGACAAGCTTGTGGATTTATCATGCAATAATACCCTAAGGCTCACTTTTCCAAAACAATTAATTTTTGATTTTTGGTCATCTCTGCACATGGAATACTCTGAACTAGTATGTAAAGCCATTAAAATGCTTGTGGCTTGCATCGACATGCCTTTTGCATCTGGTTGCAATCAAAAGCAAATACCTTAACCGTCTCAATGTTGAAGAGGATCTGTAAAACGTGTATTACCAGTATTGACAGCCTCATCTGAAAAGCAGGTGTGGATTTTAATGTGTTTTGCTTTTTTGAAGCTGAAAATGTGTAGATTATTAAATTAGTCTTTGATTCCCAGTGCAGCTTTTAAAGTGTGTGATTTAAATGTTTTGAAATGATACATTTGTTTAAAAATATAGCTGTGCATATTTATTAAAAATTTGGGGTCTCAAGTTGTTTACATACAAAAAAAGGGGTTCTCAGACTGAAAAAGTTTGCGAACACCTGTCTTAAGCTAATATGAATCCTTAATGGACTTATTGAAAGCTTTCAAAATAACACTGGTATATTCTGGTTGTTTTTTCAAGTGGACGACCTAAAAAAGAGGTCATTCAGCAAGTAAATTAATCAAGCAACCATTTTTTACCCGGTTAAATATATTTAATGCATTAGTTGTATGTATATCTTCATTCTAGACAAAGTGTTAACACAAAGACTGCTCAGCTGTAAGTCATTTTCCTTGGTGCTGTATTCTAATGATATTAATTAACAGCATCCAGGTATTGTTTCACGTCTAGTTGTTGTATCTTGCTGTGTGAATGGATAATCATGTATTCTGATTTCCCTTTTTATTTACTTTCTTATAATATCATAAAACAATTCTGATGTAAAAAAATAAGAAGTCAACAAATGTTCAGGTAATTTGTTTATTAGTGTTACTATAGTGGTATAACTCATAATGCTGATTTACAGTTGTGAGAGGGAGGGGTAAGTGACAGAATAACTGTCTCTGTCACCACTTGGTTGGTGCGTCACCTCGTGACTTACAACACACATAGAAAGTGATGAATTAGAGTACCTCACACACTGAACTGCCTTATTGCACTTTGGGGCCCTGCTTGTAAATAGTGTTTTGTGGTGTTTTAGTGGTGGTTGGCAGGCAGGGATGGGGTTAATTCCTGCCCCTGCCAAAAACATGTGAGAATGTGGCTGCTCCTAATAAATAATTGGTGCTAATTGGGAGCAGCCACAATGGAGGGACTCCATATTGGTTTATATGTATAGAGATCAGTGAAGGCGAATGCCCAGCCTGACATTAGTGTTTTTGCTGTTTATTTTGGCCCTTGTACCCTTTTGTTTCTGTTTGGTTTGGGTTATTTTTGTGTAAACATTTTATTTTGTTTAGTTGTAAATTTAAACTCGCGCATCGGCGCTTAAACTGCAGCTTCTCTGTGTCTGAGTCTCTTACCCTGCCAGTAACATCTGAGCCCACAGCACAATCCTGGCACATGCTTATAAAATGGGTTAACTAACTAAATAGAAAAAAAAATGTTAAAACCTTTTTTTTTTTTTTTTTTTAGTCGTCGCCAATGGTTTTTTTACCCAGGTTTATCCTCAATTTGGATTGTCCAATTATTATTTGTATCCCGTTTCACGGCTTCAACCCCCTGGTGACTCTGGGAACGGAGGCTGAAATGCACATCGTCCGAAACGTGTTCCTGCCAATCCAGTGAAGCCACCAGGCCTATAGTGCCGGAGGAGAACACAAATCTGAATGGCTCCACTGCAGACCCGCAGGCTCCCTATCAGCCACAGGGGTCGCTGGTGCGCAGTGAACCGTGGATTGCCCTGCCGACCTAAGCCCTCCCTACCCTGGTGGCGCTCTGACAATTGTGCGCCGCCCCTTAAGAACCCCAGGTCACAGTCGGCAATGTCATAGCCTGGATTCAAACTTGCTATCTCCGGGCTCTAGGGTGCATCCTGCACTTCACGCGGAGTGCATTTTATTCCAATGAATCGGGTGTCAGTGAGTGTCAGTGAAGAGTATTTACCATCAACATCAAGTGACAGTGAAGACGCTGTACCAAGCTCTGCATTGCTCCATGCTTCAAGGAGTATCATACGCTGAAGCATTAGACACTCTCATTCCCTCCGCCCCCCACAACCTGTTTACACGGATATGATTTATTCGTGTGTCTCTCTCACTCGCTCTCTCTCTAGTTCAACCTCTTTTTTTTTTGTGAGGATGTGTTGTTGTGGTGTTTATTGTTTATTGCCTACATGTTATTTTTTAGTCAAAATCTTTCCTTATCACTACATAAAAATATATATATTTATTGGTTGGTTTTATTTATTCACGGTAAAAATGATTTGTCTGTATTTCATCAGTATTCATTACATACATACAAACATATAGCTTTCAGCTGGTTTGTATGCTGGGAGATTACTGAGCAATCTCATGTTTTCACAACTGCACAGGGCTTGGTTTCAAATATTGCATTTATGCAGAGTTTTGCTGTACTTGTATCTGTGTAGGACTGTGGCAGGAAATGGCGTTGTGGTGACTCAGACCAGAAGTAAGCACACACAGGTCAGGGAGCTGCAGTTCCAACAAAAAGACACAGAGTGCACCGTTTTTATTTTAAATACAAAAATAAATAAAATGTTTAAACAAAAATAAACACTTGCTCACAGAGCACAGAAAATAAATAATTAAACAAAAATAATCACGAACGCCAATAATGAATTAAGGTCCGGCTAGGCAGTAGCCTTCACGGATCCTTTATCTGCTGTTTAAATAAATTCTCCTTGCTCGCTGGTGGCCAAGCTCAGGCCATGCACTGTCTCCACTACAGAGCATCATGTTGTTAAAAGGCTGTACTGAGCCCTCACTATACTATTCGGGGATTGGTAACCGATCCCATTAAACTCGTTCTACTTCCACATACATACAACAATAAGTCCTGGTTCACGTGCCTGGTGATCTCAGTCCTGGCGATCCCGGATATACACACGGCCATCCCAGTTCTGATGATCCCGAGTCACACACACACAGTGACTTGTTGCTGTTTTCTCGCTCTCACGGTTCAGACTGGGAAAATCTGGCTTGTAATTAGAAAGCGCAACCTTGATGGAGCCATTCAGATGCTCGTCACTCAGGCGAGTTTGAAATATTGATTTGATAAAGTTCATGTCAGAAAAGGTAGATTCACATAGTGGAACCAAACAAGGATGCCATTGCTGCTGTGCAGATATTTCTGTACTTGTCCTTGTCTACTAAAGTCCAGATGTCAGACACTGGGCATCTTGCTTTCAACTGAATGTCGTTTTGAAGATTAACCCTTTGCAGTCAGTTTATTCAGCGCTTGTGAGGCGCATCAGGTCCAATTTGTTTTCACATGCGCTGTTTATTTCAATATATTTTTAAGAAAACAGGTTTAAAAGGCACTGAATTGCAAAAGGACACTCAATTCTGCATCTCCAGCCAAGCCCCACTCCTTGTTTACTGTACTTTTCACATACCTCTTTATAGACTTGCATACTGATAAATCCGCTCCTGATCACTAGTTTTACCACCAAACTCCTCAATAATGTGATCCAAGTCATTATTTTATTACTGTAACATCTCAAAAAGCACTGCAAATGTCTGTGATATTCTTTGAGCGCTGGATGCAGAAGCAGCTGTTTCCTTTGTTTATGTCCGTGTTATCTCTGTAGTGCACGGGGCTATGAGGTACGCCCTTTTTGGCTTCATTCGGCTCATAACGGTCTCACTCAGCCATTGAAAGGTTTTCTCTGCTTTTTTCCGGAGAAAAAACAACCGCAGACCTGTGCTTTACGTCTTTTTGACTGGAAATGGAAAATTGTAATGTCGGACCTGGTCGGACATAGGACCGCAGAGTGTTAAGATCTCCATTTCCAGTTCAACACAATCCAGATTAAGCAATGACCCCACTTGTTCAGCAATGTCACTTACATTCCCATCCATAAAATGATTTGAAGTAAACATTACACAAGGTTCCAGATGCTGAAAATCATGAAATCCGTCGTTAAATTCTTGCCTAAGTCTAGTCAAAAGATTGAGGTATTTACTGGTGTCCAAAAGTTCTGCACCAGTGTCATTTCCCTCTAATGTTTCTTGCACAACCGAAAAATGCTGCATTCTTTTCTTCTGCAGCTGTTGCTCCCAATAATGCACTAATCATGTCTGCAATTGTTGTTTGTTTTCCTTGCAATTCAGTTCAGGCTATTTCATTTCTCTGTGACGTCAGTTAAAAATGCCAAGTCAAGCATCCACACACTGTCAGACAACTGTACACAACTTTTGTTTATTGACTCCAAGAAAGTTGTAGTTTCTCACACAAGAGAAAGAAATCGACGCACCCTCTGTTAAGCCACCTTATCAAACAGTGAAGCAAAAGATTACCAATCTTCATTGAATAGTATTTTAAACTGACGGTGTTGTAGGCTCTAGTTCGAATTGAGTTAACTGTTTTTACAACAGGAGTCGTAGTGTGGTCAAATCCCATTGCTTTGCCGCAAAGTGGCTGTTGTTGTAAAATACAGTGTCAGCTGAGTAAACGGTGGAGATCGGGGTCTGTCTTGCAGCATGCTAAGAAGCCCTCGTGACTAGGCACGCAGGCAGGACTTTCAACTTTGGATGCAAAGCTGCTTAGATGCTCCCCCCGCACCAACACGCACGCGCACACACACACAAAGTAAAAGCTGTTCATCTGTGGTGTCTATCAGCATATGAAATTCAATAGAAACCATACAATTACAAGTAAACTATTCTTCAAAACAATTACACAACTAGTTAGAATTGCTTTATTTAAAACATCTAAACAGGGTGTTTTACAACAGTTAGCATTGGTACATAAGTAATGATGTATTACAGTGATCACCACATGGGTCGAAATCGTTTAGCACTTGCTGCACATCAGTTGGAACATCTTGATGCAAGTGCATGAGTGGCAAACCCATAAACCGACTTTTTCCCAATGCTATTCCGCAGTTTTCAGTCTTCGAATTGCACTAAATTATCTTTTTAGCCATAGCAACACTTACTGGCATTGTGGCCAAAGCACAAAAAGAAGTGTTGATATTAGGGTAGAAATCGGCATTCAAACTAGAATGCTGTTCGGCTTGTTTTTCTCTGTGACAGCTATCCACTTTGCCTTCCATCTCTGCAGCTCTGCTTTACAGCTTTCTAAATGAAACAAAACGTAACCGTTTGCAGTCCTATGCCGGACAAGGTCCGACATTAAAATGGTTCCTTTATGGTCCGATGTTGGACCCTGACCAACATCTTCAAAAAGGCATCAATCACAGGTCTCTATTTGTTTTTTTCTCCGGAAAAAGCAGAGAAAAGCTTTCAATCGCCAAGAGAAGCCAGAAAAAAAAATGGAGGCAGATCTGAGCAATACGCATAGTCCATTCACCACAGACATAACACGGACATAAACAAACAAGATAACTTCTTCTGGATCCAGATGTTATAGTAATAAAATAATGACTTGGATAGCATTATTGAGGAGTTTGGTGATAAATCGAGTGATCAAGAGATGATTTATCAGTATGCACGACTTTTTTTTTTTTGCTATTTTAGTCAGATGACAGTAAAAAGAAAACAGTGAATTGTTACGATCTGCAATAATTACAACCAATGTTTAACTTTTAAATTACGATTATGTCCAGATTTTTCAATCTAGAAATCTGGTAACTCTATGCCGACTTCTTCAGACAGACAATATCGACTGTGCCACGTTTCAGTTTATACTACCCAGACATTTTTTTGTTTTGTTTTTTTTTTTTTTTCCCAATTTCAGATATAAGGTGACTTTTAACTGGATAATTTATTAAACATACTATTTTCTTTAAATTCATTGGCTCTTATTTCTTTTTCAGTGATCTGACTGGCCAAATTAATAAGTGTAATAATAATTCAAATTACAACACATACTATATTCAATTTAGTATGTTTACTAAATATTTGAAACGTGTATGCGTTTTTGACCTGAATGGCCTTCCATGTTCCTCTATAAGAACTCCCTGTCATTAGTTTGGACCGGTTTACCGTATCCCTTTAAAATCTACACTGATAACCAAGTTGTATTGTTCACAAGTCAGACACTTTCAGCGGCTGCCCTGCAACACTGATGTGTCTGTTCCTTCAGGTGAGGATTAAACTGCTTATGCTGAGCTCAGCTAGATTCCAACCATAATATGTCTGACTGTAGACAGTTCTATTTCTAAATTTACAAGCATCCAGTGAATCTAAAGTGGAAAAGTACCTTTCTTATTTTAGAAAGCCATAAATAACTGCAGCCAATGAGAGTGTGAAACATTTTTTTTTTTTTTAACAACCTCAGGTGTTTTTTTGTGTTGTTTTTTTTTTTCATTTCATTAAGTGATATATATATATATATATATATATATATATATATATATATATATATATATATATGCATAGGGATTTAACTTTTTAGATATGCCTCCTCTTGTGTTTGATGCTTTCTGATGCATCAAGTTGGCAGAAGTATAAGGCTGTTTAAATAATGGTGCGTTAATCTCCAGTTGTGCTTCACCTCGTATAATCCTTAGCTTTTAAATCTGACAGAAGTTCTTCATTTGCATGTTGGCATATATACATAATGCCCACTAAGTGTTACTGTGGACTAAACAGTTTTAATCAAGGATGGTAGAAATTCCTTAACTCTGCAGCTCTGACACATCTGGCAAAATTATTAGTGAAGCCTTTTTCCACACCTTATTCATTCTTTAAGAAATAAGAACTGGAAAAAGCAGCTGCTGCATACCCCAACATCTACACCTTTGAGATGAGGTTTGCGTTATCAAGCTGAAAACAAAACATACGGGCATATCTGGTGTAATAAGCTTGTAAATGAACAGTTATTTATTTAAGCTTAGTTTCCTGTATAATTTATTTGAATATACTGTAGTTCCTCTGAGATGGACTATTTCAAGGGAAATTAAGAATTGTTTGTTCAAATTAGGCTAGGCAATTTAGCAATGCAAGAAATTAGGCTTGTAATGGAATTTAGCCAGAGCAACATGGTTAAGAATGCTCTTCAAGAGAGCTACCATGGGGTATTAATTACCGTCAGAGTAGCCAGATCCTTATTTCATTGCCTTCTCAGAGAGACACATCTCTCCTAACACCATGCTGGGGCATTGGTTTCCAAGTTGTTTTCCCTGTCGGTTTAATGGAGAGTTCCTTGCAGCTAGAGAGACTAAAGTTGTAGTCAGACACAGACCAATATCCTATACGCTTAAGTGTATTCCAGAAGGACATCCAGCAAGTGGTGCTGAAACTGCCCAAGCAGTGTTCTGTAGACTTCTGACAAGTATTTGATAAATTCTTAATGCCGTCCCACCACTACAACACACTTTCCTACCAGGAGGAAAGATGATCGACAATGGTCTCTGCTTGTGCTGTCAAACTAAACATATCTTTTCACCAATCGAACCCTGAACTCGTGGGGCACCTGAACAATAAGCCAAAGAGTTATGAGGTGCATTAACTCCCAACAATTTTCCTCCCCAATCCATGGTAGCTCAAAGTAGAAACAACACAGCCAGGATTCGAACAACGGAGCTTCAGATGGTATGACTCGGCTTGCACTTCCTTAACTATGTACAGAAAATCTGTGATCAGCACCACTACTGTATCCATAACCTAAATGTGTATGCCAGCCACTATCAAAATCATACATACATACATCCCCACTGAATACAGACCTATGCAGTAATATACAATGCATAGAGATAATAAATCACATATTACAGGACGACAAAGAGAATTCAGTTCATCATTCATCTCCAGATACCGTTTGAACAATCCATAATTCAACTTGCATTTGTCAGCTGGATATGTGAAATGTGCTTATTGTGTGTTTTTACTTCAAAGAACCAAAAGCACTGATATATAATAAAATAATCAGTTTTCGATACTTCTTAAGTCTTGCAGCCATAACAGAAACAAATGATCTGATCTATTGCTGTGTTGAAGACTTCCAAGGAAAATGCCTGCTCTGCAGGCTGTGGGAGTTGATGGCTTCATAATGGACATTCACTCATGTCCTATAATACTGCAGGATTTAGGCACTGTGTTTCTAGAAAATGTCGAGTGACTCAATCAGTACATGACAAAGCATTTTCGGAAAAACAAATGTTTTTGGAAAACTGCAATCAGAAAACTAATTTTCTTAAAACGTCACTTTTCTGTGTTTACATGATTAACGATAGAAAATCGAATTAGAATTCAACTGTATACATGGATTGACGTTTTCAGGAAAACACAGGATATTTTTGCGTGCAAAGTACTGTAGTATCCTAGGTAGGATCTGAACAGACCGGACATTTCTGCAATAGAACAGAGACCAATCCAAAAACTCAAGTACTTTATCAAAGTGTCAGGTCTTAAATTCAAAGATTTCTGTCCTATACCTCTATTCAGATTCCCCACAATGTACAACAAGCCTTTCTAACAGCTTATCCTTTTCTATATTACCAGTTTCTTTTGCAGACATTATTTTAAATTCTCATGTCATTTTAAAACTGGAAAACTTGTGCAGACTTTAACAAATGCATCACTTTATCCCTAACTAGACAAATGGATGCCAGATTATTATTATTTTCTCAGTTTTCTAAAATCACGTGCAGGAGAAAAGAAACAAAAAGTGTGCACATGCGCAGTATGCTATTTTTCAATACGTTTTCCGAAAAGTGTGTTTACATGATACACATTTTGTTAGTTTTCGGAATTTAATCAGAAATTTCTAGGTGCTGTTTTCCGAAAACTGACTTTCGGAATATTCCAATACATTTTCCGAAAACTGTGTTTACATGAATTTTGATATCGGAATTAGTTTTCCAAAAACGTAGTTTTCGAAAACTATTGGAATTCTTATGCTCATGTAAACGCAATGAATGAAACACTTTTGCAGACATCAAGTTACCCCCTGTCCTGTCTTCAGTGTGAAAAAAAGGCATCCTTAGAAATTAGATATTGTGCCCAAGATCTTGCTGGCTCAATCACATTTAAGGTACATTTGTACTTTCATTGCTTTTTGGTTAGGAATCTGGACATTTGTCCTGCTTTTCAGTGTTTTTTGCAGTTGATAAAGTAGCAGGGGATTACAATACAGACACTTTGGCTGTAACAGATGTAGCTTATCAGTACTGGCAAAAAGTAACTCAGCAACAAGTAGTTTATTGATATGTGTGGTTTTAAATTAAAAAGCAAATGTGCTGCTAATCAACACAGCCTAAATTACCTGTCTTTTTTGTAAACAATAACGTCAAAGCTAAGCTCCAAGCAGAAACACATATATAGTTGTCTCCATGTAATTATTATGCCTTCTTTTGTGGTTTTACATGGCGTCTTTGTGGTTAAATACATTTTCTTTATTTTTTATTTTGTTGTGTCACGATCAGCACACAGGGTTCTTTCAGATGGAACAGGTCTACACTCATTTCAATAACTACTGGCCATGTGTCCAGTAAGCTCCTTGAGGTGATGAGGCAGTTAACTTGGTCTTGGGACCTGGTGCTGCTGTCCTTCAGTTCTCCTGAGCTGTTGTGGGGAGTTGCTGTGGAGAGCGAACATAATTAGACATTCTAACTACAGGAGGTAAAAATAACATGGGTAAAATAATTGGCCACACTACATTACAAAATAAATAAATAAGAGCACAGTATGTGAAACAAAGTGCAGCCCTAAAGGTTTACACTAGTGATCGCTTTCCTTTCATGTCTTCTTCTCCATTCAAAAGATCAAAGACATGCAGAGAAAGACTTCTAGTTGAAAGGTTTGATGCTGAACTGACCACGTTTCTTTTAGTATGCCTAAATAGAGAATACAAGTGTAAAGGCACCTCTATAAATAAATAAATCTAACTTATTGTCTACTCATTAGCCTCCAGTGTTGCAGGCACCACCCCCGGAGTGGAAACATCTGTTAGTTCTCCCAGAAGGATTATTTCTGCAGTGTGTAGCTGCTTATCCTGACACGTGCTGGCTGAACGATGTATGCACCCCTGCAATGCATGGCTCATGGACAGCTCTGGCCCTATTGCAATCTCAGTGTGGTGCATTTCTTAGCTACAAGCCCCTTGGGACATCTCGGGTGCCTTCTGTTGACTCTTTATGAGTCTGATCTAAGCCTTCACTGGGGCCCTGATCTGTGACCTTTTAAGGTTTTTTTTTTTTTTTTTTTTTTAAATGAGACTCATTTAAAAAGACATATAACATGAGTTGTGTTGTATAATTATTTTAACATTTGTGTCTTCATTTGATGTTTTGAATCATCATTATTTAAAAAAAAAAAAAAGGAAAACAGGAGGCGGGATGAGATGACAGTGGATAAAATCTGAGACATAGTCAAGGATTTTTATATTAGAAAATGGTTGCACTTGATGTGTCCTCAAGTTATAGCTATTAAATTACTAGTACTGTACAAATAGAACAATTTAAAAAAAAAAGAACAAAAAGAAAATGCAGTTTTGATTGTAAAATAAAAAAACTAAGATAAATATATATATATATATATATATATATATATATATATATATATATATATATATATATATATATATATATATATATATATATATACACACAGCTCTGGAAAAAATTAAGAGACCACTGCAAATTTTTCTTAAATCAGCATCTCTACATGTATGGCAGCCATTCCATTCCAGTGTCTGTTGAATTCCAACACAGGCACATGAATGAGATACTGATTAGGGGATCACCTGAACCAAATCTTATTTAACAAGGAAAAGTATAAAAACCACTCCTGTGGTCATCACTATCCTCTTGCAATAGGACCAGCTGGATGGCAAAACAGTGCTAGTAGTACCTCAAAACTAATTGGAATCAAAAAATAACTATTGACCATGCCGAAAGTTTTGATTGAGGAAAAGAAGGGTTCAATTCTGGCTTTACTGGCAGAGGGATACAGTGAGCGTCGAGTTGCTTCCATCCTTAAAATTTCAAAGACGGCGGTTCATAAGAACAAGGTCAAGCAGCACACATTAGGGACAACAAAGCTACAGACCGGCAGAGGGCGAAAACGACTCTCCACTGACCGGGATGGCCGCCAACTCATTCGAATGTCACTCAGCAACCGTAGGATGACATCAAGTGACCTACAAAAAGAATGGCAAGCGGAAGCTGGGGTGAAGTGCACGGCGAGGATGGTTCGAAACAGGCTCCTAGGGGCAGGGCTGAAGCCGTGCAAAGCTAGAAAAAAACCCTTCATCAATGAGAAGCAAAGAAGAGCTAGGCTGAGGTTTGCAAAAGACCATAAGGATTGGACCGTAGAGGACTGGAGTAAGGTCATCTTCTCTGATGAGTCAAATTTTCAGCTTTGCCCAACACCTGGTCGTCTAATGGTTAGACGGAGACCTGGAGAGGCCTACAAGTCACAGTGTCTCGCACCCACTGTGAAATGTGGTGGAGGATCAGTGATGATCTGGGGGTGCTTCAGCAAGGCTGGAATCGGGCAGATTTGTCTTTGTGAAGGACGCATGAATCAAGCCAAGTACAAGGTTGTCCTGGAAGAAACCTTCCTTCTGCTCTGACAATGTTCCCCAACTCTGAGGATTGGTTTTTCCAGCAGGACAATGCTCCATGCCACACAGCCAGGTCAATCAAGGTGTGGATGGAGGACCACCAGATCAAGACCCTGTCATGGCCAGCCCAATCTCCAGACCTGAACCCCATTGAAAACCTTTGGAATGTGATCAAGAGGAAGATGGATGGTCACAAGCCATCAAACAAAGCCGAGCTGCTTGAATTTTTGCACCAGGAGTGGCATAAAGTCACCCAACATCAATGTGAAAGACTGGTGGAGAGCATGCCAAGACGCATGAAAGCTGTGCTTGAAAATCAGGGTTATTCCACCAAATATTGATTTCTGAACTCTTCCTAAGTTAAAACATTAGTATTGTGTTGTTTAAAAATGAATATGAACTTATTTTCTTTGCATTATTCGAAGTCTGACAACACTGCATCTTTTTTGTTATTTTGACCCGGTTGTCATTTTCTGCAAATAAATGCTCAAAATGACAATATTTTTATTTGGAATTTGGGAGAAATGTTGTCAGTAGTTTATAGAATAAAACAAAAATGTTCATTTTACCCAAACACGTACCTATAAATAGTAAAACCAGAGAAACTGATAATTTTGCAGTGGTCTCTTAATTTTTTCCAGAGCTATATATATATATATATATATATATATATATATATATATATATATATATATATATATATATATATTTATATATAATATATTTTAAAACACAGCTAAGCGACAGTATTATCAAACATTTGTTACAGGATATCCTAAAGAGTCAAGATCAGAGAAGTAGTATTGCAGCCTTAAGCTAAATATAAAATGTTCTTACCATGAAAAGATATCCCATGTTTTATTCAGTGTCAGGGCTTCATTACAAGACCTTTTGGTTTCCAAATGTATGTGTGAATCTGCATTACAGATACTGTACACTGTATAAAATTGAGAGTACATGTCCATGTGAAAATACAGCATCAATCAATTAGTTACACACAGTATATCGGTATTTGTTTAGTCGTAAAAAAATAAATAAAAAAATAACTACCAGTAAAACAGTACTATAAACAAATTGTCTTATATTTTGCCATGCGCTAGGCAATGAAACATGAAAGGAGCGTACAGAAACTAGCTCCAACCAATATTTTAAGTGCACCACAGTGAGCAGTACCAGGGGACACAGCAGTAAATTAAGTGGTGACGGACTTAGGGTAGGAGACGTCTGAGTTGCATGGGTATGTTATGGGAGTGGGATGGGCACTGATGGGCTGAATGGCCTCCTCCCGTTCACAAATTGTCCTATGTTCTTTTGCTCATACATAAACAAAGCACTGAAAAAGGGGACATGCCATGGTGGGGAGTTAATTAGTGCCCTGGCATTTTACACATTGGCTTTAGTTTAGATGCCTTTTCTAACCAAACTAGTTCCCTTTATCAACAAGTAAGAAATTAAGAAAATTACATTACAGAAAAAAGAAAGTAAGTTTCAAGTTTCCTTAGGCGACTGTCAACTGATCAAACGTAGACACACTTTCTACTTTTAGTATTTTCATTACACACTACTAATTCCCCAGAGAATTACAGCTCGGGGGAGCATGTATGAAATCAGAAATGACAGCTCTTGGATTAAATGGATATTATCTCAGCAAAATGGTGTTTCACATGTCCTCGATGAGTTTCTTTTTTTTTAAGAGGCAGTTGGCTCTGCACTGTTGATTAATAGCTTGCTACTTCATAAGGTTTTTGAATGTTCTCAGCCAGTGACACATAAGGTTACACAGATGCATGAGACAAACCTTGAAAAAAGTGCTTTCCCCCGCCATCAAAAACCTATCCCATGTGGATTAAGGATTTTTTGTTTGTCTTGCACTTGGTTATTAAAGGAAAAAAAAAAAGTAATTATGTTTGGTTTCCTGCTTCAAAGTGCTAGGTCTGTCAGATTAAGTAGAGATGCTGAATTAAGCCTTCAGGATTCAGCCACAGCTATGTAGTGAGAGACATTAGTTTTCAATGATGTCTGACTTGAATTAATTGTATCCTACAGTATAAAATCATAAATATAGATTCCTGTCTTGAAAAAACAATAAGGTACTCTGGTTCTGGTGTTATGAAACCATAATATGCTTATTTTACATAATAATGCCCCGAGTATGAAGCTAATGGAGTAGTTAAAGTTAAAAACTACAGTGCCCAGGAAACAAGGATGACATGATGTTATTATTATTATTATTGTTGTTATTATCGCTATTCTATTTCTAAATGTAATCTGTAATCATGTAATCTGTTTACATGACATGGCGAATTCACTAAATACTGCTTATCCAAATGTAATGGAACTTGGTAAGGACATTCTCCAGCACAAGTTGTTGAGAATATAAGAATCTTTGGCTATCAGTTATTTTTTTCACAGCTGTTTGTTTTGTTGTTTGGTACTTTTTAAATGCTGCTATACAGTACAGGAGAATTTCAATTTTGCTTGATCTAACCTCATCTACCAAGGGAGAGCCTGCGCTCTCTGAACAAATGAAACGACTAAAGAAAGTCAGTCTGTCGGACAGGGTAGGATAGTGCCACCATAATTAAAATTCAATCCCAGAGTAGACACTGTAAATGCTGCTTTGAGGGAGTTGTTACCTTGACTCGTGAAACAACAGTGCTATGCCTACTGTTGCAGCTACTTAGCTGCAAGACTGAAAACTCAAGACTGCCTATAAGATCAGATGGCTTTGATTGATTATCAGTATTTCAGAAGGAGCTTCCAATATTTAAAAAAAGCCCATTTGTGTGACATGTGACTGGCCAGCACTGAATGTCTAAAAAAATTGCTTAAAATGAACAGTTGCATTCAAGAAATTTAGAACAAGCAGCAGTGAAAATCTAAAATAAAAATACACTTAATGTTTGTGTGTTGCACATGTCGTGCCATTAACAAAATGCTCCGAAAACTTAACATAAAGAAAATTATTTTAATGAGGGGCTGTCAGCTGTTGCAGGGGAAACTTTATTTCTCAATGTACTGCTGAGAAAAATAAATATTTAGGAAATAAAAAATGAAATATACTGTAGCTTACTTGACTACAGTAAAATAAACTGCCTTTCACTAAAATAGCTCTCAGATTGTGCTAATGAAAACTTCTACAATACGTGACACTTGCTGTGGTCTATTTAATATCGAAAATAGCAGAACGAACACACTGCAATTTAAAGGTGTTTTTTTTTTTTTTTTTTTTTACTGAAAAATAAACGATAACATAAGAGCTGTCTGTGTTATACATGCTGTCAGAGCAGGACTTGACATAACACTGAGCTGCAGCATGTTATGTCCCATACTGTACACAGTTAAAGGTGCGGTCACCAATTCCACACACATTTTCAACAAGTCTTAAATTGCAGGGGCCTTGTTGCTCCAAAAGTCAGTTGTTGTTCTTGTTAATCTTGTTTTGCAGTGAGCAGTGCTGAAATAAAACTCCTTCATTGCACTAATGGAAGACTTTGTCAGACACTACAGTCAGATCACTACAGTCTAGCACATGTCAGAATGCTTCATTTTAATCCCTTTTCTCAAAAATGTCCCAGTGGGAGGGGACACTCATCGGCACTACGCACCACAATGTCACTACATTATAAGTGCCACATACCTGGCAACTAATTGAAAACCCTGACATTAGTGTTCTGTTCTCACTGATACATATCTTTGCGCCTCTGTGTTGCTTTTTCTGAGCTGACCTATAACCCCTTGAGAACCTACCATTTCTCCCACTTCAGTTAACTGTGAGTATTAGCCGATGACAAATGTACTGAATGTAAAGGTACTATATATTGTTTTATATTTCTAAGCTTTTTAGATTTTTTTATTGAATTCACTTGAAAGAAAAACCACTGTCATTTTTCATTCCACTTTTGTTTTCTACAATAAGCTTTGTTTTTGCAATGGTTAAACACAATGCTTGGGTCTGCTAACACAGAAACATACAAGAATACAGTAGAGTTATGCAATTCTCTAGTTTTGGCAGGGAAAGAACTCATGTAGATACAAACCAGCAAAAAAAGCAGGCTAGTGAAAAAGGCAGTTGTCTTGATTAGCAAAAAGCAAAAAACTCCTATAAACCAAATGATGAACTCTAAAACCAACAACATGTGTAATAATTCTATTTGCGTAGTTACATGTTTGTTTTGGGGTGCTGAGATAGGGGTCAGAGTTAAAATGTACTCCGGACCTTCACCTTGCTGTAACTTAGAATATTGGACCTTCACATAAAACAATTGACTACCCTGCAGTAAACTAAACTACTGCTGTTGCTACCAAAGTCCCGCCCTCCCAGCTACTGCGGGTCATTGCGACGGTCCAGGCTGAGCAGAGCCTTCACAGACACTGTCATGCAGTTGAAGGGTTCCATAGTAGTTAATCCTGCAGAGCGGACATTCTCCTCCTTGATGCCAACAAAGGACCCCTCTATGTAGCATGACGATGCAGTCTCCTCAAGCTGTGGCGCAAATGCCTTTTTGAGCTGCGCGCAGCCTCCTTGAGCACAGCCCCCTGCCAGTCCATATCCAGCTCAGCGGTTGCCTAACAACACATCACAGCTGCACACATCAGTGCAAGAACCAGCAATAGGGTTCTCCCTGTCACAAACCCCTTAATATATTGTAGAGATACAACAGAATTACAGTAATTGCATTGCTTTTAATAAGATGAACTTTCACAATACCTGTCTGCAACATATTCACTGCAATTGACTGAGCAGGTGTAAAACAAATAAAAATTGAAGAACTTGTAAATAGGGTAAGTAATACATGTTTTCTTTTGCTTTTTATTCTGAAAGAGGGGATGAAGAACATCAGACTGCACACGTTTGGACTGGCACGCTACACCTACCTGATCCTGTCCACTCTGCAGCATGCGAACGGGAAGCCAGTGGCCCGCATCTACAGTGATACTGAGTTCTGTGACCCTAGCACTCAAGGGGCAATCATTAATTTCAATGTGCTTGACAGCAATGGAGACATCATTGGGTATTCTCAGGTATGTACACCACAGTGTCTTATTTCTTCATTTTTAACCCACTTGTATTGATGCTGGTGCAGCTATGGGGCCACAAAGAATTGCTTGAGTAACAAAAGCATCAGTGCAGTACATTCTCATACATCTGTTCTCTGTAAGTATAACTGTAAGTCAGTAATCAAGAGTTTGAAAACAAATGTTTACCTTCTGTAGCATTTGCATCTGTCTCCAGTATCTGTGTGATTAGTGTAATATATATTCTTTGATTGTCTTTATTATTATTATTGTACTTTATTTCAAGATGTGCAAAAAAATTCTATAGGTTGAAAGCTTGTACCTTGTCTAACAGACTGTGGAAATGGACCGTTACCACATGAAGTGATATGGTACCAGGAAGATGACAGTGTAGACTCTCTTTCTACAGCATGGTGCTTGATAAGTCTCCAGTGAAAATTTAAACCAAAAATACCAAGTAAATATCCCCACCACAGCATATAGTAACCAGTGATACCAAAAATGTAGTACGATTGTTAGTTATTAAGCTGAATTTCATGTGTACGTCAGAAATATTTGATTACATTTTCCTGCTTGACTTTTAGTCTTGGGATATATATTTTATATATGACTAGGGGAAACTGAAAAACCTGTTGGCTGTATTTTAATTCCCAGATATAACAGAAAATGTAAAAAATTATACTAACATACATTTGTTTTAATAATTCTGTTACCATGTTAAGTAATTATTTTCCAATATATAGGTCCGGTTATTAACTTCTTCCTATCTAGTACCCAACACTTAACGGGTCATATTTTTCATTAGGTGTGCAGAAATTATATAATTTATAGCATGCTGATGTGGAAATTGAATTCTGCTGTGCGCTTTAAGTGCATTAAAACCAAATATTGCTGTTATGGTATTCTCTGTTTTTTGTCAGTTCAAAGCTTTTTTTTTTCTTGTCAACGAAGGGCACAAAAACACCCTGAGCTCATTTGACAGGTGCTCCTTGACTGGCTTTTATTATAACAGAGAGTGCAATTACTCAGGCATAGCATGAGATTAATAGCTGGGCTAATGGGCTTTTTGGCCATATTCTCAACAGTAACCCCAAAAATTGCTTGAGCAGCATTTTCATATTGATCCAGCAGTAAGCATCAAGGATCCAGATTATGTTTGCAAGACAGCACATTATATTTTACATTACAAGCACAGCTGGTTTAATGTTACTAAATGTTTTACTTTGCAAGCTGAGTTCGTTTTACAGTGAATTACGTAGTTGTTCCCAGGCAAAGGCAAACATGGTTAAAGAAAAGAGAAGAGTGGTGAAAACATAAACTAAGATACATAGCTCAATGTAGAAAAAATTAAGATTCAAACTATTCTTTATAAATTATTAGGGCTGTCAGTTAATCACAGTTAACATCTGCAATTAATGCATTAATTTTTTGGGAGATTAATTCTTTTAACACACATTAATCGTATTTCTCTGTCATGTCCCTCTTAGCATACCGGAATTAATTTCCTGCAGCAGTATTTTAATACACTTGAGTGCATGCCAGGTTTGAATAAGTGCAGTCATCATTTGAATATTAAATTAGTCAAGGAACTGCATTATGTAGCAAAGCACTCAAACTGAAGGACTTGTGAATGGGAAGTTTATTTTTAATAAAAAACTTTCTGATGGTTCATTAGATAGAAAAAGGTTTACTTGTATCTACTGTCAAAGTTTGACAGTAGATACAAACTGTTTCAGTTTCGCAGATATGCATCTAATCTGTTGTACCACCTGTGTGCTGCTAAACATGCTTTTACTTCTCAACATACATGTTCTAGTAGTTCTTTTGCTACAGACAACAACAACAACAACAACAATACAACAACAAATGAAACCCATCAGTTTCGATAGAGTACTCTTTTAGAAATTCAGGATCGCTGCAAACCCATGAATCAAGCTAAGCATGATACTATAACCAGTGCTGCTGGATAGCTACTAACTGCAGCCCCGGTAACATTGAAGCTTTGTTTTATTACAATAACCACGTTTGTTTTTAAACAATGTTATTTATAGTTATGGAGGATATAAGTGTTACTCAGTGAATATTTTGTCTTATTTAGGCAATTTCAAGTTATTTATAAAATATGATTTAAAATTATTATTATTATTATTATTATTATTATTATTATTATTATTATTATTATTATTATTTAAACGACAATGAAAAACATCAGTTTATGAGTAAAGGAAGCTGTAATTGTAAATGCAGTAAGGTGAGTATTAAATTGACTCCATTGTGATTTATCAGTTGGTTCAAACAATTTAACAATAAATGCTGGATTGTAAATAAATATAAAACTATAAAGAGGGACCAACAAATAGGATCTTTTTAATAAGATCTTTAATAAGAAACAAGTTATTCTATTCTACGACCCAACAAAAGACTTATTATTACATATATTTTCTGATAATAAATAATAATAATAATAATAATAATAATAATAATAACAACATAAACTTAAATGAGATGGATGCAGTAATTGTATCCATGAAATATGTGATTAAAACCAAGATTAACTGAGATTCAAGTTTTAAATCTCAAAATGAATCACTTGACAGCCTTACAAATTATACATAGCAATCTACATAGCATCTGCACTGTGCCCTTGTGAAAGATGGCAGGCATGACTTACTTCTACGGATCTCTTTTAAAATTAACCAAGCTTGCAAAACTGTGAAAAAATAAGCAATAAAAAAAACACAGAAATAACAAATGAATGATACTATGTTCACTAACAAAGTCTTGATCATACTGCTGTCACTCATCGTTATTAGTATGACCTCACAGCTTGACCTCGCAGAGTACAGTATGCAGGCATTTCAAAAATGTTTTTTTTTTACATTTCCATGGCTTCCTTTTGTGTTCTGTCAAGGCTTTGTAGCGGATACATTGAATTGTAAAGCTGAAATACAACAGCAAACTCGTACTCTGAATGAAGCAGAAGCTAACTAGATGCTAAGATTTAATCGTTCATCCGATTACTGAAACTGCAAGGACATCTCAATATTTTGAGTACTGGTAGAATTCATAAGTAGGGAACTGAAACAGATTAAACAGGTTTGTTTGGTCACAGTTCAGAAAGGTTTTTTTTGAATGGAAGTAAATCTCTCTGCTTCCAAGTTTGTACAGCAGTCAGAACATGCAAATAGCTGTAACAGACAAACACAGATTTTGCATTATTTTACATTACATTTACTTTTTTGCGATTGTAACTGGATATGCTTTACATGTTTAATTGATCCTAAAGGCAATCACTCCTTTATAGGTAAAGACCTGTGTTTAACTGACAAAAGGGAGGGGAGGTGTCACCGTGTTTATTTTTGTGCTATGAGGCTTCAATAATTACAAATAAGTCAGTAGAGTAAAAATGTCAATGGATCCCAATGCTTTCCAGTTGAAGACTTTGATAACTTTCAAACATCAATAACATGTTTGTCTCCTATTAAATTGTCTCAAAACTGAGCACACTGAAAGTACATAGACAAGGAGATTAACCCTTAGCGGTCCATTTATTCAGCACTTGTCAGGCGCATCAGGTCCAATTTATTTTCACACGCACTGTTTATTTTACATGCACGGTTTAATTTTTTTTTTCCCGAGTAAAACAGCAAAAGGACAATGCTGCATCTCCAGCCAAGCCCCACCCCTTGTTCACTGTATTTGTCATATACCTCTTTGTAGTCATGCATACTGATAAATCCTCTCCTGATCACTAATTTTATCACCAATAATGCGATCCAAGTCATTATTTTTACTATAACATCTCAAAAAGCTCTGCAAATGTATGTGATATTCTTTGAGCACTGGATGCAGAAGCAGCTCTCTTCTTTATTTGTGTCCGTGTTATCTCTGTGGTGCAGGGCCTATGTGTGTTGCTCAGATATGCCCCTTTTTTTCGGGTTCTCTCAGCTCTTTTTGAAGATGTTGGACAGGGTCCGACATCGGACTAGAAAGGGAAAATTGTGAGAAAAAAAAGAGAAAGAAGATTAAAAAAATAAATCACAAATGATGAAGACCACAATGCAAACAGACAGATGAACAGAGGCAAGGGTTAGGGTAGGGGTGAACAGGGGAAGGCAAGGCTGAGAAATAGATCAAGAGAAGACTACCAAACCACCTGTCACGATAAAGAAAGAATACAACATGACATCTTCACCTTTTATTTTAAAATAACTAAGCACCATTCTAAACACATCAAAGCGATCTAAAAAGACCGCCACACTTATTAATGGTATAGGAGTCTCTTCAACTGATCTAAACGTTGGCGGATCTAAATACTGCCACCGTTTAAATAGGTCCAAACCTGGTATTCTACTTACTTAATGTACTTAAAGACAAAAATATTCTAAAGAGACACACAATAGACGTTGGCTTTCACTTCTTTTAATGGTTTACACAGTGACAGTAGTTAGATATCTTAAACATATTCCATAGAGTGTTACTCTTAAACCCATATGGCTCACATAAAAAAAAAAAAAAATTAAAAAAACAAGCTTAGCTAATAATTGATTTTTGCTGGTTACAGCAGGCTTGTCAACTGAGATTTCTGAAGACTAAACCAATCAGTACAAATTTACTGAGAGTAGAGCAGCAGCACCAACCTGGCACTGTAATGAGACTGTGGTGTCGCTGCTCTTTAATTACAGGTAATACTCTTTATTTTATAATTGCATGACTATATATATTAAGAGAAGAATCTCGATTTTAGTGACACTCACTTAACATGTTCCCTGTGTGTGTTTGGGCTGAAAGGTTTCCAGTTCATTTTCACATTGGCCTCCAGGCGCATTGTAATATTGTCCACTAGCTCTATATCAGAAGTCTGGTGTGCACAAACCTAACCCTCTTTGAACAAAGATAGCAAATTAATTTGATGCACAAGTACAAGAGAACCCCCTGGCTTTGTAGTGGCATTTTTCTTCCCAGAGAAAGACAGTTTCACATTCAAGGTAAAGCAGTCCTTTATGTTTTATTGTGACAGGCATTTATAGGTTGTTAGGTTTAGCAATGCATTCAGTAAGGCGGCTTTAGGAAGTACAGCTTTGTAAAACGTATAATTAAACCTACTATCACAACTCGAATACCTCACTGTGCTAATGTGGTAGTGTGGCAGGGTGAAAGCCCTGCAGGTGCATGTGTTGGCATGGGAATAATGGGTTGGCAGGGAGGGAGTTAAATTGCTCCCTGTCAAAACACGTGGGAATGTGGCTGGAGCCGTGAATTGAATAAATCATTAAATGATTAATTAAGGCTCCCGCCACAGGTGTATAAATAGGGTGATCACGGGTGTTAGATAGAGAGGATAATAGTTAATGTTGGTGATAGTGGTGAGGGTGAGGGCGAGGGTGAGTTTTTGTGTGCTGTGCAGTTTAAATATGTGAGAAATTATTGTGGGTGTGGGTGTGGGAGTTTTATGAAGTTGTGTTTCCTTGAAAGCGACGCCTCAGCCTGAGGCCTGAAACCACGGGAGTTAAAAGTGTTTTTTTCTATTGTTTTGTTTAAACTGTTTATTTTGGCCACCATGCCTGTTTTATTTTGTTCCTGTGTTTTGTGTATTGTTTTTAAATAAATGTGCGCGTTTGCCCTTTACCTGTCATGTTTGTGTCTCCCTTCCTGGTCTAAACACCATTGCCAGTGACGCTGTCATGTCACACACACTCAGAATGCATCATCATGTGTTGGGTTTGACAGTTGAGGGTAAATGTAAATTAAATTACAGGTGAAACAAAAGTAATCAAGCCAAAGAAATGCAAAAACATACTGTATAGTACTTAGAGAGCATGATAGACTGTAACATAGGACCAAATGTAGATGAACTTCCAGAGCAGACCTTTCCCTGCTGCATTGCTTTAACCTCTGGCAATGTCAGTGATACAAACCAGATGCTTTCACATGGGGTCTTTATAGTTGGCATTAGATATATTCTATGATACTCTATCAATAAGGTTCCATTACAGATGATAGCCAGGAATATTAACCGTGTCAGTGCAAACATTTTTTTTAACCTCAGTACATATTATTAATACAAGTCGTTTACAGGTTATGGTCTATGATTCTCTCAATTAATTTGCATTACAGGTGATGTCCAATAAAAATTGACTGGCACATTGTTGTTCTTAACTTTTGAACATATTTTGTTTCACATTTATATATTACTTTATGTTTAAAAACCATTAGATCTGATAGGACATACTCCTTAGATTATGGTGCCGTAATGATTTGTTTTTATACATAGTAACAACACAATATTCTACACTTCATTTTGAATTCTGAAGCATTGTCAGTTTTTATTAAGCTTTCTTAAACATTTTCACGGGACTTTGAATTCTCTTGAAATTAAATGGGCTTTGTACCAGGCTGTCTTCCACATCACTGTTTCCCCACTGATTTGTAACAGTAGACTGAGAAATCGCTTTCCCTGTCACTCAGCAATGCTTTTATCTGTCCTGGCACCACATTTCTAGGAGGGTCATGGCCTATAACATATCTTCTTCCAGTGCTTATTTATTGATGGATTATTTATGAATTGAATATTTATGCAGGTTAAAACACAGCCTTGGGGTCCCAGAGTGGCTTCCCAGTAAAAGCACAGCTGTGTGGTACGCAGGGTGTCATACAGTGCAAGTTTGTGTCCTGGCTGTGTTAAGTAGGCCAGCTTTTGCTGGGGACTCCAAAGGGAGTGTCACATTGGCTCTGGCACGTCCCATTGGTTAGGAAGGTAAACCCGGAAGGGACTGTTTCTCCTCATTGTCCTACAGTGAACACTGTTGCAGCAGCAAAGGTCATTCAAAATGATCTAGACAAGATTCAGAACTGGGCAGACACATGGCAAATTACATTTAATAGAGAAAAGTGTAAGGTACTGCATGCAGGAAATAAAAATGTACATTATAAATATCATATGGGAGATACTGAAATTGAAGAAGGAATCTATGAAAAAGACCTAGGAGTTTTTGTTGACTCAGAAATATCTTCATCTAGACAATGTGGGGAAGCTATAAAAAAGGCTAACAAGATGCTCGGATACATTGTGAAAAGTGTTGAATTTAAATCAAGGGAAGTAATGTTAAAACTGTACAATGCACTAGTAAGACCTCATCTTGAATATTGTGTGCAGTTCTGGTCACCTCGCTATAAAACAGATATTGCTGCTCTAGAAAGAGTGCAAAGAAGAGCGACCAGAATTATTCTGGGCTTAAAAGGCATGTCATATGCAGCCAGGCTAAAAGAATTGAATCTGTTCAGTCTTGAACAAAGAAGACTATGTGGTGACCTAATTCAAGCATTCAAAATTCTAAAAGGTATTGACAGTGTCGACCCAAGGGACTTTTTCAGCCTGAAAAAAGAAACAAGGACCAGGGGTCACAAATGGAGATTAGACAAAGGGGCATTCAGAACAGAAAATAGGAGGCACTTTTTTACACAGAGAATTGTGAGGGTCTGGAATCAACTCCCCAGTAATGCTGTTGAAGCTGACACCCTGGGTTCCTTCAAGAAGCTGCTTGATGAGATTTTGGGATCAATAAGCTACTAACAACCAAACGAGCAAGATGGGCCGAATGGCCTCCTCTCGTTTGTAAACTTTCTTATGTTCTTATGTTCTTACCTTGCTGGCCAGTCAGCCAGTGACCTCAGAGCGGACACCTACAGGGCTGGCCTCTGTCCTCCAGAGGTCAGTAGCTCATTGACATCCCCTGTTCAGTTCCTGGGTGAAAAAAGAAGCTGGCTTGGTCGTGAGATCGGAGGATGCCCACGGAATCTTTGGGTTTCCTGTGTCATGTGGGGGATTGCTGTGGTGAGGAGAACAGTGACTGGGTATTCCAAACTGGGTGAAAATCAGTGGGAAAATTATAATTGGACTCACTAAAAATAAAATAAAAAAAACTTTTAGCCTCGGTTGCAGGGGTTTAGGAGGCTTATGACTCAAATACAATACCGTAAATACAATACACATATATGTCATAGAATGTATATGTACACACAGACAAATGAAAGCATTAGATACGTACAAATATAATGTTCATTGTCATTGGTCAGCATTAATATATGTTTTTCTAAGAGTCTTTTGGGGAATTGGTTTGGGGAGTAGTATTTTCCTTTCCCTTTACATATAATGCTATAATACAATATTGCTTTTTGTTTTGCCGCTAAATCTTTCTTTTCAGAACCACAATGATTAAATCTTCATTTTCACATTAGCAAATTCTGAGGATAAAAATAATATTGTCTTTACATTTCTTTGGATTTCCTATTTACAAAACATTCAAGTGCAGGGAGAACATTTAAAAAAGGATTTCTAAAGTAGAACTTATTTGCATTCAAATAAACTACACAAAATATTGTTTCTTTTAACAAAATTATTTGTGAACAAGGTGTTTCATATTGTTTCAATGATGAATATGAGACTGAGATCTAGACAACAAAGAATCAATGAATCCATTGTTAAATCGCCATGGCTTTTGATTTACAAGCCTCAACTGTCAGTACTCGATTAATGGTACACAATTTGAAGCCTCATAGTTAGTTATCCAGAAACACATGCTTTCCTTTTTTGATGCTAGTTTAAAGCTCTTTGATGTGTATTTGTTTTGTGATGAAGTATGGTAGAATCCAATGAAAAAACAGAATTCCTTTTGCTTTTTTAATTCTTCTCAATGCATATACAGTTCGATACATAATTTGCACCGCATTTTCGGATCGCTGCGAAAACTTAAGGCAAATAAAAAATGTCTGTGACAGAAACACTGTTTTGCCACTAGAGGGTTGTTCAATAAAGCCAACATTTAAGTGGAATTTAAAACAATTGCTTTGCAAATTATGAATCACCCTGTATAATATTATATTACTATGTATAATAATGTGTACTTTTCAGAGTTTTTTATTTATTTTTTTTTTGCTTCTTGGTCTTGAATACTGATTGCACATCTTCATAGATCTGAATTTGCAAGGTTTCTAATGTTCACAATCTATGTTGTTTCTAACAAGTTTTTTCAAATATTTAATGAAAAAAATGAAGCAAATACAGTATAGCCTCACAGTGAACCAGGGCCATTTTGTTATACTTGTGTGTTGTTTGTGTTGACCCGGTGGTAAGCCAAAATTATTTGTGCAGCGAGTGTCTGGAATTTTCTTTACATCCCTTGAGAGATCTTTGAAATCAAAGGTCTACCCCTATATGTTATGATCCTACAAAAGGGGTCATCTCAATCTTAACAAAAAGATTTTTACCAGTCAATTTGCTTCAAGGGAGGAAATAATAGTGTGTAATTGGAGATTAGAATCTGTTATGCTAAATTGGTTAACCTAGTACAGTAATGTAGAGACTCTAAGGCAATATTGAAAAACAGACTTTGATACATGCCAGTGCATTAGCAGTGACCTTTTTTATTAAAAAAAAAAAAAAAAAAAAAAAGTGTAGGCTGGACTTCATCACTACTGATATAACGTTTGTTTGACTTCAGAACTACACATAGTTCAGCGTGTTTTCAGTAATGCACATGTTGCACATAAACCTAAACCTAACAAGACTTGTTACAGTGCAACTGTCTTGTTTTACCCTTATTGTTGCAATAATTCCTTAAGCTCTTGCTCGCTCAGACTGGGCCAGTCTGTACCAGCCAGTCCAGAACAAACTAACGGAGCGGTGCTTAATTAGTGACATTTAATAAAGGCAGGTGTACTACACATGTATTAAAGGGTTCATTACAAGCCTTTGACTATAACCTCCTGTGGCAGAGTGTCCCGCTCCTTTGTGTATTTATTTGTTTATTATTTGTACTTTGATTTCTGTAAATGTATATGATGGCAAAAAGCTGTGTTTTGTATTTTATTATTGTATGGTAGGACAAGTAAGGTGCCTTCAGCCAGGTTATTGTTTTGTGTTTATTTAATTACCTTGTGAAGATGCATGACTGATCAGCTACTAAGTGTATAATTAGCTGACAGTTACATATCTTATTAAGCCCATGCAAAATGTGACCGAGGGATAATAAGATAGTTAGTAAACGAGATAGCTTGATAGCTAGTTAATCCCTCGGTCACCAATATAAAAGACTAGCAGCTTGAGTTCAGTCAGGGTTGGGTTCAGAGTGGAGAAGGGTGTGGAGTTAGAAGGTAAAAATATAAAGAGAAATAACAATTGCTGCAGCATGCTACTTGTTACTGTTGTCTGTTCTTTTGGCCAACGTGCCTTTTTCTTTTGTGTTTTGTGTAAACCTTTTATTTTTGTTTATTTGTTTAATAAAAGCACAAGCAGCGCATTTCATACCACAGTGCTGTCTGAGTGTCTGTCTCTTCCTGGTCTGTGAGACGTCATCCACCAGCTATCCTTGTGACACCTCCTCATTCAGATTGAATTGTCCTCTTTCAGGTAGATAAACTGGCCAGTCTCTACAACATCCAGGTGCGCACAGGTTGTTTCTGTAACACTGGTGCCTGTCAGCACCACCTGGGCCTCAGCGATGAGGAGATGAAGAGAAACTTGCAGGTGAGACCATGGAGGTTGTAAGGGAAGGACAGTAGTAATTGGGTGCAGCAGACAAAAGGGATACCTTTTCCCCTTTCTATTCTTTATTTGCTATCCAACTTTTCTCATGCAAGGGTGTGGCAAGGTATGTTGCAGTGCGCAGGTGTAGCAGTGATGCAGTGTTCAAGATAATGACAGCCAACAAAGTACTGGTGAAATGGTGGTTTTAATTTGCAATCCAATAATCTTATGACAACAGTAAACAATACATGGAGGACTGGCAGTACACAATGATGTGTACTGCTCAGCTAAATAAACACAGGGTTCAGTCCCGAAATAATAAGCACAGTATTTAAACACTCACAATACACAAACACCAGTCCAAGTCCAGGGTGAATGCTATTAGTTCTAGTGAGGCAAATACAATTTGCTCGTGAACAATAGTGCAGTGTTGTCCTGGTTTTTGCTGGCCTTAAGCGACAGCTCCGGATCATGTTAGCCGTCTAATAAATAATAAACAGTACGATTAGAACCGACAAAACAAACACTAATCACTCACGGAAATATTTCACTCGTCCTTTAGCTTTCTCTTAACCATAAACAAAGGAACAAATCACCTAGCCATGTCCCCTATTTGTACCTTCACTCATGCCCCCTTGGTTATTAAGTGCAGACATTTCTCCTCCAGTTTGCTGTTGCCACATCGTTTTCCCTCTGGAGCGATGATTTCAGCTGTGCCCCCTTTCTAGATTGCCGATTTCCACCTAACCCTGGGAATAAATTTTCAGGCCATCCAGGCTGATCGCACATTGCACACGTTTCATTAGAAAGTTAAATACCAGCACAGATACATCTGTAGAGATAAAGAGAGATAGTATGCTGACAGTTGTTGAGTTGACATCATAACAACACCAACATCAAAACACCAATAAAACAAGAAAATGACAAGTGAGTACATCTCTCTGTTCATTGCCCATCGACGCTGGTAATTTTATGCAGATGTGTAGCTTTAATCATGGTAGATAAAAAGCCTCTTTTCACGCATGGTGTGTGATGGGTATCGCTGAGCTGATAGTTAGAATAAAGCTTTTGAACCCTATTGTGAAGTGAAACTGTCACCCCCATCTTCCTCTCTTATTACCCCCATGTTCTTTGATATAGGCAGGGCATGTCTGTGGGGACAATATAGATCTTATTGAAGGGCGGCCCACCGGATCAGTCAGGGTGTCCTTTGGCTACATGTCTACCTTTGAGGACACACAGACATTCTTGAAGTTCATCATTGATTCCTTTGTGAGAGCTCCGGCCCGGCTTGATGAATGCAGACTGGCCAGACTAAGAGAAAACACTGCTGCAGAGACAACAGAACCTCCCATTCCTCAGAGCAGTGAACCGAACCTGGAGGACCAGGATCCAATCCATGGTGCTGACTTGAAGAAACCTGACTTTGACTCAATGAAGACTGGTCACTTAGATGCTGCGATTCAAAGCTTGAAGAGCACTGATGTAGCTGGCACTCTAACCAACATCTTCCTTTATCCAATTAAGTCATGTGCTGCGTTCGAGGTAAGTACTGTACTGGGTAATTTTTTAATTTTCTTTTCTTTTTTTTTTTTTGGTTTTATACAGTTGAATGCATAATATGTTTCATATAACAGCTATAATGTCATTGTCGTTGTTCATTTAAAAATGAAAGTTAGTTAGTGTTCTTTTCTTCTTCATGAATCTGTGAGTATAAATTTATTGTGATTTCGAACCCTGTTGTAGATTTCAACAAAGGTGTTTTATTCAGTTCTGTACAGAAGTTCCAATCACCCTAAGCACAGATATAACAGAATCAACAAGACAATACAATGTTGGGATTTAATATTGCTTCTCTTACACATCACCCCATATTCCTTAACCTATCAGAAAAGACAATTACATACTGAATATCATTGACCATGTGGGTCCACTTTCATTTTATTACCTTAAGTGATTAAAACATCAAAGCCTGTTTGACGTTCCACTGAAGAGACTTTTTTTTTTTTTTTACATTAGAGTCTACCCCTAAAAACACATCTGTCACTCTGCAAGACTGTCAGGATGGCGTGGCACCGAGACAGACCCATTAGGCAATATTTTTTGTACTGTTTCTTAAACAAAAATAATTGTATGATATTGCTTCTTTTAAAAATGTGTACTATTTACTGTACGTTTGCTTTCTGGAGTTAATATGTTCAGTGTTTGTAGTTTAGTTTAATCAGTTCAGTGTGTTTTATCGAAGTTTATGTTTTTAAATAACAGTGTTATTGAGTTTAGTTTGAGTTTGCCCTACTTAGACGGTGAAATCACTGCGCTGGAGCGTACACGACTGTGTTATCTTTACTTTTTTGACTAATTCGTTGAATAACTCCTTTGTCGAGTAATAATTAGGCCAATAATTATTAGGCCAATAAAAGCAAAAGCACTGTATTATTATTATTACAATCCGTGAGTAAGCAAACAAAGTTTTTGTGTATAAAGCTAAAGCACGTATTTTATTATACAAAAATGGAATCACAGATTTAAAAAAAAAAATATATATATATATATATATATATATATATATATATATATATATATATATATATATATATATATATATATATATATACTCAATCCCTAACTCCTGGATTGGGAAGTGTCTGAAATTGGATTCCCTACTCCAGACCTATTGAGTGTGTTCATATCATATAGCGAATGCCCATCAACAAGCTGTCTGGCAGCTGATTAAGATGAACAGACGCCTGCACTAAAAACTAACATGTAAGCATTTTGCTAAAAGTAATTTTTCACTGCATGATATAAATGTCACCTTTCTACTTTAATCAAATTTAGTTTTTGGAAATATTACCTTCAAAACAATGTGCTTATTCTGGCTGGATTCGATACTGCACAAGACACACATAGCATTTTAAATGTCCAGCTCAAGTGTTAAACCGCAACATTCAAGTTATTATTATTTTTTTTTTTTTTAAACCACACATATTTAATGTGTTATTCAATATTCACATAGTTCTGCATACTACCAGATTTTTTTTTTTTTTTTTTTTTTTTTTTTAACTTGCCTGTATTTGTGTATTAGTTTTTATGCAAAATGCCCCATCTGTTATCTCTCTACACTTCTGCATTTATTGGAAGAAATGCACGACTTTTGTTGAGAATTGCGTTCTGATTTTGTTCTAAATTAGAACCCTAGTTTTGTTTTCAAAAGCATAACCTGATTTTGGACTCGTTTTGGCCACTTATTGTTCTGGATTTTGAAAGAATTTTTAGTTGTATTTTATTTAGATTAGTTTAACAGCAGTTTCCCATGAACAGTAATTGGCTGAACTCTAGCCCCTCCTTCTTCCCTGTGCCTTCTGAGCCAGCAAATCAAGTCCTGTTATTTAATTTTTTTTTTTTAATGACTCACTTAAATTTTTTTATAAGTTGAAGTTCGTTCATTTTGAAATACAGAATAAAATACACTTGTTTAGGGTCTGCATTGTTTACTAATCAGGGTGTAGTTTTATTGAAATCTCTGATAAAAAGCAGGCACATCCATCATATTGGTAGGTAAGCATTTATATATATATAAAAAAAAGTGAAACAAGAAAGAGACGCTACAACAGCTACACCCAGAGAATGGTCACCAGAAGCCAGCAGTAATAAATCTTTCCAATTATGAACTCAGTGAAACACAATTGTCAGTGCTAAATAAGGGTTTATCATTTGTTCCTACTAATATGGTCAATGCATTTAATTTAAAAGGTGGGTTGTTATATTAAATTTTGCAACTAAAATACATATGGCAACAGACTGTACCCCACTGGACAAATTTGAGAAACAAATCTACTTTTTTTCATAAAATTAATTGAGTTTTGGTGTGTATGATAACTGATAATGTGAATTGTTCATTTTTTTGGTGACCTGTTGCTAATGACAATATTCCATTTTTACGTTGATGGTTGTAGGCTACACATGATTGATGTACTATACAAATGGCAAGTTATCTTTTGATGTTTGGGATAATTAACCTGTTAATATCAAGTTTGCCAAGGGTTGTTAATTGAATGCCCTATTGTAAGTGACTCTGCATATAATGCACAGTTCAAAACCTTCCTCTTTAAAGCGCTTTGTGATGCTGGTCCACTATGAAAGGCACTATATAAAAACAAACATTATTATTATTATTATTATTATTATTATTATTATTATTATTATTATTATTATTATTATAAAGTACTACAACCTGGTAAATAAAAAAAATGCGTTGTCCGCCATTACAAGATTTTTCTCTCGTACCCCCTGACGAGAGCTTACGTAACCCCCAGCAGGCTGTTTTCTCCCAGTGAAATGAAAAGGCAACTAATGTCTATTAGTAATTCAAAGGCAGGTCCCTTAGATGTAGTATTCTTCTGTAAAATACAGAATTGACATTCTTAACAAGGATGTTTTAATGCTTCATAACTGACTAGTCAAATTCCAAACGGATGGAAACAAGCAGATATTAAACTTTAAATCTGACTCTGCTAATGATCATATATTAATATTTATCGTCTGATTGCCTTATTCCCTGTAAAAATGTATTCAAACACAGGTTAAGAATTGTGTTACTGAAAATAAACTCAGTCTCGCATCAGTCTGGTTTTAGATCAATGCATATCACCTTTACTGCCGTTACCAGTGTACTGTAGTGCATATATGGTAATATACAAATATTAGTTAATGTTAATTTCTCAATATACAGGACGGCACCTCCATTATGTGATTAATATTTAAATATAAATATAGGGTTTTAGTTCTTAACACATGTCATATTTCTATGTTTTCAAATATACAAAAAAAAAACTATGAATATTATAGACAACAAATATGAGGCTATGTTATAAAAATATGCTTTTCAGTTTTAATACCGCAAGAGGTTAGCCAGTTAAATAACTAAGTCAATAAACCAACATTAAAAATTCATATAAGTGGGTGTGTGTGTGTGTGTGTGTGTGTGTGTGTGTGTGTGTGTGTTTGTGTGTGTGTGTGTGTGTGTGTGTGGGTGTGTGGGTGTGGGTGTGTGTGTGTGTGTGTGTGTGTGGGTGTGTGTGGGTGGGTGTGGGTGTGTGTGGGTGTGTGTGTGTGTGGTGTGTGTGTGTGTGTGGGTGTGTGTGTGTGTGTGTGGTGTGGGTGTGTGTATGGGTGTGGGGGTGTGGGTGTGGGTGTGTGGGGGTGTGTGGGGGTGTGTGTGGGTGTGGGTGTGGGTGTGTGTGGGTGTGGGTGTGGGTGTGTGTTTTTAAGGATCTTAAATCATAAATGCTTACTTTAGTACTCATAGTAGGCAAAAAGAAACTCAACACATAAAAATTACTAAGTCTATTATGGCTAACAAAAGTAAGTAGTAAATCATAGTACCAGAATTGTAAGTATCTACACAAGCAGGAATAAGACATTTTAACAAATATTTTCATAAGCAAGCATGTACGGTTAAGTACACGTGCAAGCAGGATTCCCGTACATTACGTACAGTAACAGTGTTAAGCAACGTCTGTTGTGTGGGTTGTAATGAAGACAGCGTTGTGTTTCACCAAGTTCAGTTTGGCAACAGTTTCAATTGAATTTAGTACTGAGTTGTAATATTAGTTAGTTCAAACTTGTAGACAAACTCAATCAATGTTGAAATGGTTCTGACATTCATAGTTGTTGTTTTATACACACAATGTCATCAGTTTAGTTTAAGTATTATCTTGTTTCAATTGTTCATCAAAGCAACACTGTTTTTTTTCAATCTTAGCAAAGTGCTAACTTGTATTAAACGTTTTTACTTCTGGTTTGCATGTAGATATTTCTTATCCAAACAAATAGTATTTGCTTGAATCTTAAAGTCTTTAAAATGTAATGCTTATTCTGGAAATGTGGATTTTGTTGAAAAGCAAACTTGAAATGCAGTTGGTCTTCTCCGGAACACGCAGAGTTGCAGGGTGTAGCGGCGAAGAGTCTTCTTCAGGATGAAGATACATACAATGATTGAATGGGTCCCCATTACAAGTGAAGGCTCCATGGTTACCTCATGGTGAGATGAGAGTCCGAGTCCCAGTCCAGAATTCAAGTCGAAGAGAAGAGTCCATGATTTCAAGAGAGCGAGTTCATTCTTGTTTCTCTTTAAATATAGCGCCCAAAGAAGAGTTTACTGAAATCAGTCCTTTAATTGGCTTAAAGAATTTGAATGACGCTTTTACACTTTTACACAAGCAATGTGTGTCATCAACACTAGCAGCCTCCTGTCTCTATGGAGATAATTCATTAAAACAGTAACCTTTTTTTCCAATCAGAAATACAGGCATGTTCATTTACTTTCATTTATTTTGGTACCCAACAGCACCCGCTAACAGCTTCCGCCTAAACTACAGAATCGTGCACACAGAATCTAACTTCAAAAGACTGCTGAACAGCACCCCAAAACCTTCCATGCAGACAGTAGGAAACTGTTTTGCAATATTGAGAGACCACTAGGCTAAAGTACAAGTGGTTGCGGAGTTCGAAAAAGAGACGCCAACGAAACATAAAATGGTGCCTCTTACCAGCCTCCATGCAAAGACAGTTGCGAGGAGCTAATTTTAATTCACATAATTAAGCGAATAGCAATACAGGCTGAAACAAGGGAGAATAGAAATGTAATTACTGGTACTGGTAGCTACAATGATATGAATATGAAGGTAACATCTGCAAATATAAATGTGAATGATATTATCACTGTTAAGCTTTTTTCCCCAAAACTTTCAGACACCTCTAGGGCCCTCTGAATGCATGGGGCCCTGTGCAGTTGTCCCGGCTACACTTACTATTTCTCTGCCACTGGTCAACATGCCTTTTATGTCAAGCATCTCATCTTTGAAATGCATTGCCTTCTAACATAAAAACAGCCTCTTCACAGTACCATTTTAAATCACTTATTTATTTTAAATCTGACCAAGGTTGCAAATCCTGTAAATACTGACTATGACCAGGATCATGTACATTGGGATTGTTTTATTTTTTATGTTTTTATTTTGTGTTCCTGTTTTTATGAGTGTTTTTGTCCTGTTTGAATGATTTGTCTCTTTTTACCACTGATTGTATAATGTTATTTGTTGCTGCCTTCTCTTGCCAGGACCCCCTTGTAATGAGATGTATATCTCAAAGGTTCTATCCAGGTTAAATAAATACATTCAAGAGAGGATAGACACCTGCTGTTAGACTGGGCATAGATATTAAAATGAAAAAAAAAAAAAGTTTTGCAGTTCATTTATCAATGGGTTATGAAATATTACACACTGAAAGACGAATGCTTGAAGATTAGGTATTTAAGCATCTTCCACTTTGATGTGTCTTTGAGGGTTGGGATGTGTCTGCAATCTTGCAAACAGGTGTATAGAGAGCATGCCGTTCATGGCCAGATGCTGTGAAGAATAACTATAAAGCTACCGGCTTTCTTAAATCAAATTTTAATTAAGCAATTAGTATGCTTGTAAAAAGAGAATGGGAGAGAGCGGGAGCAGGAGGGAGAGGGAGAAGGAGAAAACAGAGAGAAGGAGAGATTGCATGCAATGGCATCTGGACCCTGACAGCTCTTCCATAATGGAGAAATAACAAAATGGAAACAAGGCTTAGAAGATAGGCATTTGCATTAGAATGCAATCTTAGCATTCATAATACATTTGGTAGGGGAATATGATATTTAAGCAACATCAGATGCATTTCAAATGCCTTTGCTTGAAGATTTTAATTGCCTCCTGTCCTCTTTATAAATATGATCAGCCAAACATAGATTAAATAATGTATTATAAAGAACATATACAGTCTATAGACTAGCCTATATGTGTTTTCCTCATAACTGTGGAGTAGTTTGTTTTGCACTAACAATAATTGGCTCTAAATGTCTTGTTAATATGCAGCAATATATACAGTAAACCAAGATTCAATGCTCCATTTATTTTGTTGAAGATCTTTAGGTGTTTTCCTAGACTTTTTCGGATTTAATTTGCCATATACATATCCAAGATGACACAGTTGATGCAGGTTTATGTTGCTTCCTGGTTTCTAATCACTTCATGTGATGTAGTTCAAATTCAAACTACACTGATCCAGCAGTTGACAGGTCATGTGAGTCATAATGCAGGTACAAGGAAGCAACATTTGTTTTGTTTTTTCTTTTTTATAGCATTTTATTTTTTTTAACAAAAATGCAATTCTTGAATTTAAAGTAAAACAACACACTGTAGTCTTCACAATCAATAGAAGACCGGCAATATTGTTTAAAATGTCACCACTTTCTAGGTACACCACAGGAGCAACATTTAATATAAATATTTAAAATCCTTTGAAAATCAGCCCTATCTATCAGTTTGGTGTTTAAATCCTTCCTTGCTCATTGACTCCTTCAAAGTCACCAATTGTGCCAGTCATTTATTTGTAGTCTTTCATTAACCTAGCAAAAATTATTAATCATCCTCAGGAAAGGTTGTGTGAGCTCCTGTTTCCCCATGACAGTTGATCCATCTATAGGAAAATAACATGATATGTATCTAAGTGATTTCTCTTAAGACTGTAATTGATTATAATACAGTCCTGCAGTCTGGTGGTTTGATTCAAGATGTGTGTGATTAGGACCTTGCACTCATTAAGGAAGTTAAACAGGGTTTCAGGTGTGGGTATCACATAAATACCCACAGGTAGGTAGCTGGCATCAAGAATCATTTAAACACAGAATATATTCCTACAAATCTTTTTTTTTTTTTTTTTCAAAATCCCTTTAAAATGAGCTGACTGTGGTGTTCATGTGATCAGTCAATACCTCACCAGGCTAAGACAGATGGATTTTGTGTAGCATTTTACAGCACCAGGGAATCCACCTCCATTGTATTTGCCACTTACAGTATCACTTATAATATATAAGTGGCTGATGCAATCCCAGTGATTCTCCCATGCCGTAAAATCCAACTGTTGCTCATAGGTTGATCAAGTTGACCACATGTTCACACAAGAGGTGTCTCGAAAAAACATTGAAACACAATAGCATGGTAAGGTGAATCAGAATTGATTCAATGTTCAGTCTGTTTTGGCATCATTCTTCAGTTATCAGTGTGTACTGTAATTCCAATAGTGATGTGATGGGTGGTTATTTGCATGTTCTCCCAAATGGTCAATGGAGTAATTACTATTGAGACCTTCCTGGTGAAACCTCATTCATTTTTTTGTAGACTTGGTTATGGAAACATCAGCAAACCAAACAACTTTCAGCCCTCTCAGAGTTGTTCAGATCTGCTGTATAGCCCATCGTGACTGAAACTGAAATGCCGGTTTTATATATTAAAAGAATACGCGTCAGGGATATATATATATATATATATATAGAGAGAGAGAGAGAGAGTTTTATTTATAGTTTCCTCTATGCTTGTTGCTAAGGCTATAGCCTAATGTATTCAGATCTTAAGCTAAATTTTTTATGGGTATATGGGAACTATTTCCCTTCAAGGTATACTTCTGTGTTCATTCAAAATGACCTTGTCTGATGGTATTGCTTTGATATGATATGGGGACTAGTCATATATTTATCATTTTTCCTGGCATCATTAGTTCTACTGCTGCTACTTCGATCATTTTGGCCTTGCCCCCTTGTATTATTGCCTGGTAATGGATGTATAACAGAATAATGTATGTTGTATTTCAGTGGTATTAATTCTTAATTCTCCCTTTTTTTTAGACATGTTGTTTACAGTTGTTCAATTTGCGGTTCATTTTTTCTATTCGTGAGGTATTTTAGCTCACAGCAAGCCCCCTCAGGATAGTCTGGTTCATGATGACAATTGTTACATTGGTTTGGGGGGGTGGGGGAAGGAAGGCTGGCATTTGGAGATTTGGGGGTAGATAGGGAGCAGAATCTGTGAGCAAAAGGGAGATAAGATGTTAATTGTGGCTTGAGATTTCTGATGTGTAGTGTGCTATCTTCTTTATCATCTTAAATTTTTGTAACCATGCTCCCTTCTCAGTTTATTTTGCTGTGATTTTGTCATTACTATGCTACTAGCCTATAGGATATTGCTATATGATGAGGGCCGAGTCGGTGGTCTTTCTCCATGTCATATTTCCTTGCTTTCTGAGTGCTGTGTCTTTTTTACTTGTTCATTCTCCCTGATTTTTATTCCTATTTTTGACCATGGGTAGTGTTGTCATTAGTTCCTGGAATTTCCGAGGGGCCAATCATCCTGTAAAGAGAGCACAGTACTTAGATTATCTCAAGAAAAATGTAAATTGCATATTCCTCTGCTCAGAATAAACACAGGGGTACCCTTATTCTTGCCAAGAGACAGCTGACGCTTAAAATTCATCTCCAAGGTAATGATTTGGAGGGGAAATTCTGCTATGTGACTACGCTGTTGAATAATGTAGAGGTCTGTATTGCCATTCAAATATCTTTGCCGCACAGTTTTTTCGACCAGGTGAAACATGCATATTCATTGGTGAATATTCCTGTTATATTGACGGAGGGATTTCAATCAAATATTCAGTCCAGTGTTTATTTTGTGGTTTGTGAAGTCCTCAGAGATCCAAAATATATTAATCTCAGACCACTCCCTTGTGTCATACACTTTCAGTTTTATTCCTGAGATAAGACGGGCCAAGCGCTGGATGTTTAATGCTTTTCTGCTGCAGGGTAAAGCTTTTGGTAAGCATTTAACAGAGAGTTTAGAAGAATTCCTGGCACTTCATTTATCCTCAGAGGTGACCCCCCCCCATACTGTATTGGAGGTAACTAAATGTAATATTCAAAGTTGTACGTTCTCATATGTTTCGCATTTGAATAAATCCAGACTACAGCAGATTACTAAACTAGAAGAGGGTGTTAGACACAATGAATCTTAACTGAAGCTCAGCTTCTGAAGTTCCAAAATGGGCCGTTTGCGTGTGCTGAAAGCCAGACACAAAAATCTGTCTACAAATAACGCGGAATTTCTTTTGGATAAATCTAAACAGCTTTATTATGAACATGCTGAACGCCCAAGTAGATTATTGGCTTTTGGCTTAAAACAAGCAGAACAATTTGCCTCTATGGATGAAATCAAAGATAGAATGGGAAGGGTGGTTTCCTGTCCAGAGCAAGTAAACAAGGTCCTAAAGATATTTTACTCTTGACTTTCTACATCTGTGGTAATGGTAGACATTGGTGTTATTGATGATTTTTTGAGCACCCTGGAATTACCCCAACTATCTCCTCATCAATGCTAGACACACCTGTGACATTACAGGAGCTGGAGGGTGCATGGAAGCATATTGGTGCCCTCCTAGTCAATTAATTATTCATCAGAAATCAACTTCTTTCACAGAGACTAGAAGTCTGTATTGATCTCTATTCTTTTGAAAAACGAGAAAGATCCTTTCGAATGTTCTGGCTGTATTCACTCCCTAATTTATCACGATCAGACAGGGTTTATGAAAGGCAGACTTGCTTCTGATTGACATTGTTTACTTCATGTTACAGATTTGGCTAAGGGATCGCCCTCGCCCTCCACTGTTCTGTCATTAGATGCTGAAAAACCCTTTGACAGAGTGGAATAGGATTATTTGTGGGCTGTATTGTGACGTTTTGGCTTTGGTGCTCCCTGCTTGTGTTTTAAGTGGATCTGTGATGTCTGCTCAGTTTCCTCTGGCAAGAGGAACTAGACAGGGCTGTCCTCTCAGTCATCTCCTCTTTGCCATCTCGTTGGAACCTCTGGCACAGGCAGTTAGGCAGAGCACGGTGATTACTATTGACTTCCAGGACACTAAACACCACATATCCCTGTATGCGGATGATGTATTGTTATATCTTGGATATATCTCATTCTCCCATTAATACGTTGCAGTTGTTAGATTTTTTTGGTTATTTTTCTGGTTACAAGATCAGTTGGTCTAAGTCTGCTTTGCTGCCCTTAATTCTAACTTTTATAGATCCATTACTTATAAACTCAGCTCCTATTTTTACTTGCAAAGATAGTTTTATATATTTGTATATATTGAGTAAGCTTGCTGTCACCCTTGGCTGGGGTACTATCTGGGAGAATATTTTTGTATCGTCTAAAAATCTGGCACTTCAGCTTATTCAGTTTAAAATGGCTCACAGATTCTACGCTACTCCACTTAGGAGGTTCCAGATGGAAATGGTAGTGCGAGTAACAGGCACATGCATATGTTATGGGAGTGCCTGAAAATTGTTACCTTTTGGCATTTTTGTTGTATCTACTATGGGTTCACTCGTGGGGGTGGTTGTGCCCCTCACTCCTGAGGTACTTTTGCTGGCTGATGACTGTGTTAGCATTGCCATTACAATCTAGGAGGCTTTTGCTGGCAGGAAAGACAGCAGCCAAGAAAATTATCCTGAAGGGTTGGGTGGAGCCATCTATCTCCTTTTCTTCTGTCTGGTTGGACTATTTACATGACATTATTCTTTTGGAAAGGCAGTTTGGCTACACTCAACACCACTAACACGGTAGCAGCATAGGATACTGCTGCCAATAAAGAGGCACAGTTGTTTGAGTAAGATCAAGTGCATATTATGGTATTTCCCCATAGGACAACTTTCATTCAATTAATTAAGGAATACTCTTTCCTTGATATTTTAGTTTCAATAGTTTATTGTATCTTGTTGTAATATTCTTGTTTTTGTCTTGCTATTATGTTGTATTTCTGTATTGCTGTGATATTGTTTGGTCTGTACTGTCTCCCCCATTTCCATCTTCCCAAGGGGTGGAGAAAAGAAAGAGAAAAATTATAAAAATAATTGTTCATTAAAAAAATGAACAATGGTAAGGCAGAAGGATTTCTGAGACTTCATAGTAGTGATTGCTGGTGCCTATTGTGCAGTGGAGCTGGGGCTGGCAGTTTAACAATCACATTGTCACATTTGAAAGGAATGAGGAAGTCTATTCATCCTGGAACTTAAACATCTCAAGATAAGCTCATTTAGAAAATAAAATTACTCAGTCTTGGCGCAATACAACCCAAAATCAAAAACACCAAACAGTTGTAAAGGAAATGTCAAACAAATAAAAAAAATACTAAATGACAAATGGCATTTTAAGCTGTTTAACTGTTTTAGCTTGCCACATTCAGATACATACAGGAATGAAACAGATATACAGAAGTCTCATCCTCGTCATGTCTGTGCTGTGAAGCCAGGCTTTATACCCCAGGAATTGAAAGCCGCTCATGGCATGTTTATAAAAGAACACTGATGAAAATAAGAGTGAGACCAGAAATTAAAATTGTATGCTCCCTAGTAATTCAGTTACCATACCACAGTTGATAAATAGGCAGAATATGATTCTTCTTGTTAGTAGTCAAAGTATTCAGCGCCATCAAATTTATTCTACTTCTCCTTACCTATAACTTATGAGGGTGTCTGGCATCTGGAAGTTTTGCAAAGCAGTTAGGAGATACAGTCCATCTGCCACTTGCTGTTCATGCAAATGTGAACAGCTGTCAGTTCCATGGAGTTGACTTATAGATTATATTGCAAAAAAGGCTTTCTAGTTTTGTTTTTTGGATTTGGCACAAGCGTACAGAGGGTGGCTTCCCAGTCCACTCTCGCGATATAACATTAGAGGTGAGTCCTGTAGGGGAATAATTGCATAGAACCATTCCTGTACCTGTTTGTTGCTACTCTGTACTACCATTATTCACTGAGTTATGTGCTTTAAAACAATTTGAGTTTATGAAATATATTAAACTGCAGGCACATGTCACTGAAAACCAAACTGTGGATGGTGTGACAACTGAGCTGGCTCCAGCTTACCTGTTGTTCCCCCAACTAAGCTGACCCCAGCTTATCGGTTGATCTTTATTGTGTTACCTCGTAAATACCTGTCCCCTCTGTTGTTGTTCCCCCAACTAAGCTGGCTCGAGCTTATCGGTTGATCTTTATTGTGTTACCTCGTAAATACCTGTCCCCTCTGTTGTTGTGCCCCCAACTAAGCTGGCTCCAGCTTATCGGTTGATCTTTATTGTGTTACCTCATAAATACCTGGCCCCTCTGTTGTTGTTCCCCCAACTGAGTTGGCTCCAGCTTATTGGTTGAAAGGGAAACTACCCTGTCTCTCTGTAAAGGTATAATTACTGTATGCTAACTCTGTATGGCAGAACACTGCTCGGATTTTCCTAGTACTGATGTGTTGAGCTGTTCTCGTTTGCGCAAACTAATAAACTTTATATCTCTGAACACCTGGTGCAGTTGGCTCCTTAAAGTTACAGGACCTGAAAAGTTCCACAACAGTCCATGTTAATGTTCTTGGAGCATTTGTTACACAAGCGGTTAGTAGCTTGCATTGGGTTGTATGCCATGTCTTTGCGACAGCTTGGGTATACTCATCCATTTTGTAATGGTTAATATTCCCTACTTGAGGTTATTATCATAACCCTGGTTCCCTGAAATAGGAATATTAACCATTAACTTGGGGGTCACGGCGTTCATGGTCGCAATCTCTGAAGAAAATGTAAGAAGTCATAGTTGTTGCTGCAATCGCATGCTTTGCTGCAGCTCAGTTCCACTCCAAAGCTGCAACAATGCCATATGACAGGAAGTGATATGACAGGAGGAATTTACAGCGCGTTCAAAATCTGTAAATCATGATAAAATGTAAACCCTTCAACACAAAAAGGGGGGGGGGGGGGGTAATTCCCCTAATAATAGGCCAGAAGATAGATCAAGCACTGCATTAATATGAATTTGTGTCACTGTTGGATCCACTGGGTTGCAACTTATTTATTTTTTGTCAAAATTAGATCATATCAGTTTAGTCCACTAAAGCCATGTTTCCGTCTACCATTGGGACTGACTCGAAAGCGATTTGAAATCAGACTGGATCATTCCCATCAGCAGAGTATCAAGAACAAATCGGTTTCAATTGATATCTGTTTAGGGTTGCAGACTATCCAATTCACACTGTTGGTGGAACTTAACCTAATCAACGTCTAATGCAAAGCACACGAGAGGCAGGTTTTAAATAGCCAGCTGCAGAAACAAAATCTGAACAGGAAGACTGTGAATATATGAAAATACCATGGTAATATTGGAGGATGGTGAATTCATTTATATATGCCAGATATACAAAAAACACATTCACGTGAACTTTGACTTGTGTATTGATTGTTGTAGACTGGGTTGTACATTGTAGACTTCCGATGGAACCGGCCGTCACTCCAGTTTGATTTTCAAGCTGATTTAAATTTCCTGGTGCAGATGTGACGTGAGTAATTCATATTTAGTTAAACATAGTCCTGCTGCACAGAACAATATTAGCACTGTAGCTTTGGGATCATAACAGCTGGACTGAATAGAGAAGGGCCTGCTGTGCAGGAGACATGTTTTTTAATGTTATGGAATAATGATATAGTTGTTTTTGGGTTATATTTAATGTGTCTCCTGACACACCATTATTATCCATGGCAAGTGCAGTCTGAGAGTACAGCGATGTGAAACCAGCCTTAATATATCCTGAAAAAGTAAGGCAATTATTTTTTTGCCTTGTGAAACGATATACACTACATACAGATAATGTTGTCACATATATTTTTATAAAGTTAAGAAATATATTTATATATATATATAAGCAGAAAATAAATGTGTGCTGCACTGTTTTGTAAAATAGCAAATCACTGATTTGGTTGTACAATATGTGCTCAAAACACCATCTCTCACTGTAAACTGGCTGTCGAAAGTGGAAGGCACTGATTGAGTAGCTGCCCCAGTGCACTCAGTCCATACTGCAATAAAACACATTGGAGTCATTTTAAAGTGGTAATGTACAATCAAAACGTGATCATTAAATGTATAAATGTATCAAAATGTCCTCATCAAGGCACTGGAGAAATATGTAATGAAATGACTTTTTTTTTTATTATTAAAAGTAAAAATGTGTTTTAAAAACACTCTTTTCTACACTAATTTTATAGAGAAGCTCATTGCAAATATTGTTATAATGGAGGACTTTATTTGGCAGAACATTCATTTTAGAGTGCTTATGTGAAAGGAAACATAAAGGATAAAAATACAGTCAAAATAAATACAGGGGATAATTAATTGTGCTGTAACATTTAGAAGCTTAGGCTGAAATTCGGGGGAGGGATTATTGAATGATTGTTCTCCAATTTAGGATTATTGAGTAATTGCCTCATAAAATCAGTTCCTCGTCTGATATATAAATCACAGCTAAACTTACCTTGGCATTGCTGTCATAATCCAATTACAATCCTACCCTCCAATTCCCCAACCTCCACCTTAATGTAGGCAGTCCCCTTGATGTGGCGGAAGGGCATGTCTTCATCAAAGTCCACAGTGCTGACATCATCAGATCAGTTCCTCTTTTAGAGGGCGGCGGCTGCTTCTTCTGCCCTCTCACCTCTAATCACACTCATACAATCAGTCATGATCCCAGTATATATATATATATATATATATATATATATATATATATATATATATATATATATATATATATATATATATATATATTGCAAAAAAGCAATGCATACGATAGTGTACAATAGTTTTAAAATTTCGAGGTCTCACCAATGTTAAATTTACAAGAATGTTCGGTGTTGAGAACTCCCAAAACAAGGGTTCTTAAGCTTGTAATACTTTCAAAGGACTTTTTTTTTTGGTCAATGAGCAAAGTGACAAAATAGTAGAGTGTTACATATCGCAAAGTTTTCGCATTAAGGCGACCACCCACTTGATTCAAAGGGAATTGGGGTGGTTATCATAGGATAACACGATGGTGAATTCTAATAAAAGTAGAGGTATTGCACTAGCCATACTAATGCAGCATACAAGAAACTTATTTATAATAAGTATAAATTGCTAAACAGGTAGACAGCATATCTCCTCAGAATCTGGATGGAAGAAAATAATGTTTGTCAAAAAACATCTGCAAAGAAACATGAAAAAAAAAATGTTGATATAAACACAACTAAAGAAGATGCAATATGCAGTGCTAAGAAAAAGTTTGTGAACTCCTTAGGATTTTCACATATTTCAAACCTAAAATGTTATTAGAGCTTAATCTAAGTCCTAATAATAGATAAAGATAACCTGATTAAACAAATGACACAAAACATGATACTTTTTCAACATTTATCCTCAAATGATTCAACATTCAATATCCATGTGTGAAAAGGTATATGAACCTTTAGAGTCAGTAACTGGTGGCACCCCCTTGAGTAGCAATGACTTTAACTAAGCTTTTCCTGTAACTGTTGGTCAGTCTCTCACATCGGTTTTGAGAAATTTTGGCCCATTCCTCCTTACAGAACTACTTCAACTCAATGACATTTGAGGGCTTCCTTGCATGGACAGTTCGCTTCAGGCCCTGCCACAACATTTTGATGGGGTTTATGTCTGGACTTTGACTAGGCCATTCTAAAATGCAGAATTTCTTCTTCTGCAGCCATTCTTTTGTAGATTTGCTTGTATGTTTAGGATCATTGTCTTGCTGCATGACTCACTTTCGGTTCAGCTTCAGCTCACGAACAGATGGCCTGACATTCTCTTCTAGAATCTTCTGATACAATGCTGAATTCATGGTTGCGTCAATAATGGCAAGCCCTCCAGGTCCTGAGGCAGCAAAGCAGCCCCAAACCATCACACTCCCACCACCATGCTTGACGGTTGGGATGAGGTTCTTCTGTTCGAACACAGTGTTTGGTTTACGCCAAACATTACATTTCTAATTGAGGCTAAAAAGTTCTACCTTTGACTCGTGTGTCCAGAGAACATTGTTCCAGAAGTCTTGTGAATCATCTATGTGCTCTTCAGCAAACTTTAGACGGGCAGCAATGTTCCTTTTAGAGAGCAGTGGTTTCCTTCTGGCTATCCTTCCATGTACACCATTCTTGTTCAGTCTTTTTCTGATAGTTGAGTCATGAACACTAACATTAGCCAAGGTGAGAGTGGCCTGCAGATCCTTGGATGTTACTCTGGGGTTCTTTCTGACTTTCTTGATGATTTTCCGGTTTGTTCTTGGAGAGATTTTGGTAGGATGACCGCTCCTGGGTAGAGTGACTGTGGTCTTGAACTTTCTCCATTTGTATCTGTCTGACAGTGGATTGGTGGAGCCCCAAATTCTTAGAAATGGTTTTGTAACCCTTTCTGGACTGATGAGCATCAATAACTGTTTTCTGAGGTCCTCAGAGATTTCTTTTGATCGTACCATGACGTGTTTCCACACACCTGTATGGTGAAGACCAAACTCACAACGTTTCTGATCTTTATATAGGGTGGGGTCTCCCAAGCTCCCTCCTGAAGATCTACTCCTGATTCTAATTATCCCCTTAATTGAGCTGATACCACCAGGGGTTCACTTTTTCACATACCCTGAATCTTAATTACTCATTGTTTGTCTAATTCATACATAATTTTGTTTCAAAAGACATGGAATTGGTTAATGTAAACCCTATTGGATATTTATGAAAAGGCTGTGGAATTTCCTTAATTATCATTGGGGTTCACAAACTTTTTCTCGGCACTGGTATTCAGTACAGTAAAGTACAGTTTTGAGATTAACCACCTAATATTAACTGGGAAAGAACTAATGGCATCCTCTCGTCCATACATTTCATTTTGTTCTTATGTGCAGTGAATCAAAGGGGCTTCACATTTCTGGCTGCTCATTCGAGGTGACTGTCATTCACTTGTATTGAATATTTCTCTGGTTTAATGGCTGGTAAGATAAGATGTCTAGAGATACAGGCCTTATTGTATTCTGTAGCACAGCAACACAATATGAGGTTGCTATTATATAAGCATTTTAATACACCTCATTAATTTCAACAAAAGTGGCTCATTATTAACATTAGCTGACACATACTAATTCAGACAACATAAATAATGCATGAAATATATTATGTACATGACATTTAATGGATAAATCAGTAGGTCTTTACTGTAGGATATTTGGGGGGGGGGGGATGTTGAAAACAACTATAATCCCTTCTCTATATACTGGAGGACTCTATGTACATTTACATGTGATTGACTTTCAAGTATATTTATTGTGCATTGTTTGTGGCCAGTATAGCATTAGATGTCGTAGAACTGTGTGCCTATTTGCATTGTTCTTGCTCTGATTGCCATAAGTACTGCTGGGACGGGTTTGATGCTAGATCTATGAGATAACATTGATATACATTGAGGTAACTCTTGTGCTGATGGTTTTAATTATTGAAGGACCACTCCCGTTTCAACCTGTGTCTCTCATCACTCTACTCCAGGTGAAGGACTGGCCCATCGGGGCAAAGGGGCTTCTGTACGATCGGACCTGGATGGTCGTCAACCTTAACAGTGTTTGCCTGAGTCAGAAGCAGGAGCCCAGACTGTGCCTGATCCAGCCACAAATTGATCTAGAGCGGAATACCCTGGCCATCAGGGCAAAAGGTCTTTCCTCAAACTACACTTGCCTCCTGCTAGTTTTATGTCATTGCAGTTGTTTTATTCCTCGCCAATACTTTTCCTTTGCTTCAGAATAGAAGTCAAGTTCAGACAATTTTTTTTCCTTTTCAACTGGAAGACATATTGTCCGAAATGTCCTGAACCCTGATAACAAAACAGTTTATGTACATTTTAAACTTTTTTTTTTTTTTTACTTTTTGTACACAGCTGTTAAACTATTTTTTGTGCATGCATACACACTTATATATATATATATAATTTTAGGACCCAAAGCCAGAATAGGACCCCATCGAGCTCTGGTAACCTTGTGGTTATAAAAGTGCAACACAGCCTCTGTACATCCCTTTGATTTGAAAAGGGGTGTACACAGGTACTGCTTTGCCAGTCTAAGACCACTATTCAGGGTGACCTCAAGGCTCCACACAGAAGATGATATATAAAATCTCTTCACACCAGAATTGCTATGTTAAGAAACCGAAGACTGCAGATCTGAGTTGCCCAAGCGTTCGACATGTTAACAAAACAATAGCTCACAAATTCATCCGCATTGATTTTTATTAACGGATTAGATTTACATTTTAGATTTGCAACAGCTGATTTGATTTCAATATACATCCATGATTGCATGCATCTAACCAAAGCATGAGTATGTTTTAATCAACAAAATGTGTTTATAAACTAGCTAAGCTTAATTTTTGCAGTAAAATGAAGATGTTTGCGAACAGGAAACATTATTTTACAATGTATTGTTACCTGTTAAGTTTACTGTTGCCCACATACCTTTTTGACTTGCTGAACAAAGATTTAACTGATAACTGTAAAAGTGTTTGCTACCACTTTGCCACACAACACAAACCTTCTCTCCTGTGTATGTGGATGAGTGTGGGTGGGTCACTAATACCAATAAAAAATTCACATATATATATAGATATATATCATATATGATATATATATATATATATATAAGAATATATATCTATTATATATTAAACATACCGAAACCATGGGAAGTGGGTTCTTTGGCTCTTGAGTAAAACCTTGGTGGTTTAACAACTGTAAATCCTTTAAACCAGATCTAGTTGTTAGATGGCACCATCTGCTGGTGGAAGGTTAAAAGACAAGGAAGCAGAGTGCCATTCAATGAAAATGTAATGCATGTTAAATTGACAACATTTCTGTGTATTATAATAGACCCAGCACAACAAAGATCTTGGGCTTGCCAATAGTCGGTCCAGACTCCTGATCAGTGTAAAAAACGGACAATTTACATGGAATGACGACCCAGGAGTGGAATGAACTGCTGCAGAAAGAAGCCTACATTAAATAAAAAGCAATTCATAAATAAAGGGTAGACTCTTGATAGCAGGCTCAATTAAGAACAGAACCAATAATATTAAAATAGGAGACTGGGATCCAGTAATATTAGTAATCCTGTGTGCATGAGAGTGTGCAGCACATTGTCCAATCACACCAGTGTACCTCTCCCATTGAACAGGCATGAGCACTGTAACCATCCCTGTGGAGAGTAGAGGTGAGGAGCAGCAGACACAGCCACTCTGCCAGAGCAAAGTGTGTGGGGACAGGTGAGGCTGAGGAGAAGGACTGAACTAAACTGACAAGTTGAAATGTAGAAGCAGAACAGATTTATACTTTTTTTGAAACTGATAAACTCAAACTTCCACCAACCATTTTTTTTTAAATCACACCCTTGTTTCTTTTAATATTATTTATGCCAGCATATTTAATGATACAGAGGAATTGGTGTAGGCAGTTCTTAAATACATTGGTAAGAGTGTTGTTTCTGGAAGTAGTGGTCAAGATGTTGTCTTAGGTCTGTGCAAGTAAAGGCAGGTTAATACTGCAATCACATGACCATCATTGAGGGTGATTTGTTATCTCTCTAGTCATGCAACTGTAGCCAGAGTTGCAAGATCATCTTCTGGTGGTTGCAAGCCTGAAATAAGAACTAGCTAACATGTACTCAGCTCATACAGGTATCATCCTATACCGCTCATAGCCTGTTCTTGTCACACCAGAGTAAAAACATTTGACTGTGGGGATGAGGTGGCTGATTGGATTTCGAAGTTTCTCGGAAGACACTGTCGTCTCATCAGACAGGGTTCAGATTTCACCAGAGAAGTTAAGAAAGGACACTTGCAAGGTAAGCAGGGCAGGGCAGGGGAAGGAGGTCTTCCTGGTTAGAGCTGGAGGACAGATATAGTACTGTAAACTTGGGGAAATAGCTTATCCAAGACAAGAGTAAATTGTAATGTAGGTGGATTTCATATATATAGTCCCTTTTTACTCAATTAAATTATATTCTAAAATATCCTGCCTACAAGCACAATCAATAATTATAAGTGAACCCGCACAACTGATGATGATGTTTCATTTCCAGGCCAAGCCTGGGTCTCAGCTTCTTTGTCTCTGGTGAATGAAGCGCAGTACCTGATGGTTAACAGAACCAGCATTCTACACCTGCAAGAAGAAATACAGAAGAGGTGAGCAATGATGTGCAGGCTTCCTTAGATATAAATAAAATAGCAGTATTTGTGGTACATTCAGAGCAAGAATCTCCAAACTCTTTGTTTTGATCACAGTCCGTCAGAAAGAATGATTTTTATTGGTTTAAAAAATAAAATGGGACTTGCACTGATGACATGTATTGTTAATCACTGGGGCATACATTTTTTAACTCTAGAAATCACCTGGTAATTTTTCAAAACTAGAACCAAACAGTAATGTTTTTAAGTCTTTTAAGCAGGGTGTTTCTTTTCATTAACTTGGAATTTTCTCCTTTAAAAAAAATAACAACCCATTTTGTCTTGGTTTACCTTTACAGCATTAATTCTATGCAGTTTTTAGCAAGTAGCACAAGATTAGTGCTGATCTGGGTCTGTGAAACCTGCTGTAAGTCTTGTTCCATGTAATCTAAAGTAATTGGTTTGCATATAAGAACTAGTTGAAGCTTTCTCTGCGTGATATAGGAACAATGCTAGTACCCTGCAGTTTAACACAGAGCAGCTGATAGGTCGTTTCCGTGCCAACTTTGTTGTTTGTGGGACACAGCCGTTTGAGGAAGATGGATGGACAGAACTGAAAATTGGACACACTTCTTTTCAGGTGAATGTTTTTACAAACCAAAATAGATCAATAGATTGTTTGAAATATAGGTATATGAATAAATCAGTAATGTGCCAGTGTGGTGTTGTAAAGGTTGTGGGACAGTGCGGCAGGTGTCAGATGATTGGCATTGACCAGGACACTGGAACGAGAAGCAAGGAGCCACTCCAGACTCTGTCTGCCTGCCGACGAGGCAAGGTAAGAGCTGATAAAGTACAATTAGTATTATTATTCTTATTATTAGTCTATAATCACCATGGCCATTTTAGTGTTGGTTTGGAAAGTCTAAAGACCCCACTGTGACATTTTAACCTCACAGTACATTTACAGTTAAACTGCAGTTTATAGCGACAGTATAAATCATTTAACACAAAAACTGATAAGAAAAATCAGACACAGAAAGACAGATGCAAGTTTTACAGGCTGTTTGTTTAACCCCTTGCGGTTCTATGTCGAACCAGGTCCAACGTTACAATTGTCCTTTTCCAGTCTGATGTCGGACCATGTCCGACATCAAAAAGACGTCAAGCACAGGTCTCTAGTCGTTTTTGCTCCGAAAAAAGCAGAGAAAACCTTTCAATGGCTGAGTGAGACTGATAGGAGCCGAATGAAGCCGAAAAAAAAACACTGTAAGAGCTAAACAAAGCAATTAAAATGCAATGTGTAGAACAGAGGAAACTCCATTCTGAATTAGCAAAATTGTCCTGTAAAAGCTTACGTATTTTAACAAGGGACAAATTTTCATATACAAGCACACACACACACACACACACACACACACACACACACACACACACACACACACACACACACACACACACACACACACACTGCACTCAATGGTATACATTGCCTTTTTTCTTTAAACCCCAGATAAATGCACATATCCAACTCTAATTAATTACAGACTCAATTTCAGAGGATCAGGGTTTTAAATCGTCCTTCTCAGTTAATATATAAATGATATAGAATAAGTTTAGATCTACAAAAAATAAAAATCAAAAATTGCAATGACCTAAACATAATCTTGTAAAATGTACATTTAAAAAGGCTCTTTCCCCACCCCAATTAATGTTGACTGTTAATGTGCTCTGAAACATCCCAAATCTTTTTATCTGCAAACAAAAATTCAAATAAGATTTAAGCCCCATGCACCAGAGAGATAACACGAACATACAAAGGAGATAGCTGCTTCTGCGTCCAGCATAGTACTGAGTGTCCTTTTGTGATTCAATGCCTTTTAAACCTGTTTTACTCTGAAAATATATAAATTTTAAACAGCGTGTGTAAAATAAACAGCACGTGTGAAAATAAATTGGACCTGACGCGCCTGACAAACACTGAATAAACGGACCGCAAAGGGTTAATCTTCAAAACGACATTCAGTTGAAAGCAAGATGCCCGGTGTCTGACATTTGGACTTTAGTGGACAAGAACAAGTACAGAAATAGCTGCACAGCAGCAATGGCGTCCTTGTTTGGTTCCACTATGTGAATCTTTTCAGGGGTCCCTGAGAGGTTCACTTGGTAAAAGCTTGACCGCGTGGTGAGCAGAGTCACACAGGTTTGCATCCTGCCTGTGCAAAGTTGTATTTTGTAACGAGTAAAACATTCATGAAGTTACAAGTACATCTACAGTATTTCCAGTATGTCCTGTAAAAAAAATCAGAGCACCTCTGAGAACATTATCTAGGATAAAAAGAAATGGACGTTCACATGGGGTAAAATTTCAACAATGTCAGTAAAATTTCAGAAACCACCTGTTTATGTGTTGATTATTTGTGCCATGCGAATCAGGCTTTAATTAACTAAAATCCTTAACTTACCTCCTATGTCTTTACAAAAATTTTTATAAAAACAGGAGTTCGGTAAAGTATGTTTTTCATTATATAGATATTATATATATATATATATATATATATATATATATATATATATATATATATATATATATATATATATTAGCTTGCGTAGTTCAGGAGGCGTGCAGCAGGGGGCTTCCAATTTCTTGTCAATTAGTACCTATTTTCTATTTAAGTCCTGATCACTTGCACCTTCGCTGTCTAGCGTTTCGTTTTTGTAGCAAACACTCACATGCTGTCTTTTCGTGCTTCACCGCTAATCTACACTTCGTTGCCTTTCACTGGAGGTCAATTCTCTGCACAGCACTCCCAAGATATTATCAAATATTTTCCTACCTGCTCCGGTGCTGCTTCTCATCATTCAGCTTGTCCACTCGGCTGCAGGAGCTCCAGCGTTAGTCTTTCCTGCTCTTTCCAGCCTCCAGCCCAGCAGCAGCACCGTCCAAACCGCAGCTTCATTTCTCAACTCGTCCGTGTCTTTATTAGACAGACTGGCCCTCCACTAAAACCTCTAAAGTTCCTTCAACAAGACATCGACATTCCTGTCGTCAGCATTTGCCTTGCCATAATTTCTCTTTTTAATCCACCACAAAGATCTATCAGCTGAACATTCCTTTACTCTTCACTTGCAATCAAGCGCCCCTCCTCCGCTCCCAGAGCCAGCACAAATTACCGTTCCTTCATGGGATCCTGCCCTTGGTTTCTGTTAGCTATGTTCAACGTTTTAAAGACCTATCTAGTCAATTTCATACTCCATTTCAACATGTGTCGGCTCGTGCTTTCGACTGGTCACAACATGCTTCAACAACACTGCTGTTGTGCAACTTTTCCACCGGCGCCTCTCAATCCGTGGCTACCATGGCAACGCCCTCATTGAGCGACTGCGGGGAGTGGTAAGTCACCATGGTGACCAGGCAGCTTTATCCGAAGCTGCGGGCTCCGTGCCTCAGTGCTGCAGTCTTCTGGCTTGCTATTGCTGCGCGGACTCGTTCAACTCATCGAATTGACATCTTAATACTGTGTTAACGTATTTCTATACATGACTAACTGTCCTAAAACATGTAACGAAGATATTCAAATCTAAAAGAATATGCAATTGTTGTTCTACACCGACAAGGATTTTAATCACAATAACCAAATATATTCAACCCGACTTCACTCAAGCCAATGGTTAATTCTAATCATAACTGCTAGATGGCAGTATAACACCACACATTTTATACAGTCTCTAAGCTGGTTTGCCATCACTGTGAAGCTCACACGCTCCAGCTTTTCTATACATTCCTGCAGTTTGTCACTCCGAGGGATTCGCAGGAGTCCCCCTCCTCCTCAACATTTTGTAGCAACTGACATTCTTCAATTTCAACTCTTCCCTCTTCAAGGACCTGGTCATGAAGCAACCTTACTCAGCTGTTTTTGAGATGCTCAATATCTGCCATCATAGTAACATCCTGCTTCCATGCATCATGCATCCATTCCTGTGACTTATTCCTGTTCCAAGATTCGTGTTTCATCATCTGGCGCTGCTCCTCCAATCCGATCAGCTTCATCAAAGTCATCATTTCATCAATGCAAGCCACTAGTCAGTCATGGAACCATGTCCTACGATTTATCAACGTTCCAGTCAATGTCTTCCTACCCCCAATAGACAATAAACTGCTCCTGACCAATCAATAGGTTTTGCAGATGCCTCGGAGCAACACATTCTTCATCCTCTGATTCTGCAGCGGTCTCAGATCTCTGCAATCTTCATCTCTGCCCAAAAGCAGCTCCATCTCTGGCTCCATCTAAAACTGCCTTAACACTGAAAGACCAATATCTATTGCATTCAGCAGATCCCTACTCTCTGCAGCAGACCATCGCACTCTACCGATGGTAGTCCTCCATTCTCTATTGCAGATCTCTGCTCTCACAGCTGGGCCTCTGCACACTATTGACAGCACTCCATTGTTTTCTTCCTCAGACCTCTGCTCTGTTCAGCAGATCCCGTCCTCTACTGTTAATCGCTCCTCACTACAGCAGATCTCCACTCCCTCTTCAGATCAGCTCACTACTGCAGCTGCAAAAGTTGTTCTAGTTTACTGTTTAAATCTGCAACCGCACTTCTCCAGAGCCTACAATGCTCCAGCCTTCCTTCAATACGCAGATCGTGGCAGCATTCCCACAATCAAGGCTAACGCTAATCCCCATCTAATCAAAATCCGGGGCACTTCCTCAGCAATCCTATCATATCTCCACTCATCCTACAGCATTAATACTTGCTTTGAGACATGGTAAGAGGCTGGAAATCTGTCTTGATTATGAGCTAAGGATTTCCACGATTAAGAGAATAACTGGCGTTGTGAAACCCAAATCTCTGAACGTGAGTTTACCTTTTCCATTTCAAGCAGACATAATAGCAGCAAACCGCTGATCGATCCTGTATTAACTAACACATAGAAAGGCGACATCTCATCTCTGCCCTCATTTCTAGAATATTGGATGCAAAGGCGCCGTGCTTCCCCAGTAGCCGATTCATGTTTGTTCAATCCAGCTGCCACCTCAGCCCTCAGTCCCAGCTCTTCCTTCTGCCTCTACTTTCGGTATCCAAGTTCAGTCAGTTTGTCCCATTTGCTTCCACAACCCCCATCCAGAATCCTCAGCTTCTCCAGGTGCTATTTGACTGAATCCAACTCTCAGTAACCTCCTTCAATCTGCTCAGCATTACATGCCTGCAGCCCTCCATCTTGTTCAAGAGCTCCTATTCTACAGCCTGCTCAGTGTCTTCAATCCTCTGCACCCAGATTCGAATAATCATAGTCCTTCAATCAAAACCTGGCTCTCTTGGTCTGTGCTAGGGATTCTCTCCAACTCCCTCCAGTCTCTCCATATCAGCATTCTGCCTGACCCTCTGGGGATTCTTGAGAGTTTTCCCCATGCCTCACCTTCCTGTGTGTCTATATCAACATATATTCGCCATTTGCTAATTTCCACTCTTCAGAAAAGCCGCTTCTCCCTCTACAATGATTTACCCATGGAGATCAGCTGCCTCTCTGCCACCTTCCATGCTTACTCCATCACTTGGCTGCATACCTAAAGACGGATCAATTCAGCGTGGTCGGTCCACTCACCCGTCAAGTATCAAGTCCCCTATCCCCCTTTTCAAGGTATCTCCCCAGCAGGAACCCCCCCCCCCCCCCCCCCCTCCTCAGACCATCTGACTGGGGAAAATGGGGGTTCATAATACCTATTGGACAGGAAGTGGACTTATAGTATTGTGGCATTAGCCCACCCATCCCAAGTCAAAGGAGTAATTAATAGAAATGCAAAATTGGTAAGATTTAGGGAATAGCAACAATCACTTTAACTATAGTGCAGTGGTGCACGTCTCTGGCCCATTCCAGGTCTTTATTCCAAGCAGGTCCTAAATTAGTTATTGTTAAATTGCTAACAGTCAATAAACTAATTAAGTACACAATGGAAACAAAAATCCAGATTGGAATGGATCGAGGGCCAGACCTCATCACCAAAGTTGGTCTGAAACTTGATGTATTAAATCAAACACAGGATTGTTAATTTGCATGTTTCTTTCTGCCAAAACATTCCCTAAAAAGTGCCTATTAGATCAGAATTAGTACAATAACAATTTTAATAAAAAGTCATAGTAAAATGGACCAGTTTGAGTCATTATATGTTTTACTATGAGCTTCAATAGCCTGTGCTTAATTAAAACAGCAGAGAGAAAAAGCTTCAGAGGGTCAAGCTCACAATTTAAATTTGACCGACTGCTATGCAATGGCAACCACGTTACATGAAAGACAGCGTGCTGCAGGTACTGAAGCAGGTCCACTCTCACAGCTAGGGCATAGACAATTCATTGATTCCTCTCACTCCTATTATCACTCGCCTCCGAGCAGGCCTCCTTCCTCTCCACCCTCGCCTCCGAGAAGGCCTCCCTCCTCGACTCCACCCTCGTCTCTGAGCAGGCCTCCCTCCTCTCCACCCTCTCCTCCAGAGCAGGCCTCCAGCCTCACCTCCTCGCATGGCTCCCTCCTTTCCACCCTCACCCCCTGAGCAGGCCTCCCTCCTCTCCACCCTCGCCTCCGAGCAGACCTCGTTTCTCTCCACCCTCGCCTCAAGAGCAGGCCTCCCTCCTCGACTCTCCCCTTCCCCCCAGCCTGATCACGAATGTGGGGGAACTGGTCCTCCTCTGCAGTGGATTCCTACATCCATTCATCCTTCCTTGATATAGTTGCTGCTCCTTTTAAAAATGCTAGAATCATCTCTACTCTTCAAAGTACTCTGCGCACTTCAAAGACAGACCAACTCTGGCGCGGTCAGTTCATTCAGCTTTCAAGGACCAAGTCTGTTATCTGCCTTTTTTCAGCAATGTCAAGATATCTCTCATACGGGAAACCCTGCTCCCCCCCCTGCCCGGACCCTCTATTCATTGATTCTTCCTGATCTATCGTCGCTCGTCTCTGGTTCTCAACCCACCTCTCCACTCTCCTCTCCAGGACAGACCTCCCTCCTCAGCTTTATTCACCCCATTCATTCCGTATCGGTGCAGCCACCTCCGTTGCAAGGGCCAGCATCAATCAGAGCCTGATCAAGACCATGGGGCGCTGGTCCTCTTCTGCAATGGATTCTTATGTTCATTCATCTCCCTCCGACATAGTTGCAGCCCATTCCAAAATTGCTAGTATGCCTGAAGTCGGGGCTACCTGTCTGCCAGAGCCACTAGAGGTTTTCCCCTAATTAGCTTCAAGGGTTTTTTTCATCTCCACTGAGCAGCAGGTATACACATAGTCATATCCTACTAAATTTACTAACCATTCTCCTGTTTGTCCTGTTTTGTCCTTCTAGTCTTTTGTTTGTTATGCGCTGACATGTGCTGTCTTTTGTTAGTCTCACGGTGTGGGAGATTTGGTGAGGAGCCGGGGGGCCATCCTTTTGGGGGGGCAAGTGATCTCACTTCCCCGACCTCAGGGCAGGCTTCAGCCTCCCTTGACCTTCGGGGGGGTTCTCACCATATGAGTCAGAGCGGACCCCCGGCCACACTCTGTTCTTTCACATCTCCTGCGCTTATCTTGCCTCACTCAAGGCTCTGTTCTACACTATCTCTCAGTTCGGGATGTGGCTACTCATGCTCGAGTCCCATACTAACCTCTATGCCTTGTTCTTATCTCAGGTCCCAGGCAGCATGAAGTCTTGGCCAATTGGGGGTCTAACGAGCTCCCCTTTACAGAAATCTCAGACGATGGGTACCTCTCCCTCTCTAACTCCTTTCGTGTCCCGGTCTTCCGGGGCCATCTTCCTCTGAGGGACGGCTCCCCGAGTCATAATCTCCCTGCGTAGATCGCGAGGCTCTCCATGTGGCCTTGGAGCATCAACCGATCTGACCTCTCTCAAATAGACAACTCACTAACCCAGGGAGACCTTGGTTTGTCCTCTTATCCTTCCTTAGTTTCCCTTTGGGGGGAAGGTTATCGCTTCCCGGCATTGGAGGTCGATCAGTTCAGCTTCACCTCGGCGAGGCGGTTCTTCGAGTAGTCAAAATGAATCTCCTATTCTATTACTAACTCACAAGCACTTTGTCTTTATCCTAGTAGCCCCTTTATGCTGGCCTGGCTCCTGCCTCGTGAACTAGCTCAAAGCCAATGAGTAATATATTCTGACCCATATTATTTTATATATTCTATGATAATACCAGTGTAACTGATATTTCCTGTGCTTAATTGTCTGACTACAGGCTACTACTGATGTCAGTACTAGCCTGAAATCCCTATTGACGACAGATCGGGCCTAATATTTTTGATTACAGGCAAATTCTGACGACAGTGAAATGAGAATTTGCAGCCTTTTTAAAAATACCTGTCAGTTTTAAAGATGGTTATGGTTTCACATAAGCAATGCAGTGAAAGCTTATTTGTTAAAAAAATGTCTGAACACAAGTAGCAAAAGATCTCTGAAATTCTGGACGGTACGTCCTCCAATCTGCAAGCACCACCTAAAGGCCATTCACAGGAAACATTAAATTACAGCATTACATATGTATAGACACTGCTGTGCAAAAGTCTTGTTGCATTTTTCTACTCTGATGCATTATGAGCATCAACAATTTACTATTATAACAACCTTGACTTGCATAAAGAAGGAAAAACATTGAGTGAAATAGCTCGCATCACTCGATTTTCAAGGTATGGCATCCGAAGCAAAATCAACAAGTGCAGAGAAACATCATCTGTAATTGACAAACCCAGGACTGGAAGACCCAAAAAGCTGTCTAACAAGGAAGAGCAATACTTGAAGATAATATCCTTAAGGAATAGAAAGAGGACAAGCGTTAAATTGACAACAGAACTGGCAGAAGGCACAGGTGTCACTGTCCATCCACGAGCAGTCTAAAGACCCTTTGACCATTGTTCCATAGTCCAATTGCTGTGTTCTTGTGCATATTTTAGCCTTTTAGTCTTGTTCCCCTTTCTTAACAGAGGTATTCTTACTGCTACACATCCTTTAAGTCCTGATTTCAAGAATGACCTTCATGCTGCTGATTTGATGGATGACAACACTTATTAAAACCTGTCCTGTTGTCCTGCCTTTTCAGGTTAATAAAACATAGTAGTTGCATATGCAGTACAAAAACAAATCAGTGGCCTTCTCTAAACAGCAATCTAAAGGGAGAAGATGGTTTTAAAAAATCCCAAAGACCTTTTATAAAGAATTCATATTTTTAGACAAAGAAAAAAAAAAAAAGACATGTCTTTACCACTGTGGTCTGCTCATTTATTTTATCAGTTTAAGATTTGCTCAATCAGCTTATCCATCTTACAGCCTCTGTTTACATCGTAGCAGCAGTTACACTGATGTTAACTTTGTTTGGTGCTTCTTTAACAAGCAATTTGCTCTTTTGTTAACTTTGTTTGGTGCTTCTTTAACAAGCAATTTGCTCTTTGAAGGTGAAACTATGCGGCCACATTTACTGTCTCAATCACTCCAGCATGTCTAAACTAAACATTGTGTCCTTCAGCATGTACTTTATCCCAGGAGGAAGCACTGTCAGGTTCTATTGGAAATGAGACAAGAGCTGGGTTTGTATATCCCTTGGGCAGCTTGAGTTCACAACACCATGTATGAAAGACAGATTTTAGTTAACAGAATTTAGGTAATGCGGTTAATTGGGAAATGTCTTGTGCACAGCAACTTTATTTTCATTCTCATTACCTTGCTGTAGAGTGCCTCTAAGGTGTCAGGATCGTTAAGCCCTGAAACATACTGTGGTAGGATATCATCACGGCCCAAGCTGTTACCGGCAAGAATTAGAAATTCAGAGAGAAGAAAAAACAAATCAAAAGGTTCACACCAAACAATACAATATATAGAGGGAGGGAGGGAGGGAGGGAGGGACGGCCTCACCTAACTCCCTCCACCAAACAAAGGATTTTACACCCCTCTGATATAGGTGGACATTCCCCAGTTAGCACTCCATTACCTAATTGGAGAATGGCCACACCTGTGATTGTCGTCAGGGGCAGAATTAACAAAATGAATCCACCCTGCCAACAAGTCTATAAAGTCCACAGCTGAAGAATAACGATGTGGTTGTTTGCACTGCTGAAACATAAATAGTTTATCACAGTCTCAGATATCAAAAGGAGTGAGGAAACTTAAAGATATACCACCCAAAACTCCTGGGAGTCTGGAGACTTGTGTGATATTTTATTGTTCACTCACACACACACACACACACATAGTGGCATTTTTTGCTTTTGGATGCAGTAATCATTTAGCTGTGTGGATTCACAGATCTAGGTAATCAAAGACTTGCTTAACTTTTAATGACTATTAAGCCAGTATTATTAACTTTAACCTAGCAACTGCCAAGGTTTCTCGTTCACTGATGGTCTGGAGTTAGGGAGAAAGAAAGTTTCACAGAAGGATCCACTAAAAAATAAAGAAACAAGTGCTAAAGTATACCAGGCATACAAATCAAAGTTTACTTTTTCTTTTTACTGGAAACAGAAAACAAAGTTAAAATAATTAGCATGGTGAGCTAATTGGGTTTTTTTTTTATGACAAGGTTTTCATTCTCTTTTTTATATATGAGTTTTAGCTAATAAGTTATGAAGCATCATAAGTGGTTTACAACCTCCTTTGAATTCATCTTCTATATGACTTGCCTAACATGCACAACAGTTTGCACAAGTCACAAATCACAACTTATAACTGCGTGTGCAATGAGATATTCTTAAATAAATAAATAAATGTTGCTTTAATTAATTAATAAATTGACTTTTAAAGAAACAAGGCCTCCTGCATATAGATCATGAGATCTTGGGCACTGTATTTGGAACCAGTGAAAGTTGAACTAATCATACCTAGCATGTGTAACACATGTATGCGATGCATGGACGCTTGTGCAAATGGACAAGGCTCTTTGGCGCAGCAGCTCGACATTTGCTTGGGTTCGAGCCCAGTCTTCGTCCTTTTAGATGTGGTAGTCATTTATCCATCTATTACTAATGCATATTATTTAAACAAATACCACCTGCATCATTTCAAAACATTTATCTAAGTTTATTTGTGTTTTTAAAGGTTACCTTCGGTGTTTATCTGCTGCACCAGCCCTCAGAGACTTCATCATATCCCATCACCATTTCAGCGGGGTCCTGGATATCTGCTGTAGTAAAAAGAGAAGGTTGCGACCCAGCTAAAGAGAATCACTCAGGAAAGCCCAACATGCTATCTGGCTGTGTAGTGGCATAGGGACTGTGTGTGTCATGAGGGGTGTAAGCCTTGGGACAATATATTTCATGAGACAAGATTATGATTCTTTGTATAACATGAAACAAGGTGCAGTGGAAACAAATACTGGGCAATTTTAGTTTTAAAGAAAAAAAAAATAAGATTGTGATAGACAACTTGAGGTCTGGAAAAACTCCATGCTAAACAAGAGGACCACTTGGCAAGCTAGAGCCCCTGCTCTGGCTCTCAGCTTCAGACAGATTTTGTTTACTCCTCACACCATACAACAGATAACAGGATGATGCAAATTCTTATCTTAAGGCATGTTTATACTGAAGCAATTTGCCGTGTATGTGGCGGCACCGATGCAGTATCCCTTGCAGTGTAAATGGGAAAAGCCGGTAAAATCAACCACACTTTATATCCTGTTCTGCTACATGTTGATTGAAGAAATAAATCCAACAAAATGGCAAGTGACCCAGGCATTAATTGGTCCGAAACAACTTTCAGTAGTGTTTCATGGAGCTTTCAGTAGCGTAGCCCTAAATCTTAAAGTTCCAGAACGCCAACTAAAATATATAGTTTTCCAAAACAAATCAGAGGATTTCACATTTTATGGTGAATGTAAAAAACAAAATGCTTTTCTGTGGGAATATGGCTTTAGTCATAGACTAAATGTCTACGACATTCTGTACTGAATCTGTCCAAAATTGAGACATACTGCCCTCTGGTGGGCAATGGAGATGGTTCAGTTTAGTAAAATTAACATGAGCTTCGCTCAAGATTTATGTTAAATGTTATAAAATCAATATTCTTGTGTACTCTTAAATGTACAAACAATGAAAATTAAGTCATTTATAATTCAGAAAATGATTTTAATTCAATTAATTCATTAAAATGATAACTATTGGACGTTTATGATTTATTTTGGTACTGCATTGGGTGAAATCAGGAGAATAGAACTGTAATTATTAAGTAAAAATGCATAATTTGGAAAAAGTTATTTCACAAAAGAGTATTTTAACTGAGTGCATGTTAATACTTTTTATACTTCTTTGTTTGAATATGGGAGGTGCTTTGTAACGAGGGTATGACGTAATCCTGCTTGCATTCGAAAGGGCCAGTCATTGAACTAATGATGGGAAATATGCTGTGATCGGATAATTTGACTATGTCCCGCCCATTTCCACAGTTTATTTAAACTCCTGCAGAGCATAGAAAAGTAGTCTCTGTAAGGAAAAACGACATGCGTGCATTGAGGTGTGTAACTTGGCAACCAGCCTGAAAATCGCTGCCAAGACTCAAAAATAGTCTTGTAACAATCTAACTGCATGGCTTAAGGCTAACAGAAACACTGACTGCTGCTGGAGACAGCAAGAAAAGGACTTCTCGGAGAAAAGACCGTAATTCAAACAATGTAGGCTATAAAAGCTTATCTGACTTAACTGCTTAAAAACATTTGTTTTAACAAAAGACTTTTAATAATGAAGTGAGATCCGAGTTAAGCGCAAATAGTATTTGTGTACTATCTCACCTATCGAAAAGTAGTAATATTAAATATGATTGAAACAAAACTGAATTGAACTTTTCAGAGATGTTAAATGAATAATACGCCATTTGGTGTGTGGTTTTGTTGCATTGTGGGATGTTGACATGTGTAGAAGACGCCATCTTGATTTTCTTAAAATCCCTTGCCTACCTAGCATGGAGAAGACACCATCTCGGATCTCAAGTTTTAAAACTGAAACACTTATAACCAAGCAGAGAAAGTCACCCAATCCCTACAATTCCCTTTCATCCCATAAAAGGACTGGTAACTAAACAATTTATGAATGTCCATCGTGCATACCTAGATTATAGGATTAATTCTGTTTAAACTGTGTTTGATGTAATGTCGTTAACCAATAACTTATGTTGAATTATTTCATGATAAAATATATGAATGCATTAATTAATGTGTGAATATATTTAGAATTCTAATTACAACTGGATATATGGTTAAAGCGTACCTGTACCCAAAAACTAACAAAGCTCTTTGTGCTCCCCATATCCAATAAATGCTGCTTGCAGCACGTATTTGGTCAACAAGTCACTCGTTTAGTGATTTTTTTCAGTTTCTTTGTCCACTTTCTGGGTCAAGTAACATTTGAAATAGCTGACATATTGGAGCCTTTCAGGCAGCGACATGACGTCAAGTCGTTGATTTCCCTGATAGGCCAAAAGCTGCGTACATGGGTTTATGGGATACAACGGTGAAAAACCATAGCAAAACCAGAGCAAAGCTTTCAGATGCTTGAATAATATGTGTAAAAATAAGATGAAAAGGTTATTTTGTGTGCCAAAGCCTATTAATTCAGAATAGCTGATCATAGCAAAACAAATTACCACATAATTTGAGAACGGGGCATACACTTAACATTCGGTTGAAATTCTTTTGTGTGAGGACCACTTTGAACCTGAATGCTACGAAAGGAACACTGAGGCAGAGCTTCTGTTTAAAAGTATTTTTTTTTCACAGTAAAACATGTTTAAAAGGCACTGCATATCAACAGGACACTCAGTACTGCATCTCCAGCCCCGCCTCACCCCTTGTTCACTGTATTTATCACATACCTCTTCATAATCGTGCATACTGATAAATCATCTCCTAATCACTCGTTTTATCACCAAACTCCTCAATAGTACTATACAAGTCTTACTATAACATCTCAAAAAGCTTGGCAGATGTCTGTGATATTCTTTGAGCGCTGGATACAGAAGCAGCTACCTTTAGTGTGGCTTCAGTACCTGCCACTAGTGATAGCGGAACCCTTTTACCCCTTTGCAGTCCTATGTCGACCAGGTCCGACACTGCATTTTTCCCTTTCTGATCCGATGACCTTGTCCAACATCATCAAAAAGACGTCAAACACAGGTCTCTCGTAGTTTTTCTCCGGAGAAATCAGAGAAAACCTTTCAATGGCCGAGTGAGACCGATACAAGCCGAAAGAAGCCGGAAAAAAGGGCCGGATCTGAGCAATACACATAGACCCTGCACCACAGAGATAGCACGGACACAAACAAACAAGATAGCTGCTTCCACATCCAGCGCTCAAAGACTATCACTTGACATTTGTGGAGATTTTTGAGATGTTATAGTAATAAAATAATGACTTGGATCACATTATTGGAGTTTGGTGATGAAACGAGTGATCAGGAGATGATTTATCAGTATGCTCGACTATGAAGAGGTATGTGATAAATACAGGGAACAAGGGGTGGGGTTGAGCTTGAGCTGGAGATGCAGTACTGTGTGTCCTGTTGATATGTCCTTTTAAACCTGTTTTAATGTGAAATAAAATGTGTATAATTAATGGCATGTGTGAAAATAAATTGGGCCTGACGTGCTTGACAGGCACTGAATAAATGGACTGCAAAAAGTTAACTACAAAGCAAAATTCAGTCAAACTTTACATTAGCTGCCCCTAACTACACTAATAGCACAGTTATTACATATATGTTTGTGCATTTACAATACAACTTGCTTAATTGCAAATTAGAAAATGGATTAGAGATTTTCTTTAACCCAATTGCTCATGAGGTCCCTAATCTCTGGTCATGTACCTTTGAATGGAAACTAATACGATCCAAATTTACTTGTATGGTAACAGTATCCTGGGAGAGTCAGCATGGTTTTAGGAAACAGGAGATTGTGTCTAACTAACCTGCTTGATTTTTTTTGATGATGCAACATTGACAATGGATAATTGCAAAGCATATAACATGGTTTATTTAGATTTCCAGAAAGCTTTTGACAAAAATCCCGCATAAAAGATTAATTCTCAAACTGAACGCAGTAGGGATTCAAGGAAATGCATGCACATGGATTAGGAAGTGGTTAACATGTAGAAAACAAAATACTGATTAGAGGAGAAACCTCAAAATGGAGCAAGGTAAGCAGTGGAGTACCGCAGTGATCAGTATGATGTCCTCTGCTCTTTCTAATCTACATTAATGACTTAGATTCTGGTATAGTAAGCAAACTTGTCAGATTTGCAGAGGACACAAAAATGGGTGTGGCAAACACCGTTGCGCAGCAAAGGTTATTAAAAATTATCTAGATGGCATTCAGAACTGGGCAGACACATGGCAAATGACATTTAATTTAGAAAATTGTAGAGTACTGCACACAGGAAATAACACTGAAATTGAAGGAGGAGTCAATGAAAAAGATCTAGGAGTTTATGTTGACTCAGAAATGTCTTCATCTAGAAAATACAGGGGAAAAAAGGCAAACAAAATGCTCAGCTATGAAGTGTTTAATTTAAATCAAGGGAAGTAATGTTAAAACTTTACAATGCATTAGTAAGACCTCATCTAGAATATTGTGTCCAGTTCTGGTCACCTCGCTGCAAAAAGGATATTGCTGCTCTAGAAAGAGAGCGCAAAGAAGAGCGACCAGAATTATTCTGTGTTTTAAAGGCAGACAGGCTAAAATAATTGAATCTATTCAGTCTTGAACAAAGAAGACTACACTACGATCTGAGTCAAGTATTCCAAATTCTACAATGTTGAGCCAAGGGACTTTTTGACCTGAATAAAGAAACAAGGACCAGGGGTCACAAATGAAGATTACATAAAGGGGCATTCAGAACAGAAAAGAGAAGGCACATTTTTACACAGAGAATTGTGGAAGTCGAACCAAATCCCTAGTAATGGTATTAATGCTGACACCCTGGGATCCTTCAAGAAGCTGCTTCATGAGATTCTGGGATCAATAAGCTACAAACAACCAAACAAGCTAGATGGGCCAAATGGCCTCCTCTCATTTGTAACCAGAAAAAAAAAAAAAAAATCTCTGTTCCAAATCAATCTGATGGAAACTAGTTAAATACTGTTAATGTATTTTACCCTTTCTGCTTGATGAAAAAAAATCTGTTCTAGTACACACCCTCTAAATGTTGTCTGTCAATGTAGACTAAGTCTGATATATATATATATATATATATATATATATATATGTAAAGAAACCACAAATATCAATAGACTACAGTTTAAATGCCAAATTGTAGAAATCAAACGACTGGATGCTGACTGATTATTTTAAGCAACTTTAGTTCTGCATTAATAATGGGCACTGTGCTCTCTTCTCTAACAGGTACTTTCTGAACACACTGTGCAAACATCACAATCAGCATTGACACATGTAAAACATTTTACAACCTTAGAAGTTACCAGTACTTTCATTCTTTACATTTTTTATGAGGAAGTTAAACATTTAACAAACCGTGTTAGTTTTTGTGTACGAGGTACCTATACTGAAGAACAGCTCCATGTAAGTAGAAGATTTTATTTTTGTACTGGGGTGTTATTTAGGCTATTGGAAAGACCCAAGACGCAACATCGTCCACTGCTGGGATACCATACGACACTTTGGAAATCTGAGCAAAATGCATTACTCATTGAATATTGAGGAAAATGTTGTATTGATTAGTAAACAGAAAAACTTTTTTTTTTTTTTTCTATAATAGCAATAGAACCCTCATAGGGGGCTTTAGCGCCTGGTAAGGCTCTTTATGTTAAATTTAACGTCAGGAGGCTGGCTTTGCTACACAGCAAAGCCCTCTTCGGATTCTGTTGCTTACCCTATTTAAATCTTCAAAGTATATTGTCTGCTATATGTGTGCTTTTAAATTGTTGTGTTGTTGCTGCTGTTGTGTGACCTCTCTAAGGTCTCATTGTATACTGTTTTATTAACTTAAAAATAGAACTCAATAAATTATAAAATACATGTATGCAGCATGTGTGAATAAATGTATGTTATTAGTACTAATTCTCAGGACCAGATATTACAGATAAGGTGCTCAAAACCTCCCTCAAAACCCCATAGTGACTGTATTTACACTAACTGGACACATTTTACCTTTTCCCCTGCTGGAGAGGGAAAAGTATAAAAAGAAAGCACAAGGAAATGAAGACCAATGATAATGCTACCACTCCTTTATCCCATGAATTATGAACATTGTCCACCCAAACTGAAGTAAATATTTAATTAACAAAATTGACATATTTAAAATATTTAATTAACAAATTTCTCTTTTACAGTATTTCCATGGTATGAGCCAATGATAGAAGTGTTCATAATATGACAGTCACATCAAAAGTTTAACAACACATCCAGTACAATAGCAGAGTACTTGACAGTCCGAACCTTGGTACAATATTTGCACTGGGATTTAAATATTATTATTATTGCTGTTATTGTTATTATTATTTAATTCGACTTGCACAGTATTTTACTAGAAGGTGGTGACATTGATATTTTGTTGGTGGAAAACATTTTATGTCATATACGCTGTGTGTTTTGCTTTATGTTTTTTATAGTTATAGTCAGGGACAACATGATTTGGGGTCACTTGGCTTGGGATGCTATATGTTGTATTTTTGCAGAATTCTCAACAAATTCATCATTAAAATGGTGTAATTTCTCATATTTTGCTAGTTAGAGTTTTTATCGAGCATGCCTCTAGTCATACCCCTGAGAGTATAAACTTTAAGAAGAAGCTGATCTTCAAAGTATAACAGACCCACTTTCAATAACTTACATATATTTTTTGCATGGGAAATTCTACTACAGATATTCATAGAATGTCCCCATCACCATCCTGTACTGTAAATGCAGCTGGTGCTTATTGATTTATTTAATAATGCAGTTCTTCTGAACCAACACTTGGTGGTGCAATTTGACTATCTGAAAATTTGTCAAAGCACTCGCTCAAAGCATATACTGTTTCCTGTGTTCTAAATACCTGTGTTCCTGAGAGAATAATGTGATTAGGATCACAGGATTACTGCATATCCCGGTAGCTCTTCCATTCTGAGTGCAGGCTATCGTTCCATTAAAATAAAAAAAATTAAAAAATAAAAAAATTGACACATTTTAGGCCTGCTTTTCAGTCACATATGTGAATGCGCAAAGGCTCCTTAAAACCTCAAATGTGAACAGGGTTTGAGACCTAAATATGCAGTGGTCCTCAGGCGGCTGTGGGCCAGTACATTAGTGTGAACAGGGTCTAAGTGGTGGTCTAAGAGCTGAACTTTCACATGTCAAGATATCCAAATCCAAAAAGAGTAAGAATCTGTTAACTGATATTACTTTTACCTCTATTTCAGTGGTTTTACTATCAGCTCAATTGTAAATCAATCACACTGAAGTCTTTTAAAATAAATTATGTTTAGTAAGCCACATTGAAAAGGTGTAAAACATCATGTTAGAAATATCTGATGCAGTAGACTCCTGTATGCTACAGTTATTAAGTACCATAAATCATGCTGTGACCATGACCTGCGTTCCCAGCATATTCCAGGGGCTGAGAAAGGAACCGTGAATAATGTGAACCGCATACCATGACTAAGAAGTGTGTCAGAGGGGTGTTTGAATCACAGTGGGATTGCAGCAGGGGTGGAGCACTCTCATCATGTGTCTTACTCATGGTAAAGTATACAACATGGGAAGCAAACATGGTTTACATTGATCCACATAACACAGTCCTTGCCTTACCTTGTGTCTCACCAGAACACCTTGATAGAATTGTGGCATTATTATGTACAGTGGGGTGTACATTCTGACTTTTATTATTGGTAGTACTATTATGATGACTGTAATGGATCTGACCTCAGCATAAGAGCCATACTTACATCTCGACTTTAGAGCTTGCTATTTAGTTGAACCGTCTTTCAACCGCGCCATGCCCTCACCTTTCCATTTAATTCAATGGGCTGACTTGCCAATTCATTACAGGATGATGTATTGTGTATAATAACTTTGACATACAGCTGTCTATTTTATTTATCTAAAAGGCGGTGTCTCTAAATAATGATGTGTCACAAAGACGGCTGGACGTCAGAACCAGGAAGGGAATACACCGAGACAAAACAGATGAAGTGAAATGACGAAGACGCTTGCTTGAGCCGGTTTATTGTAAATAAAAGGTTTAAACAAACAGAAAACAGGACAGGGCACTTTACGCCAAAATAAATAGATACACAAAACGGTCAATACCAGACAAACACGGTGAGCAAATAAACAGACTAACAAGTATCGTGCTGGTCCCACCAGCACGCAATAGCAATTGATAATAAGCTCTATTACTCCTCCTCTCTCTCCCGTTCCCTGCTCACCAAACACCCAACCCCGAGTGTGTGAAAACATGTTGCTTTTATGCAGCTGTACCAAGACTTGATTGCTAATCAGTCATTCAATTGGAGTCTCGGTACAACTGCACGTGAATTAATAAAGTGCAATTCCCTGTGCTCACATATTATTACTTTTTACTTGCATGTGAAGTGCTGTGCAATCCTCGTGCCTAAATACAAATATACATTTTAAACGCTTGTGTTACACAGACCCGTTTATATCTCGTGTACCAATGACTATACACCAACATTTAACACACCACACGCAACATATAACAGATAATATACACAGGGGCGGGCACTTTGTCACATGCTGTTGTTTAAATTTTTAAATTAAACTATGTGAAAGCTAACATCTAACATTGTGTGTCTCTTTAAAAATGAGGATTTTTTTTTTTTTTTTGTATGGTGGAGATACTTAGATCTGTCACTGTTTAAATAATTTGAATAGACCCCACAGTAGCCCTAACTCATATCCTATTACAATAGTTTTATCTGGGCACTGCACAAATATAAAATGCAACAACAGAGTGGTTTTGATTGCAGGAGGGGCAATATGGCTCAGATTAACCCAGAAGAATGCCTCTCGCCTATTTACACCTCTCTGTAATCATGCAGGCATTGTGATGGCCACTAGAGGCGTGCAATTGTAATGTATGCCCCCTCTGCAACTCTGAGATGAAAATGGAAAAGACTGTAGAAAATTAGTTTTAGAGGGGACAGAAATAACAGCTGCACACTACAGTAGTGTATTTTAAAAACACCTTGTTTCACAAATTCAGTCTTTTCAGAGTTAGTTTGTAAGCCTTAAAGTAATGGCCTGAAAATGATTAAAACACTAACATATTAAATGTAAATGGCATATATCCCTTTAATGTTCTGCTGTACTAACACTTTGGTTTTTTTTTGGGGGGGGCGGGTTCTAATTGCAACAATAGACATTGCTTCCTTGGGCAGCACTTAGGTGTGTGCAATGCTTGACAGGTATCCTCTCTCAGTCATTTAGGGAGGATACCTTAATTGAGTTCCCTGTCGTTGTAACAAGTGCAAAGTCCTGTTCCTCAGGTTTCCTTTCTCTATGCACCATGCTGTAAACACTGCCGTGTTCATTAGTTGTAACTTGTGAAGTGTAAAACTGGATGGCAAATGAATTAAGGGATATAACATTACATATCACTGATGGTGGAAGACCATGCTCTACAAAAACAGGCCTCATCCAGACAGGTGTGTGGTGAGTTCACATATCTAACAATGTGGTTTGATACAGTGTGCTAGTCAAGGATTATACAATATGGCAGGTCAGTCAACTAAATGACTGAGGAATACATCATGGCAAAACAAATTTTACCCAAGGCCCTCATTCAAAATAGGTACATTTATTCACTGTCTGTCTACATAGTGAACACTTTTTTTTCAGTTTATTAGTTTACGAACTTACAAACCTATTACCACATTTTGTTACATTTGTGTTAATGGTTCGTTAATAAGGCAACGTATTTACTGTATAAACTAATGAAAAAAAGCAAGCTAAAACTGTTATGCAAACATCAGCCCCCTGTTTGATTTATCAAGTTCAATCGCTGTTACTGTAATAATGGTTAGAAAATTAGATCAGATTTTCTTTCTTTACCTTTTTTTTTTAATTTATTAATGAGCAACAGTTAATAAACTAAAAATAAGCGTCCCTTTAAATAAAATGTGACTTGCATTTTTAACACATGAAATCCTCTTTACCCCTCAGGGGTGGTCTTATTCTTTCTCAGCTGTCTTAAAAGAGAGTTTGGGAAAATAAAAAATAAAAAAAAAACATTTACTGAAAAAGTTTTTGCTGTAAAATGAATCTTTCTTTACTTTACCATGGATGTACCAAGTAACAATTCTAATAAACTATGAACTGTTTGTGTTTAAAAAAAAAAAATGCAAAAAATGAGTTTAGAGCTTATTTTGGCAGATGGCTGACTCAAGAGCGATTTATTTTGAAATGTCTAAAAAATGTTTTCCCCAGAAACCGTCAAGCTTCACAGCTGTGAATGAATTAAAGTGTGTGCGTGCATGTGTGTGTGTGCGTGTATGTGTACAATCCGATTTGTGTACTTGTGTGTGTTAGCACTCAGTTACTCCGTGAGGTTTTATGTTGATGAAAGCACTAATGATTCAAATGGAGAAAGTGATTGCTTTATTGTTCAAGCTCTACTTCCTTAATGTAGCAAAACACTACAGCATTTTAAATCCCTGTGGCTTTCAGCAATTCCAGTAACACTTCTGCGATATAAAGCCTTTTCATAAACCGTTAGGGCAGATAGAAATGAATATAAAAGAATTCTCTTTAAGGTGTACACACTGTATGTAAAAGTGGTGAGACAATGAGTTTCTAAATCCTCACTTACAATATTAAATCAAGGTATATTCCTAAACGGTGAGTAGCTTCAATTTCCACTCTGTTTATTTTTCCTCCCTTCCTTTACCTTTTCGTGTTTTTTGTCCCCCATTCTTGAGTAGTTATTGTTTTTCTCTATCTCGAAATCTATCTGCCATTAGCTGAGCCAGTAAAATCTTAGCTGCCAGCTCCTTTTAAATTCAGGGCATTATTTAAGACTCCCTTTGCCAAGCAGTTTGAGCCATTCCAGCTTTTAATGTGAGCTTAATTAGACACACCTAAGTAAATAGAAATTAACGCCCACTGCAAAGCCATCAGCAGTGTAATGGGAGTTTTAAATTATTACTGACCTTTCAGCTCTGCTGACCCCACTTTCTTAATACGATGGCTAGGGACTAGACAGGTGGTTAGTTGAGGAGTGCAGCAGCATTCTTTCTTGTATTACAGTATACCAGGCATTGCATATCCTACTTGTTCCTAATGAAGTGACCACATGCTGCTTCATCTTTACAACACAAGCATTCATGCAAGATGTGCTGTTGCAGTTAACTGTATCTGATCCTGCCCCCACCAGTTGTAACAGGCAGGTGACAATTGCCATTTGTTCATACTTGCTGGCTCAGGTGACCTATCAGCTGAATGGAGGGTTTTAAATAAGGGTGGGCAACAATACGAAAACTGTATCTCAATATCGTGCATGCATTTCAATATCGATATCGATAATATCGAAGTCTTCCAAAACACAGAAAAATATAACAACACAATTGCAATATGAAACATACATACATATATAGATGTTAACAGATATTTATATATGAAAAGCAATAACTAACTTTAACTTAGTGGTACTTTGCGTCACAATATCCATGGAGGGAAACAAGGTCTTGTTATATTGTTTTACTATTCCATCAGCCACCCCAAAACCAAAATATTTGTATACTTCAATGCGAACAGACTAGCCAATCCGGAAGTAATTGAATCTTCTCTGCATATAAATGTTGACTCATGACACCTCTAAAAGTATTAAGCATGCATTATTTTGAGATGTGTTTTGATGTTTTAAAAGTACATCTCATTTATAATACCAAAAGTTCACATTTTAAAAATACATTAATAATAAAGAGTAAGTAATCACATGGACAAAATTAAATGAACTACTGATGCATGCGCATACCTCAAAATAATGCCAATAGTGCTTAATGCAGCATGCAAATAGTGTTTGATACCTTATGGCAAGGTCCACATAATGTGGAACTATAAATTATTTAAGCCAATTTTCCTGTTTATGTTTTTTTGTGTTAAGTTTGTTTTTTAGGTGTGTATCCCTTGAATTAGTTGATGGTTAGGACATGTTGTGGATTTGCTGTTTATCTTGCTTTATAGCTATTGAATATTTGAAATACATTTGTTAATCGGCAATCAATAGAATAAAATGGTTAAATAATACTTTAATGTGTGGTGTTTGTCTAGTAGACTAACAGTGATTGATATGTATAGGGTTTATTTAATGGCCCATGTCAGATGCTCTGATGACAACATTAGAAAACTTTTTTTTCTGCAGAGGTCGTGCTGGCCGTGTTGAGGTTAACTAGATGTATGGCAACCGACAAAGCTGCACAGCAAGCATTTTGTGTCTTAGGTGCTTATAATTCCTGCAGTGAAATGGCATTAAACTCTTCTAGGTGTAAATCTGCATTAAGTTCCAAGTCTTGATTAATTGGATTCAGGATGCAGACAATGGTGAGGCCATTTTGTACTTCACTTAAAGGTGCACGCAACCACAAATTCAGCTGTGGTATGAGGCTCCAAGCTTTCCACATTGTTGTCTGCTAATGGCCTGCCTGCAGCAGCAGGGTTGACACTTGCCACCACAAGAGCTTGACTCATAGCAGGAACAGTGGGTGCAAGCACTGATGCATTATAGCAGACAGATGTTTCAAACTGATTTGGAAGTTATTGCACTTTCATGTTCTACAATGAAAGAGTGCCTTTGCCAACATCCAATATGGCATGATTTTACAAAAGAATATCCCAGCTTTGAATCACAGGCCACTGAACACCATGAATAACCTGTAATTCTTGCTAGAACAATTCCTTTCCCATGTGAACACTTACTGTCATGGTCCTCAAGGTGTCCAGAAATTGGCCTCTAATGATGTGAGTAAGGATAAAAGACTTTTTAATGACTTTTTAAGGAAGGAGGCGATGCTCAGAGGTCCTCACTCGCAATAGAGATAGTCAAACCAGTATCAGTTAAGTCCCTAACTTCAATGCCCTCAACAATAACTTGAACACTGGCAGTAATGGAGTCAGTGGATGTTGCAGAACACATACTGCTATCAGGATATTTTCCAGAAATTCCATTGAGGCCTTCCTTATTCTGAACTGGCATTCTCCCCACAACATTAGCTACTGGTAGTTTTATGATGGTGAATATGGGAAAGAGTCAGAGGGTTGTTGCCATCGTGGAGATAGAAAGCGGACTCCATGCTTACGAGGTTATGTATGTCTACTTCCCCAATGAGTTGGGCTTGGGCTCCATCACCAAAAATCAAAAAGAGGAAATGATAGCAAGCAATCTCATTTTAAATCCCAGAAAACAATCTTTAGTTACAAAAAAAAAAAAAAAAAACGCCGCAGTCCAGTAAAAACGTTAAACTCTGCAACGTGGTTACAAATATCAGTGCTTCATTGAATCATTTCTACAAAGGATTCTTTATTTTAAGTTTAAGGCAGGAAGAGAGGCCAGATAACCCTACTCTTCAGCTCTTTTCAATCTAAATATATGTACCTGCTGTAGTTCTTTCCTTATATATTCTCCAATCTCCCTATGCTTTTTATAAATTGTAATATACAGTTATCTTCATCCATTTGTTTTTCTCTCTCTTCTACCTTCAAAATATAATTTACTGTTGCTACTTCAATTTCTATATCCCATAACATTCTATTTAAGCTGTTTCTTTACTGGTCATATGTATTGCATTTCATGAATACATGTTCCGCTGTTTCTTGTTCACCACAATTACTTCATAAGACATTCTTATGACTCCTAGTATAAATGATAATGTAACTCTGTGTGCCCTAACCTTAGTCTATTCATATTAGCTTCTGCCTCCTTGTTTTCCTTTTCCCCCATACTGTATGTTTGTATTTCGCTGCTTTTGAGTGATTGTTATAATAAAATCTTCCCTTGCCACTGTTTTGCATTGTTATTGCCTTACACCCGTTATCTTTGCCTTAGCCACAGCATTCACCTCTGCAGGACTCAAAGGTGCCGTACAACAGGACATTTTGGCTGATATTAAATTAGGCAGATTTGTTACCTTGGTAGATTCTGATGGTTTTAATTGGTGTTTTTCATTTGGCCAGTTTTTTTTTTATTTCTACTTTTAATTTTAAAAACATTCAAATACATGTTTACTTAATGAAATCTGTCTTCTAAACAGTATCTCATTTACAGTAACTCATCATAGCATCTACAATGTCATTGCAGAAACTTGAATAAGAACAAAGAATGCCTTCTAAATATGAGTTACAGCATTATCGTCATATAGTCCTTAATTTTAAGATGCCTGTAATTGGAAAGGATTAACTGCCAATAAAACAAAAATAAATTCCCCACCAAAAAGTCCCATTATATGGTATTATTATGCCAATTTCTTTATTTAGAGTTGCTTTTTTTGCTTCAAAATCCACAATTTCTTATTTCTAAGTGACCCAAGTGACTTGGAATCCAGGCTATCAGAACGTGTTTGCTATTTTTAAAGCTAAAATGTAATTTCTGAATAATTTCATCTATATATATATATAATCTATCCTATCTTCTTTTTCTTTAAATTCCTCTTTTGTCTAGGGCCATAAGAATTGTCACCAACTGTGCAATAAATAATGATAAATAATTTGACAGCCTTCCCCTTTTACATATTTCAAATATTTGTATATAGTAAGCATAACCTGTTTTCCCAGATTTGCAGTCTTTTGCTCCATCTGTGTACATCTGTAAACTCTTCCTTATTTTTTAACATATTCCTGTCCTTTCATCTTAGTTTCCATTTTATTTCCTTTCTTGCTAGTTATTGTGGTAACAGTTTACATATTTTTAGGTTTCTTAAACATCCATTTTGGCATCAATACTGTATCTCTAATTTCCCATTCTTTTTATTTACTCAATGTCAATCTGTTTTGCTCAATTTGTCATAGGAAATGTTAATGTTCCACCAGCTTTTTCCCATTTTCCTTTTTTATATTCATGGTACCAATTTGTCCAAATACTCCCCCTCGCTAAAAGATTTAATCTGATTCCAGTAATTTATATTAAGTAATTTTATCTTTAATCTTATACCCCTTTCACACAGACGAGTTATGACGGCTCAGAACTGGCACAGATGCTGCATTTTGGTCTGTGTGACTTGCCTGTACCGTCACAGAGCAATCATATTTTATGCCTCGCGAGGTGGTTCAGAGACGGTACCGAACCGTCTTATCTCCTGTGTGAAAGGCTAGGCTGTCTCTGAAGCGCTATAGTGGGTGTGGATTGAAACTTAACATCTCATGTGACTGAATGCATGTATCCCGGATGTGTTGGGTATTTGTGTCGTCGGTGTTACAAGCTTTCATTTTTTTTCAAATACAATGGCTGACCAAGAACGAGGTAGTAATTGGAGTCGGGAATAAGATAAGGAATTGTTAACTTTAGGGGTTGACGAGGAGGTGAATTCACAAATAGAAGGGACGGTGCGTGATGCTGTAATTTATGGGCGAATCGGCGTTGCCATGACAACAATCTGTTGACTGACAGGTTTGAAAGTTGCACTCACATGATCCCTTTGGCTGTGTGAAAGGGTTATGACGGAATTATACCGTCATAGATTACGCAATTTCATGAGAATGGGCATTTTAAATCATTTTGGCCTCGATAGGGATATTGAGCTCCCTTCCTACCTGCATGTCAGAGGAGAAGGAGGTCCCACCCCCACAGGCCGCTATAGAAATCGTGTCCTCTTGCACCAGCTGGGACACCTCTCCCCTCCCACCATGATCTCCCCTGGCTGTATTGAAGCTGGGACTGCGGCAGGAGCTGCAGGACCTGGGCCATCTGGGCTTTGAGGTCCATAATGTCCCTCGCCTGCTTCGAAGTCTTCTCCTTTCTCGCCTGGAAGATGGGGAGCGACTACGGGGGGGCCTGTGCATCGGGGATGTCCAGCAGGGGTCCTGGGACAGTTTATGGAGGAGGGTCTCCGGGGCTCCAAGAGCCGCCAATAGTCCAGCCACCAAGGACACGGTACTCACCCTCGTGGCTCTCTCCAACCTATTCTCCCTTACCCGGGGCTGCAAAGCCGCACAGATGCTGCAGGCCACGTCTGGCATGTTGGACGCCCAAGCACCATGCATAAAGGGTATGCCTATCCTCCTGCTGGATCTTAGCCTTGCAGGCCATACAGGGGTGGAGCCCCGACTTGCCTGACATCAGTTTGGTTTTCTGCATAGTCTATGCACCGAACACTGCTTGCACTGACTGTAACTTGTGCTCAAGCACTGATTATATAGTGCAGAGCGCACCGAACACCTTGTGCACCGTGCATACTGAGTACTGTAGCACTACATGCACCCTGTAGTGTGCAGCACCGTGCGTTCGTGCACTAGCGCTGTAGTAGTGGTCACCAGCACTGTGTATAGAGAATAGTTTAAACTGATTCTAAAAATCATATAGCAGAACTAAAATAATGTTATATAATTAACATTACTTACTTTGAAACTAATATAAACAACATGGCAAATACTATCAGAACTCACACCAGGCAAGCATCTGTATAATATTATTATTATTATTATTATTAATAATAATAATAATAATAATAATAATAATAATAATAATAATAATAATAATAATAATAATTAAATGGTAGACGTATCAGTCGATATACAAAGAGAAGGTGATGTGATACCTTTTATCGACTAACTAAACAATAGTTTTCAAGGCCTCAAAGGTCGCTTCGTCTGGCAGTCTCTTTTCTACTTTTACCTGAAGGTCTTGCAAGCTTGTGATTAATTATTGTTAGTTATTCATTGTTTTTCTTTGTCTAATAATAATAATAATAATAATAATAATAATAATACACTGTAAATGCACTGTATTCGCATTGGAAAAGTATTTGTAAGTTTCATTTTAACCTGTATGATTACCGTTTTATAAAGGCTGCAAGGTTGTACCGTATTAGAAGTTTAAAACGCGTATTAAAATTATGTGCGATATCACATCCAGGGTGATGTAATACAGACATAAGGAACGTAAAGTTTACATGTGCATGGCCCATATTAAACAGATTGTCAAGCAAATACTGAGAACAAAGGAGATCAAAGCAAGCAAGACTAACTTAATCCACTAGACGTTATCTAGTTTAACTAGTGATCTAATAACATTTTAAGAACGCTGTGGTACAATGCAAAAGACTCAAATTTGTTTTTAATCTGTGAATTGCGTTTTGTAAGCTTTTTTTTTTTCAAAAACAGTTATGCAGACTTTATTAGTCAAGTGAAAAAAAAAAAAAAAAAAAAAAAAACATAATTTGGCAGAGCTTTTTTCGGTATAAAAGAAATTGCAAGATTATACTGGCCACCGTACTGAAAGCTGATTTCAACTGGTGTAGTTTTTCTCAATTCCAATAGAGGCACACAACAACTCCGAGTCTAGCCGAAGTTTTCCAGAAAATAATCGGGTGTTGTCCGATTGTAGCCGAAGATTACCGATCAAAATTTCTTCTGCTTTTCGTACCACTTAGAGGAGAGTGAGAGGCGGAGATCGGCTCTTAGCACCAGGGCAGTCCGGTATGAAAGGGTGAGCGAGGGAGCTCAAAGGAAGCGAGAGCAGAAGGAGGGGAGAAAGAGAACGCTTCCTAGTCTTCTGTCGTGCCAACACCTGCCTTTGTTTGCCAGGCGACCGTAAGGATACGCAAACGGGGTAGTGGAATACACATTTAAAGATAAGAGAGAACAAACTGCCAGATTCTGGATGTTGCAGGTAATAACGTTATGCCGCTGACGGGTTTTTTAAAACTTAAAAACATGCAAGGTACTGGCTGCTTGTGGTGCTACTCCCAGTTTATGAAGGTGTGTGCACGCAGACGACTGTGTGCTAGTAACGTCAATATTTACAGTGTCATTACAGAACATTTCAACACACTTCGCAAACACAGCGTCTGGTTGTTATTTGTCATGTTTGGACTCTGGAGGTATTGCAAAATGCCCGCAAGATGTTTTTTTTGAGCCTCAACTTTTATTGTTATTGCTTGCATGCGGCTGAAGAAATGCTTCTGTTTGAATTAATCCTGTCTTGCAGTACTGCTTGTGCATAGCAAAACGACAACGGTCAGTAGTGTGGCATTACTTGATTCACCGCAACCCCAGAGTGGAATATTCATTTCGTGTGTTAAAAAAATAAAGAACGTTGGATATATTTAATATCTGGCTAAAGCGGTTTTGGTATTTCATGAATACATACAATGAACTTGTCAGACATGTGTGCCAAACTAGAGTTTGTGTGGTGTTTTCTGATCTCAGGTGAGAATGATTAAGCGTTTTGCTTTGAAACTTAACTTATCCCAAGGTTTTGTGCGACTGTCACGCATTGTCTACAGTTTTTAAAGTATGTTTCTACTTATTAAACTCAAAGAAGTCTTACTAACCTGTGTATATGAAAGTGGCTACTGTATACTTTCAAATATTATAGTTTGTGTTGTATTTTTTAAGAACCTGTTACAAGATATATTCTTTATAACTACGTTTGGATAGTGAAGCAAAACAGTGACTAAAACAATGAGAGAATGCTTTATCTCCGCTTTTAAACAGCCGGAATAGTTTAATTTCAACCCAGGGTAGGTGGCCAGTTAGCTACTATTTGTTGACACTAAATGGGTTTCACTGGCTAATGGTTCTGTCTATTTATTTATTTATTTAATTGTAGTTCAGCAGTAGTAATGAAATATAGTCTGTGGTAATAGGCTTACAAAAAGTAAAGTAATTAAATTAAAAAAAAAAAAAGGAGGCAAAGAGACTTGATTGGGAAGTCTTTAAAATGATAACAGATAAAGTTAACCCAGCACAGAAAGACAGGTGGAAAATGTGTGCTAAGAAGGGACAAGCCTTGATGGCTGAATGGCCTTTTCTCCTTTTCACACTTCTCTCCTGTTCTTACTTCAGTGTCAGCTTGACGCACACAGGAACTATGTAAGGAAGTGCCCTCTGGTCTGTAACTGGGGTCGGAAGATATACTGCAAAAATAATTTCCTTCAGTGTCTGATGAAGCTTACATGGATTTGCATAAAGGTCCAGTTGAAAATAATTGCAAAAAACAAAAGTACATTTAAAAAAAAAGTACAAAAAATAAACACATTTGTGCTCGTTTTTTATAGGTCTTGAGTTTGGCAAGAGTGCTAAACTGTACTGTTCATGTCGATTCCATATTGTAGTTTGGTATATGAAGTTCTGTGAATGTAGCCTATTTAGTAATTAAACTAAGGGCTGATGTTTAAAGCTTTACAGGATGAATTACATTTAAGCACGCCTATTGTAAAGACAACAAGGTATTTGGGTTTAAAATGTAAAAAAAAAAAAAAAATGCCTGGAACAGAAAGATGGTTTAACAGGTGTTGCTATATCAATGAAAGATGTAATCGGCTACTCATAGGTGCAAGAGACAGCTTGTACTTGCATGATATTTAATTCATGGCTGCTTTTACAACATAAGTAAATAGCCATACCTTTATCTTGTTGCCAAACCATTTTCCCCCTACAATATTACTATTAATGAAAAACTACCAATTGTTTAGCAAAAAAAAAAGTAATTTTAATGCAGTATTTCTACTGATAAATAAATGCGATACATCAAATATTGAAGCAGGTTATACATTTATAATCCTCTGCTTTTTAAAGTTTGCAACAATACTAAAGAGCATGTTATCCGCATGTTGGGTAGTAAGTCATAGCTCACAAAAACTGTTAAATTTACTTCAAAACAAATGTTTGTTTTGTAAAACAAAAAAGAAAATGACCCTGTACAGCATTTACATTAATAAAGAATGTATTGATACAAAATGTTAAACCGCTGTCTACAGAGTGTTTGTTTTAGCTTTATAGCCTACCTAAAGGCTAGCTATTTAGGTTATACAGTTGCTTACTGCTTAATACAAAAATTACACGCAATGGTAACAGTTGTTTCAGCGTGTTTCAGCAGTGTTACAAGATGACGAATGTAGAAGCATTTGCTGTCACACCCAGAGTCTGCTTCTCTGCGCTCATTAACATGTCCATATTTTTTTCTGGCATTCGCTGTGTTAGTTCTGTCTTTATGTACATCAAAGCCACTGTGTTTAAAGTTGTCGACATTTTTGCTTTGCTATAGAGAGAGGCACCTGCAGAAATAATTTAATATGCTGCCTTATTTTATTTTTTGGTATTTATAACAATAAACAACATTTGTTAATTACTTTATTTACAAGGTGGACATAAATGAAATATTCTACAATTTACTGTTTTTCAGACACATTAATTGTATAACAATTTTGTAGACAATTTAGGGACAATGCTATTTTTTTCTGTTTTAATAAACGTTCTGTTTAATCGTAAAATACCTTGAAATACCTATTTTTAGACCGTCAAATGCTGTGAAATAAGCATTTTCTTACTTTGAAAAAATACAGCCCAACTTATAATACACGCACACAAGTGTATTTCAGAAATACAAGCAATGGGTACAGACGTGCAGTCTCCCAAAATGTACCACGCAACAACGATGACTAATAATAAGAAATGCATACCCACATTTGTGTGAAGCATGGCCTAGAGCAGTGGTTCTCAATCCTGGTCCTGGGGGAACACTGCCCTGCTGGTTTTTGTTCCAACCAAGCTGTCGATTGCTTAAGTGGACCCTTAATTGAACTAAATTAGCTTAATTTGACTTTTTAAATAGTGTATAAAAAGTTGGAGAATTTAAGTTCCTTATACAATTTTATACCTAAATTGAAATCCCCATCTGTTTTTAAAATAATTAGCTCAGATTAGGCAAATTATTAGTTCAATTAAGGGTTCAATTATGTAACTGAGAGCTCGGTTGGAACAAAAACCAGCAGGGCAGTGGTCCCCCAGGACCAGGATTGAGAACCACTGGCCTAGAGGGATAATTCCTTAGTGACAGTAGAGTAATGTACATACAAAGCTTTGACAATGGTGTGTTGCGAGTGAGGATCCAAGTTTAAGACCAAGGGAAGCAATATGTGGGCCCTTTTTTGAGGCGCGGGGCCCTATGCGATGGCACAGACTACATAGGCGTAAGGCCAGTCCTGTGTATTAATACCTTTTTTCTGCTGTGTACATGTTTCTTTTGTCAAAAGATAAGGGTACATGACCTACCCCCACTCACACTTTTAAAAGTGTAGGAGGGACATGGCTCCTCTGACACCCCCCCCCCCGACTCCGGTGCCCCTGGTAGGAAAGATAACTCTACACAAAAGTTGACTATTAAAATTGAATGCCTATTTGTACTTATTTTTCCAGTATAACGTATATTTAATTAGCTCATTATCCAGTGGTTAACTTACTTGTATGGTTACTGTTGGGGTTGATTTTTGATCAGCCTATACCGCTTTGTGATGTTTTAGTGGAATCCACGGTACTGGAATGATCTAGGTTAAGCACTTGCAGCTGTGACGTATTGTATACCAGCAACGTATATATTGATCAAATCGACCTCTTAGTACTGAAAGAGAACTGCTGTTGTCATTGTGCTGAGATTGTCCCCAAATTGCGAAACGACGGACACTTGCCTTGGTCACATTTACTGTTGTTGTCTTAAGTTTAATTTACTTCTATTTATAATTCTGTGCTTTTCCAGAAATAAGGTGTTGTTGCATTTCCCATATTTAAGTACTGTGGGGACACAGGCTTCTTTCCACCACTGTGCATTGCATCAAAATACACCATGTAAGTTTGCTGCTGGGCTACTAAGTTGCAGCAGTAGGATGTTGCAGTTTAATGCTAAATCTAATAGCTCAAGAAACTAAAATGCTGTGACATTCAAAACGAGGTCACGATAATAATTTACATGAAGTGTTGGAGTGAACGTAGACTTGGAAATCATTCACAGACAGTATTGCAATGTTGGTGTATGGCTCATTGTAACCTGTATAAAGGTCTAGGAAAGATTTGCTCAAAGTGTACAAGATAACAGTACTCGAAACAGCAGACCATTAAACTAATCTAATATGCATATACATGCCTCCTGTTTCAGTATGACACTTTTTTTAGTTGGATAGCCTAGTTATTTTTTTAACCCCTTTACAGCCAAGCGTTTTTGTCATATGTCACCCCACCAGCATACTATCACACTAACAATGAAAAAAAAAAAAAAAAAACACGGTCTAAAACAAATAGTTACTGTTATTTTTACAGATCATATCAAATAAATTGAAATTTACTTATAAGTAAACCTATTTCTAAAGTTTAGATTATCACAAAATGAATGACTTCCATGTATTAGATATTTTCATTGCCCTTTTGAAATAGAAACTACCAGTAGGAAGTTTTTGTTGGAGTGAAAAAAAATTCTGCGCAGGCTATTTGGGGAAATGTTGGTGTGTGAGAGTGAGCTGCAACACCAATCAAAGCCACTCTTCAAGGTGAACAGCATATCCTTTAAGCTGCGTAAGTGAACTGAGGGAAGTCGCGCAGTTTCACAAAGAGCTTGACTCTCCTATACAAAGTTTGCTACAATGTAACCAAAAGAGCACTAGGGGAATCTGACATTGGAGATGGGCTACAAAGGGGTTAACCCTTTCCTCAACAGAAGGGGCAGTGATAGAGGGGCTTCCCCCTTGTGCTGCTACGGTGAGTGGTGATGACTGTTGACTAGTATGCCCTTGCTAATTTGGATATTGGTTCCTTTAACCAAATAGGCAGAAGATTGAACAACTTTTCAACTACAGGAATTTTAAATATCTTCAAAAACTTTGAGTTGCAATAACATTTGTTAAACAGACATACAAATTACACTTACAAACTTAATTTTAAATTATGTATTTATTGTTAATGTATATTACAGCATTCTCTTATCTATCATTATACTGTCAAATACGTCCAGTCTATTTATTTATGTAAATTTATACTTACAAAATCCATTTAAAAGTATTTATTTTTTGTTAATGTATCCAATCTACTTATTCCCTGGGCTCGATCTACTAATTCCCCAGACGTAGCACTAGTACAGTGATCTATGAGTAAACCTTAAAAACAATAGACCCTCCCCTTTTTAAATTCTAGACTGTGATCCACTTTTTCCCCAGGACACCTGTCAGCCATTGCATGTCAGCCAATCAGTGGAATACACTTCTGTAGTGTTAACTCGACTGTATTTGCTGTGAAGGGAGTTCAGAAAGCTTTACTGTATTGTAGCATTTGCCGCTACAGGATAATGCTGCACGAGCTGTTTGCAAGCTCGGTGACAAATGGCAACATTGTGTTAATAAAAGAACTAGCAGTACGTTGCTGGATACATGACCAGACACAAGCTGACAGCCCTGCAAATCCTGTTTTTACCATAGTTATAGTGGGTGCATGTTCTGCACCAGGACTGACCTCTCGCCAGCGTGGGAAGGGTGTACATGGGACTTGGGGGATAAATATTGGGTGGTATCTGTGCTCCACAAGCTAGTTTGGAGATTGGCGGGAGCTGTCCGATTTGGAAAATGATAAAGAAAGTGTAGAGTGTGAGACTGTGTGTGTTTTTTGTTTACCCTTTTTATTGTGTGTTTGGTGCATACCTCCTTTTATTTTCTACCTGTCCCTACCCAGTACCTGTCTGTGTTGCCAGCAATAATATTTTGCTACACTATTTTAAAATGGTGCATTTTCTGAAGAGGAGTGTTGGAAATGGTGCTAGGGGAGTCGAGCAACACTGCAAGCAAAAGAAGCGCTGACAACAATGACCCAATCAGCAGCAAAAAACCAAGAACCCAAAAGTATGATGAAACATATTTGGAATACGTTTTTACCTGGTTTTGGTTCTGGTTTGCGTGGGGTGTGGTGAAGTGCTGGCTAAGGAGACCTTAAAACCATCGAAAATGTTGCGTCAGTTACAGACAAAGCACAGTTCTCTTCAAAGGAAACTTATCGATTCCTTTTAGCGAAAGTTGACAGAGCTAAGGGGCCAGACGAAAGTGCTCAAGTTGGCGGCATAACTAATGAGATAGCCAAACCTGGTAAACCCCACGCTATTGGAGAAACTTTTTTTTCTACCGTGCGCCAAGCAGGTGGTTTCCCTGGTCTAATGACACTGTTGCCAGGCGTATTCACAGTATGGCTATTAACCTGTTTGAGCAGGTGATTGGTTTTGACTGATGCTGGCTTGGAATGGCAGTGATAGTGCTCATGCCATGACAGGGAAAAACAGCAGGTTAGTCACCAGAGTGCAGGCTCAGCACCACAAGCCATTTGGACTCTCTGCATGATACAAAGACAAGCCCTTGTTGCTAAAGAAAAAGTGCCACCTGTTCTGAAACAAGTTCTCAACTAAGCTGTTTGCATTGTCAGCTTTATCAACTCTCATCCAGCAAATGCCCGCTTATTTGGAGTTTTGTATGATAAGATGGGAGAACAGCACCGTCAGCAACTTTACCACACAGAAGTTTGCTGGCTGTTGTCAAGGTGCTCAATCGTTTATTTCAGCTCAGAGAGGAAGTGAGAATATTTCTTTCCTACAACAATTCTATGCTGGCCGTAATGCTTGGAGATGCTAAATGGGTTTCTTTACTAGCTTACCTGGCAGATATTTTCGATCGTTTGAATATCCTTAACATGTCACTCCAAGGATGAGGTACATCAGTCCTTGCTCTCGCTGACAAAATCGAAAGCTGGATCAAGAAGCCTTGTGGGATGATCACATAAATTGTGGCAGTCTGGAAGCATTTTATTTATTAGATAATTTTTTGAAGAGAGCACCTTTTCAGAGTGACTTGCAATCCATTGTCACCAGCCACCTGGAAAGCCTTCAGCTACAGTTTCAAGAGTACTTCCCTGAAAAGGATCAGAAAGCAGAGGGGTGGATTAGATTAGAATTAAAGCGACTTTAAGTGCTAATTTACCACTTGCAGCAGAAGAAATGTTGATGGACCTTTCTCGTGAGGAGACACTGAAGCTCGGTTTTTCTCAGCAACCTCTTGCTAACTTTTGGATTACTGTGTGACAAGAATTCTGAGAGCTATCGCCTGCAGCTCTGAAAGCGCTCATGCCTTTCCCATCTACATACCTTTGGTGAATTAAGTTTTTCTGCACTTGCTTTACTTAAAAACAAGTACAGGACCCCGCCTCACTGTTTGAAGATGACCTTTGTCTTTTTCCTCAGCCACACGGAGCCCCGTTTCAAACATTTGTGTTCATCCATGCAAGCTCACTCCTTCCATTGGGTAAGCAGTGGAATTTTTTTTTTTTTTTTTTTTTTTTTTATTGTATTATTTTTTATACTGTTGGCTGTAAAAATAAACAATGGCTATATTTTTGTTTTGTTGATATTGCCTTGTGCATGTTTTGTACTTATTAATACTAAGCATTCTGCAGCAATACAGGGCAGTGGGGTCACAAAGTGAGACCCACTGATCTAGAGTGTGAAAGACGAAGAAGTAGGAAGTGTTACAGACGAAAACACAGGCATTTACAAAGGAAATGGAGATTACAAACGAGACAGTACAGAGTAGCTAAAGAGACTTCAGAAAGTAGTTCAAGATAATGACCTCTATTTGAGGAATTTGTGCCTTTGTGCCCTCTGAATGTCAGTTCTTGCTTGCCAAGGTAAACTGAGTCAATGAAGCATTAAGAACCTCAGGATTGTTTCCTACTTGCTCATTATGGTGTATTGTATCCCTACGCTTCTGCTTATCCAGTTGAACATCTAACTGTGTTTGTCCAAAAGTTTTGAGTGTTACAGTGGCTTTGGGAACATTCTTGCTTTTGATAGACAAACTAGATTGCTGTAGCCAGTGTTGTTCCATATCGTCTCTTCTGTACTGGCATTCGAGAGTGCATTTTCATCAATGGGCACGATCAAAACGAAACATCACACATGTCTCAGTGATAGACATTTAAACGACTGTTTGTGTGCAGCTACAACAAGGTATCAATCATCACATTAAGTACGTGTTTTTCATTTTACTTGTTTTTATTTTTTGCACGAGTGTGATAATGGTTTTCATAGAAGTATTGACAATTTGCTGATGTAAGTCGGTTTATTGTTGAATAACCGGAAAAAAAACGTTGATATTAGTTTGGTTAATTTTCAGCTTTACAAAAACAGTTAACACAGTGCCTGCTGTTGTACCTGGACAAGAAACTGTTTTAGTGTGTGTGTGCTTGTACAATATATCAAGGGCCAAAGTATTTGGGCGCTGTTATAAAAAATTAATTGTAACTCCTTTTGAAAGCAGTAACACAAGTAGAAATATTATTATCAACAAAAAAGCAAATATAACTAGATTTGTATATGCCTTATGTTACATGGGCATTTGTGAGGTATTTTTGAAAGTGAATTGTGTGGCGACCCCCAGCTTCAATGTCACCTTTTCAAGTGGCCCACAGAGCCTTCAAAGTTGAGTACCCTGGATCTAGATCATAACATAATTTTCTTGTTCCCAATGGCAGCATTAACATTAATACTTGTGCAGACATATCACTTTTTACAAATTATTTTTTCAAAGCAGACACACTTCAAACCCTCATCAATGCTAATGTTTTTATCTAGCACATATACATCACAAAACTTGTCACGCAAATTGGTCTGACGTCCCACCAGCCAGCCTGTTCACAATGCTTGACTTGTATGCTTGCCATTCAGAATTGCTGCAGTATCTTCAGTTATGATGTTACTGTTTATAAAAGCAGTTTGTGTTCACTGTTTGCTAGCAAATTGCTATTAGACAGCAATTAATCCTTGAGCACGAACACGGCAGGTGTAGTACAGTACGTATCATTATACTTAGCAGTTTGACAGAAAGAGGGATATTCCATTCACCACTGGGTTTAATAACCGTAATGTGCATGGTGCTGCCACAGAATGTTTTATTTCATTTGTTGCAGCCTTTTTCTGTGTCTTAGAAACAGAAATTAATATCTTCTCATTCATTGTCTATAGCCGTATTCCAGTTCTTTTAAACGACTCGAGCAAAAGCTTGAAAATATGCCCAGCTGTCTTTTTAAGTTTGCTGTTGTGTAGGCTAATTGGGAGGACATCAGGTTCCAGCATACAGTCAACCAAATAATGTGTTTTTTAGGTCTGTAATAGGGATGGTCAAGTATAATTGTTTAGTATAATTCGATTAGAAAACTGTTCATTTAGAATATGCGATTAGTAATTATCTTTCTTTTATTGCAACAAATAGAAGTGGTCTGGACAGATCCATTAACCACGGTAAGCCTGTGACCACGCTAAGCCTGAAGCCCAACATATTCCTTTTACTCAAGCTCCTGATGGTTAAAAAAAGTTCATAAAGCTATGGGTAACAGAGGTGGTTGGAATGCACCATTGCACGTATTAACTATATTTAATTAAATGTAATTCATACAAGAGACTACAAAAAAGAGATACACAGTGTGGTATTGTCAGTGGTCATGGTATAGACCATTTTATTTATACTTAAACAGCTGTGGTTAATATTAATAAACAAGCAGATACCAAACTGAACGAGACTACAGCCAACAAACTTTTCAAAAATTCCAGTATGATTTGAAAAAATTAATAAAAGAAAGTAACAACCACCTATGATATCATACAAGCAGGTATCCACCTACCTTGCAGAGAGAGGTCCAGTCTCAAGTCTCTGTTGACTGTGAGACAGTATGCCTTGCTCAAGCAGCAGAAGCACCATTAAAATTCACAATGAACCATTACAGCTCACTCAACCGAATGCACTCCACAGATCAGCTAATAACTTATCTGGTTAAAATGAGCGTTAAAAATACATTGTCTGTCAACACTGTTGAAGGACAGGGTTAAATAAATAAAAGTTTTTATAGTTTTTAACTTGACTTTTAGTTAATGGCATTCAATGATTTAACATCTACTCCGTACCACATTATTTATAAGCCTTCATGTAGCAAATCATATACCAGAACCAGGAGGTATGTACTGTATTTAATATATATTATTGACTGTAAACATTTATTTGCATTTTAGTTGTCCAATGAAGACATCATTTGATTTCATTATAGTCTGTACGCTGTTATGTTGCCTTTTAATTTGTTTGGATATTGCTTAAGTTGGGCTTTATGCATAGTGTACTTGTATTGCACTTCCTTTTAATTGACAAGAGCTGCTTATTAAACCTGGTCAAATAATACTGTGATTGTTCTTTTTATTATGTATTATTGCTTACATTTTGGATGAAGTAAGCATTAATTTTAGCCAGTGGCATGTTGTTGCTGTAAAGTATAATAGTGTAAACATTTAATTGTTTAGTAAATACTGTGTATTTGATTCAGATATATGCAATGTCCATCCCTTGTCTGTAATAGCGTTATTGTAGCTTTATAAGTGACTTTGGGATTGTGTTCAGCCCATTTAATGTGATTGTAGATGGTCTTGAGGTCCATACTGTAAAATCCAATGAGTTGCAAGGAAATTGCATGTTAGACTTTTTTTTTTTTTTATTGATTACGTTATCTAGGGTTTTAGTTGTGCTTGGCTTGCAATGTAGAACTATTGGTTAATTGCCCCGATAGATCAGAGCTGTGTTCCCTCTGTTACATAATCAGCTCACTCTGTGTCAATTGTTTATGCTGGACTAGCCTATACTCTGCATCCTGACATATGAAGTGTAGACACTGTATTGAAACCCATTTTGAGAAGTGTTCTTGAACGTTAATAATATTGAAGGGTTATTTAATAGAGCTAATATGATTTCAGATTTTTCCAGTTTCACACTGAAATAAACCTGCTGAAACACAGGACCGTTGTTAAACAGGGCTGCAACAGAGACCCATATGATTCATGGTTGCAATCCTAGATTTATCTCTGCAGTTACCTGGTTAACACTTGCCAGGATAATTAAGTCAATGGGTTTTCTATCTGCAGTAGCAGTACAGTAGATCATTGCAAAGTTATCCATTTAATAGTTATGGGAGGGATTTTCTTACAAACTACAAAACAGTGCTTTTAAAAAGTAATTGAAACTTTTAAGGCTGCAGAGTTTATCTGGGGGTTGAGATGTAATGGCTTTGCAGACAAGCAGCCTAAAGGAAGAGCTTAATTTACACTTTTTTTTTTTTTTTTTTTTTGCTTGCTTTTTTGTTTCAGAGTAGTTATTTTGCTCTGACAAATGAGTCCGATTTTTACGCAACCCTCACACATCTATATAGGCTATTTTATAGTTATTTCTAATGTCTGGAGGTTCGACAGGAAATCACTTAATCTGGACCACGAGAAAGGGAGCACTGACAATGCAAATGAAAGGTAAGAACATTTTACGTGGGTTATGAGTTACTCTTAGACCTAGCCTTCTTACTGGACTACATTGTTCAGTTTTTTGCTATATATATATATATATATATATATATATTATATTAATGTTGGCATTCCTGACCTTTCTTTTGACTGTAGTATGTTACTGTTTGGTCCCATAAGTTATTTTATTATTGGCCGTTCAGCCTACAGCCTTGTTTACATCCCACTATAAAGAAACCACTGCAGCTCCCCTATACACTGTGGTGCCCTTGTGCAGAGCATCACCAGTGCAGCACTCTGAGGCATTGAGTGCCCTGAACAGAAGTGGAAAGTGCTCAGTATGTTCTAAAGTACTACAAAAAAACAAAACAAAGCAAAAAACCTTGTTTTATAATTGACCTAGGGTCAATTAGAATTACAATTAAAGCATAGCAGTTACAATTACACTAAAAAGTAACAAAAAAGCTACACACATTTGACATGTTTATTCTACCAAGCATACTAATAACATGTTCTTTCAAACGAATGGTTAAAAGTGGTTGAAAATATAAGAAGAATGTTTGCTCAGTGTAAAACACAACATGGAACTGTGAGTCAATCTTGGAAAGATGTGTAATTGAACTGTAACTGATCCATTATATGGTAATTACAAATACAATAATGCAGGTGTGCCAAGGTTCAACTAAAATTACAATTATATTGTAATATGCAATGAATTACACAATTACGATTGTACTTTACCATGGGCCTGTACTCTACTCCAGATAAAGAGCCATGTTTTGGATCTTGGCGAGCCATATTTTGCTCAAGATCCACCTATTAGTCTTGTACCATCCTGTGGAAGTTATGGAATACAATTGTAATTTTGACCAATGCATCAATGTCCAGGCGCTTGTTCTCTTGACTGTACATATGGTTGTTTTGTATGCACTGCAACTGTATTCCGCCCCAGTGAACAGTGAAGTTGGAAATGTTCAGCACATTGGTACAGGAGACTGTTCTCAGAGTAGTGTGCAGGGACCTGGCATGGGTGCCAGAATCCACTTTGCAATTATATTTACTGTGTTCTTGCCCTGTTTGTGCAACCACAGTGACAACTGTGCTTTTATAAAAGAATGTGCATTTAGTAATTTATTTGTGTAAGCTAAAGCACTAGGCCTCAGTGTGATGATACATCACCTACCAGCTGGTTTTAAGACTTGGCTGTGGTCTGGCTACTGCAGAAGGTAGTGTTGATTTATTTTATTTATTTATTTTTAGTTTTCTCTCGCTTCTGGCTGGGAGGTTATTTTCTTTGTAACTTAGGCACTGGCAATCAACCATATGTATCTTATTATCTTCTCTGCAAAAGTGAGCCACTGTATAAAAGAATGATGATGTATGTTTGCCTGTCCATGAGTCGTGTCACACAGATAAAACTTTGACATGCGTGGATTATGGTTCCGGTTGTGTTTTAATGTAAATCTGTGAGTGCCACAACAGCCTTTCTGAGAGGGAATAGAATGGATGAGCTGATTTTACATCACAGTTACATTTTACATAACACACAGTTAAATACAAACTTGGTATCTGTTGATTCAGGTAAAGCCATTACAAACAAGTAGGTCATGTTCTTTCGCAAAGGCTGCAGATTCCAGAAGACACCTTTGTAGTTCAGTTTGAGAACTGCAGATTATGTAGACATTAATATAGCGTTTCTGTTGCTTACTCTAATCCTTGAAGCATCAGTCTATTTGGCCTGCTCTCCATATGTTTTCCTTGAAACCAAACTATTTCTTTTTGGAAATATACAATAACCCCCTCCATTAATCATCACTGCAAAACAAAAATAGAGTTCCTTTTGCAACTTTATAGAAGTCCAGGGATTCTGTAATGCAAGGTTCATTGGTCCTTGAGGGCTTAACTTTTCAGTTGATTGGTACGACTAAAAGTGGAATATCTCAGGTTAACATTGTTGAAAGTGCGTAGTGCATACACCATTTAAGTGAAATAAAAAGTATATACAGTAGTTTTTGTGTGCAGTAGGGGTCACCTGTTTAGCCCGCCTACAAGTACAATGCAGTAGGTTAAACAACTGCAATCCATCATTTTTAGAGTTGGTGCCCACATCTTGGTGTTGAATGTAGGTCACCTTTGGTTTGTGAGAGCACCAGTGGGACCTGCATGTAATTATCTGAAACAGGAAGCAGCTCCAGTTTGACAAAGAACTAAACACAGTGCTACAGTAAAGCACCTTGTGACTAGAGTGTTCAAGCCAGGGCTGCCATTTGCCCCATAATGCCACTTTGTAAGCACTTGCATTGTGTTTTGTGCTTTTAGGCAGAACACGGAAAACACAGCCTCCTGGTTTCAGTGTTGAAATCGATGTTGTACAGTAATTACTTTGCAGTGGCCATTTAATGGAGCATGCACTTGCATGATGATGGTGATTTCTGGTTTTGAACACTGTGAATACAAGTTGATGATTAGATTCTAGTTGTACTAGGAATTTGCATTACTGTTTATTTAAAATAATCATATACATTATGCTGTATCTGCTGTAGTTGCTCTAATTTTAGAGTTGTACAGCAGAACTGGAAGAATTTTAATAATGTGTTTGATAGACGCGCACATTGAGTGGTTAATGTCCCTGACTTGGTTTTAAAGACAGAAGTGCTCTACAGTACAATGGCACACACTTTCATACGGTCAATGCTGGTTTTCACAGTGCCCTTCTTTTCAAAGAATTATATGGTTGCTGTATTTAGATCCACCACTGATAAGATCAATTGAATAAACCCAAATATCAGTAAATGTCCAGGTGAACAAAAAAGGGTCAAACAATTGAGACTTGCTTTCTTCCCCCTGTGCTTCATAAATCCAGTTTTAAGGAAGATGCATTGTGCATATGCTGAGCTACTGTGTGTGTTCCAATAAGTGGTGGAATCTGCAAAGCCTTGATAAACATGACTGGTCCTCAATTTCTAATGACCTCTTTTTAAATGCAGAGAATCACTGGGACAATGGCAAATATTACTTTTCTTGTAGCACACCTGCACAAGCAGCATTACAACAATTTAGGAAAGGCTAGGAGATGAGGAGGGATACGAAACAAATTCCCTTTTGTTGAATGGCAGCCTGAAGCTAATTTTTAGTTTTTCAATTGTAGATGACTTGATGACATTTAAGATTCATTGAGGAAATATTTGCTTGTCTTATCACAGGGTCCTCACCATTTGTCATGTTTGTGTTTTCTGAAGGACCCAATTCAAAACTTTTAGCTCCATGATAACCCTTTTGGGGTTAGGGTGGTTTTGAACATGCCCATTGCGTAGTGTATTGATCTGAGTATTACACATCTAGCGATGATTTGCATGCTGGTTATAATGAAAGCTTACAGATGTATCACATTTCTCTGGAAAGTCAGATCTGTGTTGACAAAGCAGACCGAGCCACATCTGCAGTTCTGAAGGCATGAGAAACAACACTAGCATTTCATCTACAATGAAGACAAATCTCTCCTTACAACATTACTTCATTCTAATTCATTAGTCAATCCTGAATCGATTTGTTATTTTTCAACAGACTGTTTGCAATGATTAGGAAGTATAGTATAATAGAAAAGTACTGTAATGTGCTTCTCTCAAGTGCAAGTAATTGGATGCACTAAAAATAATGGCTATACTGCACATGTACACATTTGAAATAAAGGTTTGTTGTTTGCATCTATTTTATGGTCAAATTGCTGTTTTGCTGTGTGGGATCATTTTGTATTTTTGTTGCCATAAAAAAAAAAATTAAAAGAAAAATTCTGTAGTTTTGCCAAATATCACAAAACCCTCCTTTTCACTTTTTTTATTTTTCTTAGACAATGATTGGATTCAAAGATTGTTTGAGCACTTTTTAGTTGAAGTGTAATGCTGTATTAGATGTTAATACTGTAGATGTCTCAATCTTGTAAAAAATACTTGGACAGGCTAGTGCCTAATACAATAGTCTCAGCGTATAGGAACACCTCCTAAGAGAACACTTCACCTAAGGGAACACCCTTGTGGTGAAACAGATTTCTACCATTGTAAATTCTGTGGGTAAAGGAACAGGAACTTAGCTTAAAAGAACAACTTCTTGGCACGGATAGCGATTCGTTCACCATGGATACAGTACTGTTTTGTAAAACGAACAAAACATTTTTTAAAGTGACTTGTCATTGCGACAGTGTCTTGAGGGACACCAATTTGGTTTATTAAATCTTTCTAGAGCTGCCGTCATACCATTTGAATTAATTTGTATTCTGATTTCCACACGTGCACCTCGTCACTACAAAATGGCATGTAAAGAAACAGTTTCTCATGCTACACAAGTTGGAAATTGTTCGAGCTCTTGTAAAAAAACCTGTATTAAGTTGCTGAGCAATTTGGTGTTACCAATTCTGGTGAGTTGCTTCACCATTCTGTTAAATAATGTGCATGTCTTGTATATTTGCTGCTGTGTTTTGTAATGTGTGTAGGGGTGCTGTGTTAATTTAGTTTGACAGTTATTAACTGCCATTTTGATAAACTGAAACACACCCGCCAGCTAATTTTATAGTACATAGCTATTTTTAAGCTTTTTGACTGTGTTGTTTTGCTTTAGTTTTATTAACGTTAGTTTGTCTTGATTATTATAGTAATTTTGCGTTTACTTATTCATTTCATATGATGATGAATGTGCATCTTGACAAGTAATACATATGTATTCATTTATTGATTCATATTTGTGTCTGGTGGTTAACTCCATCTTGGAAACACTTTGGCTATAAGAACACTTCACTTGCTTCCCGAGGGGTGTTCTCACATTCTGCGGTCTTTACAAATTGATATCTATAACCATGACACATTAATCCTCTTGCGATCTTTAGTCCGACCTTGCAAACATCCCATTCCAGTCTGATGTCGGACTCTGTCCGGCATCCCCCAAAAAAACTGTTTTAACAAGTCATGTCGGCTCTGAGCGAAGGAGGCTGACAGAGGTTGTTCCCCTGTCATCTGATTAGAAAGAAGGCAGAACCAGCCGAGTATCTCTTCAAAAGCCAGAGAACAACAGAGAAGCGCATAGACAGACTTGGAAAGATCGTCATGGCAGAGAGCAGATGGCAGCCTGAAGAACTTGCAGAGATGATGGAGGAAGAAGTCTGTGACTATGAAGGTAGTTTTATATGAAGATGGCGAAGAATCCAGTGAAGAAATACATGTTTTCTCAAAGTGACGAGTCATATGAAGACGCCATACGTCAGGGGGGTGGGGTGGAGTGGAGACGCGCACCTGTAAGCTAGTTTTGTGATGGGTGTCTGCTTTGAAAAGTATCACACTGGATTCTTACAGATAAATCTGTGAATAGCAAGCACATAGATATATTTGTTCTAGAATTGTTGGTTCAAATGTGGGCACTTCTTTTCAAAGAAATAGTTATTCAATACATGTTTTTTTTTTTTTTTTTTTTAACTGGTTTTCTTTGTTAGGGGTGTCTTATTGATTTACAATAAACCTTGGAACTTGAAAGATTGCTCTATAGTCAATAACTCAGCAAAACCAATAATTTTTTGGGGGTGGGGGGGGAGTCCATTTTCTTTTGCAATGTCCCCTCATATAAATAGTAGGTTGAAAAAAATTATATAATTTTCTTTCCTCAGAGTATCACTTTGATTATATAGTGATTTAAAACATGTTTTATGTAAAGTCACTTTAATTCAATTTGAACAGCACATGGTCTAAAGTGTTATGATGTTCCCCAAAATTAAATAAGACCTGACCAGTCTGACAGGGTCAAAATAATTTTACTTATTTACTTAGACAGACCAGTGTTTTCAAAATAGCCGGTGTCCGTTTCTCTTTTCTTGGCCTTCTCTGTGGGGTTGTTACAAATGCCCACACCTTTCTTTCTTTCTTTCTAAGAGCATGTGCTAGAATTACAAATACTGTATCGACCGAGCTATGCCTTCTGATGTTTAACAATTGTTTTCTAAAGTAAGATAACAAGAAAGAAAAGTAAAGAAAGTAATGTTTGAGATACTCCGATAACACAACTAACTTGCGTTACCATTTAGAGATGCAGAGGTCACGCTAGCCTTTAAAAATGTGCATTTCTCAAAATCTGCGTTTTCAGCCATAATATCTACATTTTTAAGTATTGTATCAACATAGTTACTGGAAAATAATGTAACTATTTCAAGTTAAAGAAGTTAACTTGCAAAACAGTGCACTGTATAAATAATGGTAGTAGAAATAGTTATATTGTCAACATTATAACTATTTACAGTTATTTTGTTTTTAAAAGTTCTTTTAAATTTTCCTTTTAGCACCCAAGTCAAAAAATGACACGTGCTCTTTCCAAATCAGTTTTTATTCTCAGGAGCTTCCATTGAAATTGTCATGTTTTAGATGATCCTCATGTATATGAGAGATTTGTTGGTCTGCACTCTGTTCTGACACTCGGATAAAATCCTGCTCTTCTGGTACACAAGATACAGGTATCGGGATTGCAATTTGCTGCAAGTTTTGTGAAAGCAGGAAAGATGTCAGAATAGTTCTCAATAAAAACCCTGTAGGCCTCGTCCATGGTCTTAAACCATGTATTTTGAGCATGTGTTTTACGTGTTCAAATTCTTGGCTGAGAGTCAGCAGGAAGGATGCTTTGATACAGCTTAGCGAGTCTCTACAGGGAACGTGCGCAGTGCCATATGGGATACTGAGACTGGGTTTTTGTGGCACATCCAGTAATCGCACTCCGTGCCCTATTGCCTGGAGATCACAGGTTCGAGAACGATATATCGATATTGAAAAATTAGGCATCGCTCCAGCCTTAGATATAACTCTTATAGCCAGAATTACCCGAGCACTTATCAAAGCTGCTGCTTGAGCCCCGTCCGTGTCGGACATAGTCTTCCCCCCCTAGGAGGTGAATACGAATGATGTATAAAGCTTGGCGCCATTTCTGTTTATTCTGTCTGGGAAAGGAATGAGCTCTGACTTTAGTCCTATCTACAGAGAAGTTGATATAGTCACTTTCTCTCGAATTTCATCTTTTGAAATAATTGGGCTTATTATAAGCATATAATTCTTTCATTGTTCTGATTAAGTCCCCCTCCCTAGCTTTCTGTGCTGCGTGAAGCCTGCCCTTCCCTGGGATTCAGTCTCTTGTTTCAACTAAGTTTAACGCTCTCTCCCTTGCTGCTCGGCTCTTTGTGAGTCGATATAATTTTTGCTAGCGCCTTATAACTTTTTTTGATTGCTCCGAGGAAGACTCTAGTAGCGTTGAAACGTTAGCACTTCTGTATGGACTACAATAACTGTCTCGCATACGTGGATTAGTTAAAGTTATACTGCGAAACTACCAAGTGTGCTCTCACCTTTTATGCTTTTCCTGGAGTGTCCATTCAGTGAAGTCATCGGTGATAAGCAGCCTATTCTAAAATTATATCTATATACCTCTCGGTTCCCAGCAAAAGGTTGTCATTAACTGAAGTTGCCAATAAGCGAAAAGCCCCTGTAGTTGTACAAATATGGTATTGAAATACATGTGTTTTAAATGTTAGTGTTTTAAAAAAAAAAAAAACATGACAAACACGAAATACCCAAACATAGAACTGTTTACTTCACAATAGTTCTACACAACGATGTACTACAATTGTCCTTACAATGAGTAAAGCAGACATTAAAAAGTGTGTTACTCGCAATAAATTCTAAGATACACACTTTTTAAAATAATAAATAGTTTAACGTTGTCTGCTTTTTACAATGTACCACCTCCTGCTGTAAATCTATCTCAATTTTGCGTGCAGCTTCGTAGCCAGTTTCAAAACCACGATTCTGCCTAAGTTGTCCGTAGTTGTGAAGTCAATGTGTTGTAAAAGCTGCATAAAGTATGCGCATAAATCATGCAAGTGCGCTGTGTAGCCCTGGCAACTAGTAATGAAGTTGTCAATAAGTGTCATGCAGTTGTTAATATTAGAATTCCGGTAACATCAAAGTCTATGGGACAGGATTGGTTTCCTGGGGAAAGTGTTGTTGATAATAACCATTTATAAACTCTCACACAGTAACCTGGCATGTTAAAATGTCCCCCAATCACCAGTACAGTAATCCAGAACAACCAAGCATGTATGTGTTTAATCTTTATTCAGACACTCATTACATGAATGCAAAAGATGTATTAAAACCAATTAACGTGAGAAATCACGCAACCTTACTGCTGGGATGGTTGCTTGCTGATAGGGCTCCTGTCCCACTTCACTGTTTCATTTATAATTGAACAACTTGTGCTCTTTTTATATATATTTTTTTCTATAAGAATTGATCGCTCACCATTTTTGGATGGATACTTCACACAGGCACTCGCTGCTTCCCCTCATTCCACACTGGAGGCAAAGCATATGAAGACATCACTGGGCCCTGATGATTGGGACGTCCGCTTGGCAGAGTTTGCACGCACTTCCCATAGATCAGTTCAGGAAGCATTTGACGCGGCTTTGCGGCCTGTGGTTCGAAACGTAACTGAAACAGCTACTATCCTCAGCGCTCTTAAACCGGAGGATTTTGATATCGCTTTGTGGAAGGGTGGTGGGTAATTCACTGACGCAGGATACAGACAGGTGTACTTGAAAACATCACACAGGTGCCTAGTTTTATTTTCAGGGGTGTTTTCGTTTCTTTAGCCCGCAGAGGGCGCTGTTGGTCCGTAGTCTGCTTACCAACTATGGTAAACAGAACCATGGGAATACCAAGCGATGGTAAACAGTTCAGGGTGCAGGCGCACTCGCAGGTGCTTCAAACAATAATTCAAAAATAGAAGGCAAAAAGAAAAAGGGAAAATAAAACTACAAAGAAAAGGGGCTGCACTTGGCAGCGATATCCCGGCCGCCGCTACCCGTATGACCTGGATCACCGACCTACGCTCCACACACCCACTTTCCTACCCCCCACTTTGTCACTGCCATGACTCACAAGAGGTTGTTGGACGACTGCTGCCCTCTTCCTGCAGCACTGTGAACACACCAGCAGAGTCAGCACAGATCTCCCCCTGCTACATGCTTCCTCTATGAAACAACTAACTGCCAGGCAGGATATCGCCAGAGCTGATCTTCAACAACAGAAAGACTGAATCAATCTGTGCAACGCTTGTATTGATGCTTTGCAGGATAAGGTGGCGGGCCTTGAGGACAGAAATCATTGCTGGAACGTCAGACTGGTGGGGCTTACTAAAGAGGCTGAAGACCCCATCCACTTTCTTCAGCAGAAAATTCCACATTAGTATCCACCCTGAAGTCCTCCAGTGACCATCCTGTTCTGTAGTTCAATGGAGCGCATTGTGTACATGCAGGTGGCCCCCTGGATTCCAATAAACCACGCACCACGATATTGCAGAAAGAGAGCACAGTGCTTAGATTATCTTTTAAGAAAAAAGATTGATATTGCATGTTGGCAGGAAGCTCGTTTGGTTTCAAGTGATGCTGCTTGTTTTTAAAATAAACATTACAAGGTAATTGCATAAGCATCCTGTAATATTCTGCGGTTTGTGAAGTCCACAGAAATCCAAAATATATTAATCTCGGACCACGCCCCTGTGTCAATTTTTCTTTTGGAATGATCTACGACTCTGCTACACTTAACAACCTCTAGTATGATGGCAGCATTGGATACTGCTGCCAATTTTTATAGAGACACAGTTGTTTGAGTAAGATCAAGTACATTGTTTGGCATTTCCCTTTAGGATAACTTTCATTCAATTAATTAAGGTATATTCTTTATCTGATATTTTAGTTTTAATAGATTATGGTATATTTGTAATGTTTTTGTATTGATATAACATTGCTGTGAGAGAGATATATGGATTTTTTTTTTATCTCCTTGTCTCACCCATTTCTCTCTTCTTAAGGGTTGGGGGAAAGAAAAGAAAATTAATAAATAAATTGCTCACAAAAAAAAAACTATGAATGTAATAAGTAAGTGCAAAAAAGTAATGTATGTGCAGAAATGTACAGAACAGGCAGGCTATGGACGGCAAACTTTCAGCGTGTTTAAAAATATAAATATATATCTGTCAATTCAGCTCTATATCTGGATGCTGTGATACAAGTGCACGCTTACGTTATCTGTGTTTGTTTCAGGCAGAACATCCTGGTCGCCAAGGTGACACAGCTGAGAATTCTTCCTCTGGTATCCCCTGTGGTGTTGTCAGAGTTTGAGCTGTATTTTCGTCAGCACGCTCCTCCTCAACTACAGAAAACCCAGCTTTTTTGAAGCAACATTACATTGTTTGCTGGCTGACAGAGTTCCAGGCATGCTTTAACAAGCGCTCAGCATCTAACAGAGACATTTTATTAACACTTTTTTCGTGCTGATGCTCATCACTTTTCTCTTTCCAGCTATGCTTGCTTGCTGTTGCAGACCCTGCTGTTTTTTCAAACCTGTAAATAAACTTGACACTGCAAATAGGGATTAAATAGCCAAGGTACAGTACAGGGGTAATCGCTCAGTAACGAGGTTCAGACAGCTGACTGGTAGATTAGTAAGAGCGATTCCTACAGTAATAAGTACTTGTTAATTTAATCTATGTGAATGGACATAATGAGATCCAAACAGCTGAGTTTACCTGAAATATACGCTGTGCTTAACATGGTATAAACAATGCCTTTGTTATTAAAATCAATGGGAATGGCAAACGATATTTGTCCAATATAAACAGCTGCTTGAAAAATAACCCTGTACAGTGTAAGTGGTAGATACTGTGTAATATATCAGTTTTAGTAAGTTTTTGTTTTTCTTTCAGAAACCCAGCATGTGTGCATGGGCTGTCTGCTTGTACTAGGTCCGCCTCTGTACACAGACGGTATACTGCGCTAGTTGTCTGTTCCAGTCAGCTTTTTGTGCTATGGAGACACTGCCAGTGTTAAGCTCTCTTTTTAGCTACACAGTACTGTCGAATTGGCAGGAGACTTTTCTGCTGGAGAATATAACAAGTGTCTCCTTGCTGTTGCTGGGTCTGCTTTTTGCTTCACTGACAATGAAGACTACTAGATTTATTCTAGTTAGCAGTTTACTGCAGCCCTTGTCTGTTTAACAGTGCATGCCTGCAGTTGCCAGTGACTTTTTTTCAGGTCTTCTGCACACCACAGATGGTACCAGAGCCTGTACGAGTTACCTGGTCAGTTCCAGAGCCAGTACTTGTTATCTAGTTGGTACCAAAATCAGCCCCAGTCAGCTTTCTGTTGCATACATTGCACAGCTGAACTTTTTTTTTTTTTTTTTCAACCTTGTACCATGCCCGGATTTCACCTTTGTGCTGGTTGCCAGAGAAACCATTCCAGCAAAGGATAAGCATGACCGGTGCATCCACTGCCTGGGAAGGAAGCAGTTAAAGGCTGCAGGTCTTGCTCATTTTGCTAAGATGATACTGTAAAGCAGGCTAGCTCGCTGTTCCATGGACTGCTCTGCATCTCTGACACTGGCGCAGCTTGACTTGCCCCATTCATCCCTTGTCAACAGAGTCCCCTCCCCTCCCTCTAACACCGGGAGCTAGGGAGTGATCCTCTAGGGTAGCAGGACTTAGAGCCATCCCCTGCCAAGGAAGAGGGACAGAAGCTGCCGTAGCAGGCATTCTGGCTATACTGACCGGGTTATGGGGCAAATGGAAAAGCTTTTTGAAGTTATGAACCAGCAGCAGTCCCTTTTGACGGAGCAGACCCCCCCTTCCCTCACAACCAGCGCAGGCAGATGCCTTGTCCCTTGCTGCATCTGAGGACAAGGACACCCAAGAATTGATCTGTGCATCAGCGTCCGGTTCTGCTGGATTTTTTGCATGAGCTGCAATCGTGCTGGAAACTGCTCTGCCCTCTCAAGGTCATTGGACAGTTTGTATAAGGTGCACGACGCAGATATAAATAATTATTTTTTTGTGGAGCTGCATTTGTGCCATATAAAATGTGTCTATTTTGTCGAGTGGGGGTACAGAGCGGGAATAGCAAGCAGTGAAGCAGAATGGAATGGAAGAAAGAGTGGAGCGGGGGATATCGTGAGCAGAATTTTGTCACCACTTACATTCTGAGCCTGCTCAGCATAGATGCGCTGGACCACAAATGGCCTTGGACTGCTGTATGCTTTTCCACCATTGTCACTACTTCCACTTTGCGGGGAGAAGATCAGGCAGGAACAGGCTTGGGTGCTGTTAGAAGCCACAATGTGGCCCAGGGTGACCTAGTTTTTTTTTTTTTTTTTAAGGAACACGTTAGCATCCTTTTTTTTTTTTTTTTTTTTTTTACTTTTTTGATTTCAGAGATGACCGGAGCTTGTTTACAATCTGCCCAGCCTTACTGAATACACACTCAGTTGGGACCGACGTTGCTGGGATGCTTAAGATGCTTCAGGCCAACTTTAGGAAAGTGATCTTGATTGGTTTTTCCACCATAGAAGCAGGTCTTTATTTATACTTCAGGGTAGTTCATATGAGTAACTGGTGATCTCCCATGTGATGTCACAGTCAGTGCTGCCAGGCTCATGTGAGGTGTATTTGGGTCCATGACACAACTCAAAAGCCATCTCTGTTTTTTACTTCTTTGTGTCAAATCCTCATTGCTTTCACATGTGCTACCTCCAAGTTTTTAACCAGCAAGGTTAGGTTCAGAAAACTTTGAAATTCGACAGGGCACAGCTTCTCTTAGGCTTCCTAACAGAAAAGTCCAAAGCCAGTGTAAGGCCCCATTCACGCTTGAGATTTAAGGTGGCCCAGTGCCACCTTTTTTCTCTCTCTTTCTCTCTCTCTATAGATGGATGGATGGATGGATGGATGGATGGATGGATGCTCCAAAAAAGAAAAGGCAGCCTAGATTTAGGCCACCGTTTCACTGTGTCCCAGGGTCTGCAATCCAGGACCAGAGTCGGCCTTTACATATGTATAAAGGCAAAGCAGACTTGTGCCACCTTTTCACATCACATTACCAATTTAATTGTCTATGGTAACACAGAAAAATGTTGATTTTATATGACGTTGGAGATTGTTTTGCGGTGTGGCAAATAAACATGCAAGGCCTGTTTTGTTTGTTTTTGATAATAACCAAATCAATACACGTCACGTACCATATGTAAACATTAAAACGGGCAACTTTGCTTTAAATTTACATAAACATGCTGTCTAGGAAAACAGCTTCCTGTATTCAAGTTCAGTGTTGAATGAGGCTTCAGTTTACTTGTCAGTATCCAGAGCTATTCAAAGATGCTGAAGACAGTAACAGTCAGCCCTAAAGATCGGATCAACGCGTTTGGCAGGGACGAATTTCACGCCGATGGTAATGTGCTGTTTTGTACTTCATGCAGTAAGGCTGTAGATTACACTCATAGGCAGACCATTGTAGAACACATGGGAAGAGCTAAACATAAATTGAATGAAAGGAAATGTAAACAACAAACTTGGGATTCTTTTCTGTGCTCAACGACAGCGTCTCACGACAATCTGGGAACTATTTGTAATACTTTTAAAGTTAAAAAAAAAAAAAAAAAAAAGAAAAGTTTGTTTTATTGATTAATGGCACTGGTAAGCTAGTAACTTGCTTAGAATTTGAAAGTCTAACAAGTTGTATTTTCAATAATTTCAGTGTCTGTTGTGATTTATTATTGTTAATGTTATTCTGCTGGCGATGGAGCAGTAGTTTATTATGTATCATGGATGTTGTTGAGCAAAGTGTGTTTGATATATGATGGTGTATTGCTGTATTTAGATTAGGGCGCTTCCCTTAATGAAGGCTTTGTTATAATGTGGGTGTTATAGTCATGTGTTCGGTAATCTTCCAAGAGAAGGGGTAATGCTGATGTTCAGTCTTTACTGAAAATGAGGGATAGAGAATAATAACAATAAAGAGTAAACAATAGAATAGTTTAACAATCATGTTTGTAAACAAAGACGCTATTCATGCAGGTTAAACAAATATGTATAAATGAGAAGAAGCGTGTGTCATAATATATGACCGTTTATTGTAAATACCGTGATGTATAAAAAGATTCCAGGAGTAATCGGTTGTTGTATAATTAATTATTTTAATGCCGTATCTTTCTTTGGTAGTGAGCAGTAGTATTAGGTGGTCAGTCGTGAGCTTGTCTTGTGAATGTCAGTCATTTGTATGTACAACCCGTTAGTCATGTGCAGTCTGAGTGAAGTATCCACTATGAAAATATTTATACCTGTACACACTAGCAAGTTACTGTTTCCTGCCTTTCATCCACCTCCTTTCCAGTGACAGGGAGAGAAAGTTCCATATGCTGTGTCAAGTTAGGGCTCTGGTGTATTATGTTGAACGCACCCAGAATTGCCAGCAATTTGAGCAATTGCTTACTTCGGGGCTAAGTTCCACTGACAAGCCCTGTCTAAGCAGCGGCTGTCGAGGTTGATTGTAAACACGGTCCTGATTGCATATGATCTAGCAAACCTGCCCCTACCAGAAAAGAGCACTGGTCACTCCACAAGAGGCCATGCAGCCTCCTGGGTGTTATTCCGGGGCGCATCTGTCACGCATTTGTAACGCTGCAGTATGGGCCACGCCTGCTACTTTTACTAGATTCTACCGACTGAATGTCATAGATCAGCAGAACCCTGGTTTTGGGACCAGAGTGTTAACAGCAGCCACACATTCTGCTTTTTAACACATTTCTCTGATGTTTCACTTTCATAAAACACACCTCTTTAGGCTTTTGGTGGTAAATGCTGAGGTTACTCTGTGTAATCTTGCAGCAATACACTGCGTAAGGGTTCTCCCTCACTGTACTGTGGACTATATTGCCACAGACCCTTATCGGTCCTCAGCCAGAATGCTAAAGGCAGTTTTTCTTCCTCCTTCCTATAAGAGATTATATCCCCTTTGGTAATGGTTTGCATTTCTATTTCAGGGAACCAGGGTTATGATATTAACCAAATGTTTTGTCTTCTAGTGTTGTGGTGTGAAACTCTAGGAAAGAAAACAATGTAGTGTACCCTTTGCTGATAAATTGTGACTGAGGGGGATACGTTTAGTATGAGAAGAGCGTAACAAGAACATTTACCATTCAAGTGCTGCTGATGGAAAACTTAACAAAATTCTATTAATTTGAGTCCAATTTATTTTGGCATGATGGTTAAGAAAGATTAGTGTGCTGCTCACTTCCAGACACTCTCTCAGCATCTGCGTAGCATTACTGGGTCTGAACTTGTCTGGACATGCATGGCTTTTGCATCTTAATTATTGCCAGCTCATGTATTGATTTCGAAGGAGGAGGGAGGTAAGGGGGAGGCAACAGACTTGACAAAGGAATATCTGTAGAGAAAGAAGACACACAAATTGCATTCAGAAGAGCTCTCGCATAGAAACCATGGCAATTTAGAGAATGCTGGGAAAGGACATTACATTGTGAGCCTGGGAGTTACAACTGAGATCCCGCTGTATTCAATGATTTTATATGTTGATTTTAAAATGAGTAGTGCCCAGGGGTGGAATTTAGAGTCTCCATACATGAGTAATTCTCTGCAGCTGACATGGCTCAAAAGTAAACCATGAAGAACACATTGCGTGTTATAGAGAAACTTGGATTGGGCCTGAAATATTACAGATACATGTACATCTACCCTGTGGTCTGCTAAAGAGCTCTCAAACGTGTTCAATATTGTCTCCAAGTACTGTCCCCCCTGCCACACTCTGCCCCTAGCGGATGTAAGAAATAAACCAGTCAAAAGTACAACATAGAACAAAAGTGGTATTTCTTACGTCTACTGAGAGTGGTGTTGCAGGGGGACAGGTTAGTGGTTACACCCTGGTGTACTAAGGCAGAAGGCTTGCTTGAGAGATCTACTATATAGTGGCCACAGCGGTACTTTTTAACTTCTATGTTTTTAAAAAGTCACCAAGATGTGACAGAAACAAAAAATAATACACCAGGTGATTCTAAACAAGATGTTATTTAAGAAGTGATACAGTACTATATACTGGACCTGTTCCAACTCTCCTTAAGGTCAATGTTACAGTAACCTGGATCTCATCACACTACTACAGTTTTCTAAAGGGGTGGTAGTGGTTATGTGTGGATGATCTGCCAATGTTGGTAGTTTGTGATAAAATTTGAATTCTGAATTTCACAAACTACAGTGCAGTTGAACGTCGCATATCCGACCTAATCGATTAACTGCCTCGCTAAATAAATAAATATTAAAATGAGGCTACGAGAGTAGTGGTATTTGAAGCAAGTGCGGCGTCCGGGATGGAAACAGAAAGAAAGCGTTCTAGCAGTACGCCTTTTGGTGCGTTCCCCTGTGTATGTGTGTCAGTCAGCTGTGTGTAGCAGTGACATTTCAATACACCAGTTGAGAAAGATTTGTGTTTTTACTCTTTTATTTGTGATGGTGCGCACTCTTACAGATATTGGTGTGTTGTTGTAGCTTTTAAATGCATTTGAATTAAACAAAGCAAGCTTCATAAACACAGTGCTTACTGGACGTTTGTTTAAAATAGCCAAAGCTTATCGGCTGTTGGCAATATCAAGAAAGAGCGCAAAGTACCGTGACACATATATTAAGAAAGCAAAAACAGGGAGGCAGTGACTTCTGGAGTTAACGTAGAAGCCATCAGTTGCAGGTTACTGTACGTTTTACTGTTTGTTTTGGTATTTTTGTAAAAGCTTATAGTAAATCACATCGTAACGCTGTGTATTTGTAGCCTAATTAATCTTATTTATGTTTGCTTACTTTTAATGCAAAAAATATACCTGTGTTTAATTCCATTTTGAGTGCTGTTTTTGTGCACTAACCTATTTATGCATGTGTAAATGTAATTTTCTATAGATGTTCGCAAAGCCCACTTTTTTACATATCTGCCTGTACCTCAGTCCACAGTGGGTTGGATGTGCGATGTTGTCCAGCAGTTTTCAGACCACTGCTCCCCTGCAGCTTTAGCAATGACACACTTACAATATCTGCAAACTTGTATAGTGAAAGAAACAAAACTAATTATTTTTCAGTGCTTCTTTTTAATACAGATGCTGACTCTGGTATGTGTGCTCGCATGAGTTTTTTTTTGTGTTTTTTTTGGTCTGTCGGTATGACAATAATGCAGGGGAAGAAAGGAAAGAACACTTACTTACTTACACCCGCTACCAAAATAAAGGTACAGGAACCGAGCAGTACACTGTAGCACTGCAATGCCCAAAACCTTATGGCCAGTTAAGTACATTAATGGCAATGGAGTTTGCTGGAGTAATTGGTAAGGAGGGAGTGAGGGAAAGTCAGAAGATTACTGAAGGCTGAGGAAATTAATTGTCATTTTACATTTTGCAGTTGAATAGCACAAAGTTTGTAATTTTCCCAGAAAATGGGAAAAGTACATTTTGGATCATCCAGATTCCACTGAGTATGGGTTGACAACAGGGGATGGAACTCCCTTTATTCAAGTACTAGAATAGGATTGAAATAGTTTCATTCATTCATTCATTCATTCATTCCAATATGGAGTATTTTTTGCTATTAACACTAGAACCGCCGCAGTTATACTCCTACCTAAAACTGCCGCCGGCAGTAATTTTTACATTTTTAACAACATCAGTATTAAAAATGAAAGACAAACTATCATATACAACTCCAAAGTTTTATTCAAACATGTCGTATCAAAACAGCAGAAACGCTGATGTGAACAGTTAAACATAAAAGGGTTTATTTTTTAACTTGCAGCCCTACAAAAAAAGAAACTATAATAAAATAAACATTTCAAAAGAAACTAGTGTGTAAACAGGTATATGTACACACAAAACTAATTATTATTTATTTTTATTTTCTCTTGAGAGTGTGTCTCGGTGCAGCACTGAATCCAGGTTGAGCTGCTGCAGCCTGCTGCTTTGCAGTTTTCTGATCGAAATGTTTCTGCCGAAACGCTGTGGCTAGCTTCAAGATGAAATCTCTCCTACTGATATTTCCCCAGGTGCATTCCTTGTACAAAACGAAGGAATTGATGGCTGCCAGATGCAGTAGAGATAACAGGCCTGTATGTATATTTAAAAAAAAAAAAAACAGAATATTGTAGTTTTTATATTAAAAATAAAAACATGGATTGTTTGGCGGTTCTAGGTGGGTGGGATTAACTTCCTTATTTTCGTGATCCTGCCATTCAAACGCCATCGGGGTATTTATTACATGTATTTAGTAAAAGTCATAAATGGACAACCGCATCACTCAGACATGCAGAGTAATTTTAAATTTGAAAACCTCAAACCGTCAAAATGACTGCCGTGGCGGTTCTGGTGTGAATACACGGTACAGTACAATTTTGTATTTTACTATCTATTTTATTTTATATATACATATTAAAAATAATAATTTAAACGCACACTAGGAAAATCCAGATAAATTTTACACAGTCAACTGTTTTCCGAGAAGGACTCCTTTATTTAAAAAAAATAAAATAAATACGTTTTGTAATATTTTAGGCTGGGAGGGAGGGGGATCAAAAGTTCCTGTGATTTAATGAAACAAAAAGGGTTTGTCGGTTTCAGGATTTGAATAAGGTTTTCTGGTCATAGTGATTTGGGTGGATTTAGAGGCTCGTTCAGGTTATGTGAATACCACTGTAGATTAGAGGGGTTGTTATTATAATTATTATTATTGGCATAAAACCTGCAAACTATTCTTAGATTTGGCGTCTGCCTCTTAAGCTTGGTAAAGACTCCAGCTGCTATTCTGTGCCCTCAATGTGACAGAGTGCAGTAGTCCTCACACAGACACGGTGCAGACTGACAGGTGCTGTTTTGTTGAGTCTTGGCTGTGAGTTGGAATATGCTTAATCTCTCGTCTGTACGGACTGTTAGTAACCTTCTCCCATCTGACAGACCTTTCTCTAAATCCACAAGGGCACACGGCACACAGGGGTGTTTTGTTCCTTTCTTTCCCTGTAAACAACCTACTTGTCACATTTGTTCATAAAAATATTTGGGGGGGGATGCAGGAGAAAATAATATATAGTAACAAGGGAGAAAAAGTTAAATGAATAACCTGAAGCAAGAACTTAGTTGTTGTCTAACCCCAAAGGAAATGGAAATGGTACTGTACCAACACAAAATATCTCTAATGCAAGCTACAGTGTTGTATTTTTTAATGATTTGGATGTACTGTACCCTGTAACTGCATTTTAAACCGCTGGTCTAAGACTATCAACTATAAAACCTGTTCATCTTCCAAGTGGAGGATGAAATGGTTAAATTCTTATATTTTTGGAACACATAGATGTTGTACAGGTATGGATAGTGCAGGTACTGTATCATCCTACTGCTTCTGATACGTTTTGAAAAGTAAAGATTTGAAAACAATGTTAGCATTAGCTGAACGTGAAGCTCTTTCCAGGAATCCCTTTGTTGATGATTCAGGAGGCACTGGTTGGACATTTTATTGATGTTTTCAATCCTAATGGTGCAGTGGACTGACTGTGAAGTGGGAAGGGAGACTGGTCAGAGTTTACAGTACAACAGGAGGGAGAGGGGGTGGTGCAACCTTCTGCTGCTGAAGCACATTCTGCTTTCATGGTTTATATTTAGGTGTGATTTTGATTTGGAAAGGGAATATTTCAGATTCTTATCGTTCCACTTAAGAAAAAAAAATTGTAGACAAGCACAGACTCAGTCTTTGGAAAGCACTGCCTTGAACAAATGGAACATCCTTGTTTGTTTAGATTGTCTTCATGTGTGTCTTAAGAAATCGAGATATTCTTGAAGACCAAAATGGATGTATTTAGAGGTCACGCAACACTAAAACCGGTTCAGATTCCACGATTGGTGCATGCCTAGTTTAACGTCCATGTATAAATAAATCAATTCTAATAATAATAATAATCTTTAAAGCAATGAAACTTGTACAGTAAATATCTATTTGACACTTGACTTGAATTTCAAGCAAGTGGGGATGAATCAACAACAAATTAAACCGCCTACTTGGCTTTTTACAGTCTCCTGCGGGACACACATGTGTACATCCAATAACAGTACTATGCACGGCTGACTGAAACTGCAATTTGATTGAGACACAAAGTACAGTACGTTGCGATGTACATTGCAAAGCGGTATTCGCTGGTTCATGGCCTCTCTATGATCTTTAGCTACTGTATTACTGCATAAATGCCAACACAGACCAATACAGGAAAACATCAGCTTTCTTACAGAATGTCTGACTTTCATTATACAAGGTGGTGTTAAAATGTATTTATGAAAGGGGGCTCCCAAGTGGCGCATCCAGTAAAGGCACTTCGCGAGGGGTGCAGGATGCACCCTATAGGCTGGATGTCACCGGTTGGATTATAGGCTATTCAACTGCCGACCGTGGACTTGAGCTTGGCTGTGTGGTCTGGTGGTTAAAGAACAGGGTTTGTAACCAAGGCGGTCCCCGGTTCAAATCCCAGTTCATTCACTGAGTCACTGTGACCTTGAGTGCTTCACTTAACCTCCTTGGGCTCCATCTTTCGGGTGAGACGTTATTGTAATTGACTCTGCAGCTGATGCATAGTTCACACACCCTAGTCTCTGTAAGTCGACTTGGATAAAGGCGTCTGCTAAATAAACAAATAATAATTGTAGAACTTGTGTCCAGGTTTAGCCCAGGCCCAACCCTGCTATTTTGTGTGTGTGTGTTTGTGTGTATGTGTGTCTCTCTCTCAATTCAAATGCGCTTTATAGGCATGTGTCTCTCTCTCTCTCTCTCTCTCTCTCTCTCTCTCTCTCTCTCTCTCTCTCCTTCATTTGTCTGTTTATCTATATATCTGTCTTTAGTACTGTAACAGTAGCTGTTTTTCCTAGATGACTGCTGGATTAATTAGGTTTTCTGTTGATTTTACATTGGTTTTACAAGTGGAAATAAGTTATAAAGGAAGCTGTAGTTTCCTCAATTTACACAACACAAGAAGCTGGCTCACAGCCAAAATGCTGAACTCAAGTACAACAGTGCCAGGTTTTCAATGAGGCATGCCAGCTCTAAAGATCTCCATTGGTGTGCTGTGGTCTAGGTGAACAAAAGCTCCTGCAGCAGCTTCATTGTATAGCAGTAGCCCCCTGTTAGGTCTTTGTTCTTCCAAGTCCTTCATGTTTTTAAAGGAAGCATTACACCAGAATGTGCCCTAGACCTGCTAGTGGAATTAACATGTGGTGAGCTTTGAAAGTGAAAACAGTTGGTCCATAAAAAAACCTGGCCACATTTTTTCGTTTTGCTTTTGAAGAACAGAAAAAGGTTAGCTTGTAAGCTGTATTTTTACAATTTGTGTTTTTATGTTTTCCCCATCAAGTTAGTATTTGTCATATTAACCAGCTGGTTGATACTAGAAACACATACTCATTCACCAGTAACAGAGCGCAACCCCAACTCAAGCTGTCAAACTGAAAGGAATTCCAACTGGGCCTCACATACAGTAGCTGCTATCTTCTTTCACTTCTCAGTCTGAAAATCTCCTTGATTTTGTAACAAATAAAAAAATAATCTTAAACCCAGTCTTTAATTTTTGTTTTTCTCCTTTTATTAGGATGCAGAGACAGCTTAACAATGACTAATTTAACATTTAAAAGGAGGTAGAGATTTTAGAAAATAAAAGCCGAAAAGTTCAGGCCCTATGTACAACCCTAGTACTCAACATGTCAAATGCTGATGAGCTTCTGAGATATGACTTTCAGAATCCAGGGAGTCTGGCAGCCATTTTCTGATCATTTATTTTTATAACCTGGATTGGTATTGATACCTTAAAGGCAATAACCTGGTCTGATATTTGAGTCCTTGTCTGATGATAATGAAATGTATCCACTGTCAGTCTTTTTTTTCCTTCTCTTTCATGTGACCCTGTTTCAGTATAGAAAAAAAAAATACCGATGAATACCATGTAGTTGAAAAAAGAACTGATCAGCTTCTTGCAGCCTACGAATTTTCTTCAAAGCAATGAGACCTGTCTATCGGTACACAACAGTATTAACAGTAAATTTTTTCGGTTTGAGCCTCACTTAAAGCTGACCTCATGCATGTAATCTGCCCTAAAGACAAATGACCTAATGTGTTGACATGTCATGGATGGGATGAACATGACTAAATCTCATACCCAGGAGAATGAGGAAGACAATTGGGGTTCATGAAATGCTTGCAATTCATAAAACCACAAGAATCCACAGGAGCTTAATAAAATAGTATAATATAAAATATATATATATATATATTATATATATATATATATATATATATATATATATATATATATATATATATATATAATGTTTGATTATAATCAAACATGCAATCTTCATGTGTGAAAGTTATTGCCCCGCTAGTTAACTCAACCCAATTAAAGAGATAGTTAGGGTCATCTGTTTAAATACTTTGGTTAACAATCAGACCTGATTTTTGGCCAGCCCTGCCCAATATAAATCTGACTAACTCTGAGCCTTACCATCAGAGTGAAGTTGTCAACGCACAGGTTCTAGAGGCACATCATGCCACAATCAAAAGAAATTACTGAAGACCTCCGGAAAAAAGTTGTTGATGCCTATCAGTCTGGAAAGGGTTACAAAACCATTTCTAAGACTCTGGGGCTGCACCAAACCACAAGTCGGAGCCATATTGTCCAAATGGAGAAAGTTTGGGACAGTAGTGAATCTTCGCAGGAGTGGCCGTCCAGCCAAAATCTCTTCAAGAGCAAGGTGTAAAATTGTCCAGGAAGTTACAAAGAACCCTAAAACATAATCCAGGGATCTGCAGGCCTCTGTCGCCTCTGCTAAGGTCAGTGTTCATGACTCCACCATCAGAAAGACACTGGGCAAAAACGGGTTCATGGAAGTATAGCAAGGTGGAAACCACTTCTCACTAAGAAGAACATGAATGCTCGTCTCAAGTTTGCCAAATAGCACCTGGATGATCCTCAAGAGTTCTGGAACAATGTTCTATGGACAGATGAGTCAAAAGTGGAAGTTTTTAGCCAACATGGGCTCCTTTATGTCTGGCGAAAATCAAACCATTGCACAGCAAGAACCTCATACCAACGGTCAAGCATGGTGTCGGTAGTGTCATGATTTAGGGATGCTTTGCTGCATCACGACCTGGACGACTTGCCATCATTGAAGGAACCATGAATTCTGCTCTGTATCCGAGAATTCTACAGGAGAATGTAAGGCCATCCGTCCGTGAGCTGAAGCGGAGCTGGGTCATGCAGCAAGACAATGATCCGTAACACACAAGCAAGCCTACATCAGAATGGTTGAAGAGCAAGAAATTTAAAGTTTTGGAATGGCCTAATCAAAGTCCAGACCTAAAGATGTTGTGGCAGGACCTGAAACGAGCAGTTTATGCTCAAATCCACAAATGTCACTGAGTTGAAACAGTTCTGCATGAAGGAGTGAGCCAAAATTCCTCCACGGCACTGTGAGAGACTGATCAATAACTACAGGAAGCGTTTGGTTGCAGTTATTGCTGGTAAAGGTATGTAACCAATTATTGAGTGTAAGGGGTCGATTACTTTTTCACACGGGGACAGTTGGGTGTTGCATAACTTTTCTTTAATAAATAAATGAAATAAGTATAAAAAAGTGTTATTTGTTCTTTCAGGGTCCCTTTTATCTAATAGTAGATTTTGGTTAAAGATCTGATAACATTCAGTGTCAAAAATATGAAAAATGCAGAAAATCAGACAGGTGGCAAATACTTTTTTCACAGTAGTGTGTGTGTTTATATAAATATATCTAAATTTTATTTTATTTTTTCGTAGAGCGATTTACAGTAAATGTCACATACTTTATTGTACATCCCTGCACCGCAGCATGTGATTTGTAAAAAGACTCTAGCTACTAGTCACAAAATTACTAATACATGCCAAGTGAAATTTGATGACTGATATGGGTGTTCTCAACAGTAAAGTAATTGGTTATAATGCACTTTGTAGTTTTGATAATATTCCTGTTAGAGGAAGCTCGTTTAAGAATGCCAATTCTGGCAGTATACACCACCGTGCCCTAGAGAGAGAGGGAGGGGGAGGGGGGAGCAGGGACGAACTAAAACTGTTTTTCTGTCATAAGCATAAAATTACATTTCGAACAATGATTAAAAAAAATTTTAGCTCAATTTAATGATGTCCCAAGGTGCAGGTCAGAGCTTAACTCGAGCCATGACTGCTCTGGCAAAGGGGATTTGCACGGTAACAGCACGTGTTTGTGTTTTTCTGAAGAGGCTGCTGGTAGAGGGCCTCATCTTGTGTTCCGGTGGGCTGTGTTCTTAGAGCTTCTTTTAAATGTTCCAGTCACTTCCCCACTTTAAAGTTCTCTACCAAGAATCTGAAACTCTTTATTTCTGCTAACTGTAATAACGTGCACTTGAAATTTCAATACAGTAGATCTGACACGTTATTTGGAGCCATTGTAATGTGCATTCAATCCTAATCGGCATTCATTGAACAGTAAGACAGATGATATACTGGAAGAAGCCAGTGAGCATTGTAATTATAAATGAGTGACACTTGTGAAATAAAATCAGTGCCCAAACTTATAGTAGTAGTAGTAACTTAATTTTTTATTTTTTTTTTTATTTTGTATTTGTCTAGCTTGACAATTGCAGGTTGAGATCTCATCTCTTAATATACTTCTTACTCCTGTCCTTGCCAATAAAATTGATTTTGTGTCAAAATAGGACAGAATGAATAACAAATATCCCAGCCAGTTATTCTGCATCAGTTATAAATGGATAATGTTTTAGGTGCCACTACACTAAGAGGTAACAATGATGATTGAATACTTGTCACTTCACCATACAGTACTGTATTTTAACATTTACAGTATAAGGACTTAGATAAATAATTAGACGCACAAATAATGCCAGGGGTTTATTAAGTTTCTGCTTGGTTTCTGTCCGACAGAAATGACTACTGTGGCGGCCATTCTTTGTGCTGTGCCATGGTTACCTGCCACAGCTCTACCACCTTGGATTCTCAAGCTAAGCAGAGTGAGTGCAGCTTGGACAGAATCTGCAAGAATGTCATCTACTCGTGCTGCACAAAGTGATTTTATTCAGTTCAAGCTCTTCACAGGTTAGGGTCATTGATATCTAACTTACCATTCCAAGTGAAACAACTAAAGAAACAGTAGCTTGGACTTGTGTAGGTTGCTATTCTCCAGATTGCTGTTTCTTCACTTGGTCACATAGAATGGTAACTTCGCCCAATTAACACCTGTGACCAGTACCTGATTTCTGTGGAGCACTCCATCCAAATCATCGAATAATCGGTTTGCACAGCCCTATCATCTACACTGCAAAATCCCAGTTCAACAACCCGTTTGGAGATTCTTAATTATAAACATCAAATAAATAACATACTAAAGCAGTTTCTTAATGCCCATTACAGAGTAGTCTTGTGTGAAACTTTGATTTGGAACATTGCAAACAACTGCTCCTAAGCTTAAGTTATACACTAAAATCATTTTCCTTTTCAAAGCCAACTCATTGGCTTTTTTTCAGTAGTCTCCCCCCACCCCCCCGTACCTCTGAAATGGGTGGGATGATGGGGTAATAATACATTTCAGCTCAAGACAAAAAGCTGAGTTGGTTACGCAAGTAATAAGTCATTGCATTGCACTGCCCTCACTTAATTAATGTTCCTAGGAAGTAGATCTCAGTAATGACATGACATTAAATGCCCACTTCCTTGTGGATCTGCTCATACTTACAGATGTACAGCACACACAGCTCTGTTTTGTCTAACTTTAACTGTAAACAAACGTCTGGGTATTTATAGCGTTCCGGAACGACTGTATTATTAACAGCTAATCTACTGTTCTTGGCAACCATGAAAACAACTAAAGAAAGCGTCTATAAATACAGTAACTTTATCTGTGGCAGTGTCGGAGCTTTATGAAACTAATGAAAGACTTTATTATTCTTTTAGGGGCTGCTGTCCTGAAAGTGAAACAAACAGGCTCAAATCTAGTGAAACACAGTGCAGTGTCTCATATTTCTGCAATTGTAGCTTAGTGAGCTTGTCCCATTCCTAGATCTACACTAACCTTAGTAGCCAGTAACCTTATGGAACAACTGTTGTGGTATATTGAGACTGCCATATACTACAATACATGTGTGCAATATAACTGTTTTTCAGTCTACCATGAAAGAAGGATTTATTATGTCTGCAAGCTTGCAGCACACAGAATGGTGTGTTTTGGTTTGTTTTGCCCAAAGCCGGATATCTTTTTAAAGGAGCTCTAACTTTATTTACCAAAAAGCCTGTCAAACGACAGAGACAAAGAAGTTAATAAGATGCCGTATTAAATGCAGTCATCCTGCAGACAGCCAAGCTGTACATAAGAACAGGGAATTAAAGCAGGGGTTTAGCCTTTGACCAAACCACCTAGGTCAATGAAATGAATCCCTAAAAGCAATAGGTGAGCCCACATTGCAATGCCATTACCACAGTTGAGCAGTGTAGCTGCATTCTTTCTTTTCTCATTGTGAAATAACATGTTTTATTGCCTTTTTACACTTGGAAGCACTCCTGCTATTATACTGTATAGTACTGTTGCATTCCTAGCACACTGAAACATAGCAGGGATGGGTAAACACAAAACCAATAATGCCTTGCGTAATAATGACGTGTCTTGCAGAGTCCAGCCTGCCATGTAAATCAATATTGCTAAATGTTCTCCAGGATTTTTTTAAAAAGGTTTTAAAAGCAGTTTCTGTCGCAACACTGTCTGTTAATATGCAGAATTATTATGACACGACTTAACTACTACAACAGCCATTATCAGGACTTGAGGATTTGTGTTCTTCTTTGTTTTAGGTGAGTTTTGATGGCTAAGTAGTAATCCGTCTTTTTTTGTAATATTCCTGCATCTGTGCTGATATTCATAGATGCTATAGATGGACAGATGCGATGCTGTTTTTAGGTAGCAGGAGAACTCGCTCGTCTCCATGAGGGAAAAGACTACGGTGATAGCGTATCCGAAGCAATTTTCAAAGTAGTGTTTCCACTAACTTTCTTCACTTTCCTTCCTTTCTTTTTCAGTATGTGTTCACACAGACGTACTACATTGTAGGGAAACGTATGATAATAAAAATAAATGAAATCAACATGACTTCTTGAAGCAGTACTGTAGTGTAAACACAAGAAAGCAAGGTAAGTTGCAGCTATGTGTGTGCGTTGGCTTATGCAAGTAGCTAAGAGGGCAAGTTGTAAAACAAATAAACATAACAATCTTTTGAAGAACAAAATCTTAACTTTAATGAATAAGAGATATTAGAAAGAAAATAAGTTGAAACTAAATGAGCCTGTGATTCTTATTTTTACATGTTTCTTTAATACTGAAAAGGTCACGGGCGATACTGTATGCCTGCAGTTCACAGTACAATTCAATCTGCAACCAGAGGTTAAACAAAAATGATGTGATGCCTTGTGTGCTTTTCTGACAGACTCCTCAATGGGTGCTTTTGTTTCCCTATGTTTTGCATTTTTGGTTTCAGCAGCTGCACACAATGAAAGGCCCAGGACCACTTTAGTTTGTTTAATAAATGGACCTGAATCAGGTATAGCAAATAGTTACATTGTTTCTGGAATGTGCAAAGGAATGTATTCATAGAGCCAAGAATGGTACGAATGCAGGCACTATATATACAGACTGAATGGGTGTTGATTTTGTTTTGCTAAATAAATGCACAGTGCACAAGGTAGATTTACCAAAGACATTAATAAATACAGTAGTCTCCATGTCTGTAATGCAAATACACTGCATGACTAAAGCATATGAAAATGGAAGTCAAATTTGAAAACCTAGACAGCAATGTATGCAAATGTGTGTGGACATGTTACGTAATACGCTATATCTATATACAAGCTGTGTGAATTGCAGTTTTTCCTGTGGTATTACAGTAGAGTAATACTTAATTCAAATCTAGTTTACTGTTCAAATTTGCTTTGTACTTCTCAGGTGAGTTGCAGGAATAAGGGGCCGTACTGACTGGTAGCTATAGAGATATAATATCTGCATAACTTTCCAGAATGAGGCAATACAAGAGAATTTAGAAGTTTGGGAAATTTTGATAAGAAACTGGGCTTTTCAAAATGCTTTTCCAGGTCAAACACACACACACACACACACACACACACAAAATCTTTTTTTTTCTTCTTTTTAAATCTCTTAATGTCACTTGCTGTTTAAAAAGCATGCCAAAGTTCTGCAGGTTGAGCAAACCACATTTCTATAAGTCATTTTGGTTGTACTTTATTTTCTAAGTTGGGGGTGGAGGCTGAGGCTGCAAATATTAAAAAACCTATTGGAAACAGTAGTGCTCCTTAAATTAACTTGGATGTTTATTTCTGAAAAATGATTTTTTATTAACTTTTTATTTGGCTTGGAGAAAACCGCTCCATAAGGTAACTGAGCCCAGTGTGTGTACAACTGATGGCAGTAGTAAAATTTCTGTAGGTGAGTTAGTGATATCGTCAGTGTTGTCCTTGAACATAGCTGAGCAGTATAACCTTTTAAAGGTCATCTATTTCTTGATTCATGCATGGCTAACCTAGTAGTGTATTACAACTCCAGAAGTGTAATTATATTTGTTATTATTATTATTACAGTTCTACCCTGTTGCAGTGCAGTTGTTGGTGTCCATAATTAGGAGACCAAATTTTGTGTTTCGCCTTATAGTGAATATTGGCATTTTTGTTCCCAAAATGATTTACATTGCTCACAAGTCCAAATCAAAATTGTAGCATGCGGTGGAAAATGAAGGAAGGAGACACACACACAATTTTCACAGTTTACAGGGATGATTATTTCCGGCTCCTGTTAGCCTGGGCCACACCAAAAACAACAAACAGTCTTGCACTGTCACAGCAGCACACTCACACAGCAGCCTGTCTCCCTCTAGCGCAGCTTGAGCAGCCCTCTTTTGGAGAGAATCTTATCACGAAAACCTTCTATCTTTTGAAACTGCTGCTTGAGTTTCACCTTTTTCTTACTCTGTCCACCACATCAAGTTTCATTTTAACAGAGAAATATTTTCATTTTTTGCTGTCTGCCGTGCTTCTTACTGTGTATCTCGAACGTTCACCCAACGTTTGCAAGTCAAATTGCATTATGGGTGAACTGGAAGCCACAACCTTACGCACTACAACAGGACGCGTTATAATGGGATAGCATTGTATTATTTATGTATGTATGTATGTATGTATGTATGTATGTAATTGTATTTATTTTTCAATAAAAGATGTCTTGGAGCAGTGGTTTGCAACATTTTCATCTCAATTACCAGTGTTTCCAGCAGGGACCCCGGGTCATTTTAGTCATGCAGCGCATTTACAAGAGTAACCAATCACTTTCAGGATAACATTCTTTTTATTTTCAGACATGAAATATGTTTTTTAAAAAATCAAGAATAAGGAAAATGGCAATCGTAGCGGTGAGAGATTTTCTTTTACGGTGCAAATAGAGTGCTGCCTTAGCTACTAATTGTTTAAAGTCAAATTAAAACGTGTACAAAATATTTGAACTGTGGACTAAAGAACGTGCTTTTGACCCAGATGGCCCTCCATACAAGCCTGTCGTAGCAGGACTGATACGTGTACCACAGGTTGAAAACCACTGGTTTAGAGTAAAATACAGGGAAAGGAATCACACAAGTTCCGGCTTTTTCATTTTGACTTGCTGTCACATTAGTTTTATTATCTATTAAAACTAGCCAATCAATACTTTGCAACTACTGTACCCGCAACTCGGCCAATCGCAAAAAGTCAGGTCGACCTGTAGCTCAGCATCTTTCAACAACATACCAAGACACAGACTGTGTACAGTTGCTAGTTTTGCTGACATATGTTTTCAGGCTTTTTTGCAGACTGCTTCTAAAGCATAAACAATTGTGCTTGAAAACTAGGCTCAGAAGTTTAATGTATTTTTCTCGCTGTCTGGTTAGCTGTACTATAGTAATAGTGATACGTATAAGGGTCTACTGCAGTGGTACTCCTCTGACTCTTGAGCTCTATTCCAGTCCTGGTCTTTATTCCAACCAGGTCCTAAATTAGTTAATTGCCTCTTGGCAGCTTCACTTAACTACATTAGAACCTGCTTGGAGTAAAAACCTGGATTGGATTAGATCTCGAGGGCCAGAGTTGAGTACCACCGTTCCTGGCAGAATTATTAGTAGTTTTTAGGTATTTTGACCGTAGCTATAGAGTAAAATAAAGAAGTGCTGTCATTTTAAATCCCCCTACTACTAGCGGATTGTATAAAATATATGTTTAAAAAATTTGCTCCTTTCGAGTTAAGTTTAATATGAATTATGTTGATGCAATTAAGAGATATAGTGAAAGCAGGACTTCACTTGTCACTTTCCTAGAGCTTAGTGTTCTGGCATGGAGAGGAGAGCAGAGCGCGCATTGTTTGCAACATTGAATATGTAAGTTAGTTAGTTTGGGAAACTCAGTAGAAAAATGTAAGCAAGACCAAAATATTTAATTTAAAAAGCTGATGGGTTCTGAGCATTTGGTCTCCTTTACTATTTAGAGCAGTGAGGGATGCCTTGTTTAATCGAATGGTTGGCTGTCCTTTTGATCTTTTTATTTGGGATTTTTAGTTTTTGGGGATTCCTTTATTATGCCTTTTTGTTCTTTTTGCTGCTTTAGTGTTTTGTTTCTTGTTAAGTGGTCCAAACTTTAATAAATCAAAAAAGAAAAAAAAATATGTCTATACCATAACATTAAAACTTTATTTGATCCGTCAACATTTTCTCTAGAACCCCCAAAATGTCCTCTAGGACCTTCAGTTTGTTTAGTTGTGAGTCCTGGATCCTCAATGGGAAAACATCTTGGAGAGCCCTGTATTGTGCCTGATTCTACTATATTTATTTAAGTCCATGGCTATTAATCTTGGATTTTTGTTAGCTGGTCAGACAATTCTCCTACTGCTGTTCCCATAATTTTCTTTGGATGTCTGCTTCTTTCAAGCATTTCAGTTGAATTTGTTCTGTGGCACTTGATGTATTGCTCTGATTGTGGATTTTAGTGTTCCATATTTCTTTTGCGGTTCTGTAGCCATTTCCTTTGTTGTAGTTTTGCTGCCAGTGCTTTGCTTAAGAGTGAATCCAACTCCTTTGTCTTAACCATCATCTGCTGTGTAGCCAAACTGTTCTTCAACAAATGTTTGAAATAAGGACCTATTTTTCTGGCTATTGACTTTATAATGCAGCTTAATTAATATGTAATGGTTTTCAACGTGTGTGTGTATATATATATATATATATATATATTATATATATATATATATATATATATATACATATATACATACATACATACATACATACATATAGTTAGTTATGTTAAATCTTTACAGCAGTGTTTCCCAATCCTGTTCCTGGAGGCACACCGTCTCTGCTGGTTTTTGTTCCAGCGCAGCGCTCAATTGCTTAATTGAACTGTATCAACAAACAAAGAGCTTGAAAATAACGGGATAATACCCAGTTAATCACTTTATTAGTTCAGTGAAGGGTTAAATTAAACAATTGAGCGCTGCGTTGGAACGAAAACCAGCAGACATGGAACAGGGTTGTGAAACACTGCTTTACAGACTTGTAATGTAAAGGTGCCAGTACTTTTTGTTATGAACAGATGTTTGAAATTACCTCAGTGCGTTTGTTTTTTCATAAAGATTGTTTGATATTCGACCAGGAATTATGCATTTTTATTGTGATAGGGTACAAGCCCCTGTTATATTGTTGTTGTTCCAGTTTGGCATGGTTAGGGTTAATACGTTCCTTGCCAAATACACATGCAGACTGTGGCTGGGACTTAATTGATTAATTAACAGTTAATTAAGCCCAGTCACAGGTGTATAGAAGGAGCAGTCTCTCCAGTTGTGGGGAGACAAACCCAGACCAAGGGGCAGAGCACAACAACCAAACCAAAAGGAAGGATTACAATTCTCCTTTCAGTCTTCCTGGACTGACGGCAGGTAACTCCAGAACTCCCAGACGGTACAGCTGTGCCTGTTAACAAGTATACCACTTGTTTATGTACTTGCTTGGATTTAGCATGTTTTCAGCAGTATTGTATATTACTGTACGTGTAGCGTGCCAATACCTGTGTGTGTGTGTGTGTGTGTGTGTGTGTTAAACATGTCAATAGTCTCTGTGGCAGTGCTAATTACTGTAGTTGGTAAGAGAATTCCAGAGATACTAACCGTACCAGCTGAAATCCCTGGAATTACAGCCCTTTCGTGACCTTGCCTCTGTTGAGTTGAGGGGAGGGAGTCCCAGTGGCTAAACTGGGCAGGGAAGCAATGCTTGTCAGGGGGATTGTTGTTGCCAAGGTGTTGGACTCATTACACATTATTCTTGCTTTTGTTGTGCTAGGCCTTGGGGAATTCAACAGGCTTCAGTGTGGCTAGGACTCTTTAGTTCAAGGTCTCTTCTGAAAATGGGCACTTCATCAAAGGACAAAGCGCTCACTACGCAAGAAGTTTTCAGTCTGGTGAGCTGGGAGTTGTTTTTTTTTTTGTGCTAGATTTTGGTGTTGAAAAATGTGTTAGCAATTTTAGTCTGTACGAGAATGGAGGGGTGGTAGTTGATTTAACTAGTTGGCTGATTTTCATGATACAGGGACTGCAAAGGTATTCAGCCACTGCTGCTTGTGTGTTTTGTGCTTGGGGGTGGAACAGCTTATGTATTTGAAGAGGGGATGCGCCAGGATATTTAGTAAAGGGAGAAGAACTTGTCCTAAGTAGTGGGGTAAAATGAGCAAAAAAATGCACAAATGCATTTTAGTAACTTTCACCTTTTCATAACAAAAAAGCCTAGTCTCTTTTAAACAGCTAGGTGCTTGGTACTGCTGCAGGAATCTGACTGTTCAATATCTCTTTGGAAATGATTGTAGCAGTCTAGCCTAGCGGGAAACCTATTTCTAGGTACAGTAAATGCATGAGCGCGTTTTGACAACTTCCACTGAAAACCTTGCTGTGTATTCTCTCAAGTGCAAGCTCTGTCTCCGGTTACAATATTTCTTTTCTTGGTAATATTTACTTCTGCTGACCTAGTTGTCACAAGGAACGCCACGCTGCTGATATATAGGTTAAACAGAGAAAGCATGTATATTCCAGACAGGATTGCTCTTTAATACTTCAGAGTTATTGTAGTGTATGAAGTGCAAAGTCTGTACAATTTCAGTGTTTTTTTCCACTTCATGGAATTTGTGTATCCAGAATTATCAACCATTACTTATTCAACAAAGCATATCCAGCAAGCTCACCTTCCTACCTTCCGATTAAATAGTGAGGTTGCATTATGTAGAAGCTTGCTTGCAGTAAAGCCCAATGTTAGCCAGTGGGCTATTAAACATGTTACCGAAATCTGTAATTTTAAAGGTTTTATAAAAGCCAGTTATTCATGGCAAGAAAATACACACAGCCTGTGTCTTAAATGTAAATCCAGTAGATGGCCCCCCAACATAATGTCTGAAGAAACAGATTTATTTTGGTTTGTCACCAAAAAAAAAAAAGGTAACAGACCAAAGAATCTGTAGTAATTCTTATAAATAAAGTAATTTCATAAATGTTTTTTTTTTATCTGTTTTTTTTTAGTAATGAACTCCAGGCTTCGTGTGTTGGGTGGGAGAATAAGCAACATACGAGTATCGGAGCTGCCAAAGGACAAGAACAGATCAGAGGTCGTCTGCAATGTGCACTTCCTGGACGGCACGGTGCAGAGCTTCAAAGTCAATGTAGGTGCCTAAAGAATTTTAAATCTGGAGTTTCTAATTATCCCTGTACTACTTCCTTTGTTTTAAATTTTTTTTATTAAGGTTTGGCTTTTGGGGTGTCTCACACCATTTTCCAACAGGGAAAAACTGCACTGTGAGTGTGTTATTACAGTTGGTGTGCAAAAATCTGTGATGCAGAGAAGTTGAATCACTTTAATATTGCTTCCTAGAATCAATTAAAGGCACGACATGCATATGCAGTGGATCCTGGGGGATTCATTAGTGTATGTTGCAGAGAGATTAATTAGATAAATTAAATGGTTACAGTTCAGCTATAATCTGAAAGCCCACTGCTTCAAGCCATGTACATTGGTTTTCTAGAACACAGACAGGATGGTTAGCCATTTGCTTTTTAATCAGCCTTTTAAATCTCATTTTATTTTTACCCAATTTTTTATTTCTGGAATTGTAGAAAAAAGAAACCATCTGACCTACCAGATCATCAGTAGACTACTGTAGCCTATACTATATTCCTTAATGGTGGCAGAGATTGAAGGTGGACTGTTTCAGATGTCTTGCAAGCCAAGTATATACCCCTTTTGTTAAATTCCATTTTAAGGTTGTCAGTTCATGGTCAACCAACTTGAAGTGAGAAGTAAAAGTATTGCTTTGCACAATAAGTTGACTGCTGTCTTTTGTTGTGGCATCAGGTTCTCATAAATAGACAAGAAGACAAGAATGTTCCTGTTTAACTTTTTGAAGATTCCATAAAACATGTTAAGACCATGGTAAATATTAAAATATGAATATATATATATATATATATATATATATATATATATATATATATATATATATATAGTGTGGCGTGTACAGGGAAGGGAGCAGCAGGGCTGGTAGGTGATGTAATCACACCCTATGATATACGCTCCTTGAAAGGGAGTACAGAGGTATCGGCGCTATGCTTTAGTGCGAGAGGGTCACACCCGCCCTCCACCTGTGTGGATCGCCTTGCCCTGTGTGATGTGCCTGCCTGCATGAACTGAGATACGCTACATTAGTGTCAGTGGTGGGATTGCTTTGCATGCGTGAGTTTCACTTCCCTGCCAGCCTCAAGTCCACCCCAGACTCGCTCACAAGGCTACTGTCTGACGAGTGCATGCCGGGGTACCTGCACCCCACTCTGACACAAGTGTAGCGTTTTCAGTCCTAGCGAATCAAGTGAAGGGACAATAATCAATTTTGGGGCAGGTCAAGACTTGTATTAATTTAGGAGTAAATAGGTGACAGGGAAGTGGTCAGGTAAGGGGGGTTGGAGAACACGCACACAGACACAAGACCTCTCAGTCTATTCAGATTCCTCTCTAGCTACTGGCTACCAACCTCTCCCCTTTTGCCACCCCCCCCCCCACCTCCCCAAGTTTCAGACGGTCGAGAGAGAGATGATGTTCAGGTGGGGATCTCCTCTCTCTCTCACTCACTCTCTCTGTGGTCTACTCCGGCAGTGGTCTCGCTGCCCCTCTCACTCTTCTCCACCAGTTGTGTCCCGTCCCTATTCTTCCCATTACCCCTTGTTTTCCCCTCCAATTAATGATCTTTTTAATGTTTATTTTTGTCATGTTGTTTCTTTCTACTCTTGTCCAACTGCCACCTCCGCGACGACGCGGATCCCCCTTTTATCACCTCGTAGACCCCGGCTCCAGTTGTCCCCTTCACCAATAGGGGTGCTCTCCTGGAGTCACCCCACTACTAGAACATCTCTTCTGCGAGCCCCCTCCAAGAGGCTACAATGTGTATAGACAAAAAGACGTGATATATTTTATCGGACTAACTAAACAAAAATGAATCCCAAGCTTTCAAAACTTCATAGGTCTCTTCTTCAGGTGACAAGTAGGGAAGAGAGAATGATGTTTACGTTCAAAAGTGTTACCAGAACCTTAACAAAACAAACAATTTTGAATCACTACAATTCTAATGCATGGAAAAAGTCTGTGTTGGGACAGGATGTATGTATTGGTGTTGGAAAAATGAAGCATTAAGGCATGACAGGGGATGTGCTGACATGATACAACAGCCCAGTTAAGGCATTACAAGGCAGTCTGTGGTTATATCATGTTAATCTATCCCCTGGATTTCTTTAATGCTATTATAAAACGATTATACAATTAGATTTATTTATGTTCTAAATGAACACCACACATTTTAAAACAGTCTTTACAATAACATTTAATGTCATTATGCACAAGATAATAGTTCCAGTGAAAAGTAAACATTTGTAAGTGTTTTATTTTAATGGATTTACATCAGTTTATTCATAAATATACACCATTTAAATGTGTGTTGCGTAATTTCTGTATATTAACCTATTACATTCTAATTTACATTTTTATTAATGTACATACATAAACTAAGTAAATTACATAAATAAATCTGATAATACTTAATTTTTCATTATTGATCATTTATGTTTGGACATTTGAGAGATTGTGCATTTTGAAAAAAAAAAAAACATGTTCTGTATGGCTGTGTTAACTGCTGTACTGCCAGAAGGGCCGCTGCTACCGGTGAAAGCAGCTGTCTCGGTGTTTGCTTTGTGGCAAACAAATTGTTTTATTTACTGTATTCAAAATTAAACTTATCTTTCTTGCTCAGTAAGAACGAGAATAAGAAAGAATGTGTCTAAGTAAGCTGAAAATTCAGACAGCACACAGGGACCTACAGTGTCCAAGAAGCAGGTTTTAGAAAGATAGAAGACAGAAATAAAGACTACAAGTGTATAAAGCACCATTGGGTGTTACAGTAACAGGGCATGAAATTAAAGTCATAAAGGGCAAGGCAATGTTGCCTTTGGGCTTGAAGTTTCAAGGGCATCAAGGCAATTCTAGGGGTCAAAAAGGCAAAACATTAATCCAACTCAAGGGCACCAAGGTGATTTTCATACTCATTCATAAAACAACAAAAAAGAAATACACAGAGCCTATTATGTTGATGACAAACACAAATCAATGTTTTCTGAGTGATTTGCACACTAATTGTTACAAAAATAAAATATAATTCACTTTTCAATTGTAAAAATAAAATGGTAAAAATCCAGTTTAAAAATAACAAATTTTAATAATGCAAAAATAGAAAGGGTAATTTTGCAAAAAATACATATTTGGGGTATTTTTACTAAACACTGTCGCACACCACTGACTAATACTAGATTAGAGGCTTAGATACAGCCTTGGTGATACAACAGCACAAATAAGCGATGTCAGAGAAGGGAAAGATAGATGGATTTTCAGGCAATTTGGCAACTGTAGTTTGCTAACCACTGTTACAAAACTTTGTCAGGCAATGGAGAACAGCTTGATGTATGTAATGTTAGATATTTCCATTTGAGAAACTGTATGTAGTTTAAGTTCTTGGAACTTTTAAGATTGCATGGGATTTACAGTTTTGTTATGGTGAATTGCTGGAATGCTGCTATTTTTATGCATACACCATCTGAACCCTTTCATGAAAACACACATTTTACCAGTTAAAAAGCAGAAGTATGTAAGGTAGTGAATGTATTGCACAAAAATAAATGAAAACAGACGTCGATAACGTTCAAGATTTGTGTTTCATTCACTATTGTTATCTCTCCTACTCGTTTCGTACTGCAGGGAGATGAGAGATGCTACTTGAACCATGTCATAACTATTTTTTTTTTTGGTAAGAATTTGAGCAAAAAACTAAATTATTAGGCTTAGTGCCGGGAGGTGCACAGTTAAAAGAATGGCAACAGTAATACATTATGATAAGGAGTGATTTTCTCGCAGGACGAGATTAGATAGAATTGAATTGTGACAGAATGGGCCAGCTGATGCTGAGTAAGTTTGTGAATGGGTTATAGATCGGGTGTGCTAGTGCTGGCCGACACCGGCGGCAATCATAGGCGGGCTTACAGGCAACTTTTGCCGTTATATTTTTTTAAAATGTGAGAGGCACTGCGGCAATTGCAGCTGGTTATTTCGCGCCCTGCAGTAACGCATGATCTGTGTTTTGAAATGTGAACAGTCAGTCAGCAGCAGGTAGGAATTGTTCAAACTCTTTTTGAATAATTATAAAAGTCATTGCTGTGAGTGGATGTCTCTGTGTGAAAGGGTGAGATGCTCTACAATGCAGCGAAGGTAGCGCCGCTTGAAACGACTAATGAAATGTATAATGTACTGTATTTTATAACTATTTTTTTCTGCTGAAACTGAAACTTTTTTTTATTGTGTAAGCTATATTTTTTAAACTTGAAAAGCTACCAAACAAACTTAAATTGTTCTATTATAACATTTTTTTTTTTATATTTTTTTTTTTTGTAAACCAAGTTAGCAACAAGACATGTTACAAAACTTTTTGTGACTATAAAACCCCATAAAGAAATTGCATGCAGTGTTACTGTGAAAAAGTTACAGTTCTATGTGTTGGTGAAAGATGCAGTAGCTTTGAATGCATTCCCATGCAAAATATTTTTTTCAATCAGACTTGGGTCCAGCAATGATCTCTGTCATGAGAGAGGCTGTGTCATTTACTTTATGCAAATATTGGACTCTGCTTTCGCCAAAATACCATGAGATAGTAGTGGTGGGAACCAAACAGACCTGGGGACGTTCTATTTTTGTAATTGTCTAATTTGTAATTGCAATGTAGTTGAACCAGGCACACCTGCGTAATCTGTAATTGATCAAAACAGTTCAATTACACACCTTTCCAAGCTTAATGATTCACAGTTCCATGTTGTGTTTTACATTGAGTGAATAGTCTTGTATTTTGTATTCTCTTAGTGACCCCATTTGTTTGAAGGTGTTACCGTGCTGTAAGGGCTGGCTTTAACCCTTTCAACACTAGAGGAGTAACTCAAACTTTTTCATTCCAAGATGCTGAAGGTTATGTTTCTGTAAAGGTAATTGGTGTTGAAAGTTAAACAGAAACAATTTGAACACCAGTTAATAAAGCTGTTAACAGCAGAGAATAGGTTCTCACCGCATTCTGGTTATTTATTTATTTTTGGATAAATTGTTCTTTCACAGAAGGCACAATTTGCTTTTAACATGGTGATCTCTTCTCAAATTTGATCTTGGTTTTCCAGTACTTCTTGTTAATCCAAACCTGGTTCAGTGGCTTTGGAATGCTGGGTACTTGCTGTGCTGAACAGTGTAATTCTGATTTAGTGCTGTTCTATTGACCAATGTATTTGAGTGAGATTTTGTACTTTGCACCAGGCTCCACCTGGTGCCCGCATACTGTAATTGATCTATTTATTTTCAAGAGGGTGTAGTTAGGATCACCATGGGCAGCCAAGGCTGTGCCGATTTTGATGTGACGAGATTATGCAGTGTTTAAATTTTATTCTGGATAGATGCATTATTAGTGTACATTTTTAGGCAGCCAACCAGTAAACATTTTGACAGACACATCAGCCACTGCATTAATTTCAGTGCATTATTTATACGCTGTGTTACTTGCTTTACCTTTTTCACTGCCAAGCTAAACAGAATGTGGCCTCTACTGCTGGGACACATTAAAAATGGTGACTTTAACTGTTGTATTAGGATCTTTTGTTTAAGAATTTTCCAGCCACATAATATAATCCCAATCGCTAACAGATAATATATACATACAGCAAAATGTGTTGGCCCACCCTCGATATAGAGCTTAAGCCCTATACAGCGTTAGTGATGGATGGATGAATAGTTAGAGAAGGTGGAGATGCAGCTGATGCAGCCCAGTTTGATGGCTTGAGTTTGAAACGGGTCTGGCAGTCTGCATCCATGTAGAATGTGTTCTCACAGTGGAAGGACAAGGGGAAACATTTGCTGTCAGACCAGATCCAGACAACCTAAAAGAAATCACTTCCAGAGAGAGCGGAGTACTGAACCAAATTCATGTCGAACATGCGTACTATATGAAGAAATGAGACGAATGCATTGTGCAATCCGACAGTGTCACCTATGAATTGTCTAGCTTTTGGGTTTTCAAGGACAAATTATATTGTAATAAATAGGATTAAAAAATGTGCTATACATTTTATAAGAGTTTGTACAAGATCACTTATTTATTATTATAGTGTACCACTGTTCCAATACAGCCTATATTTTAAATATGTTAAGGGACCTTTCTTTCTTTAATTGGGAGTGACATTAATCTCTCGTCAAAGGTGCTGGAGATTCATAAATGGCTGTGACTGTTTCAGCAGTGTTGAGTTTAATTACAGTTCCTAAATGTTAGTTTTACCATTACATCTCTACATTATATTGTGCTGCTTTGTGAACTTGGCAGAATCAATATGTGTTTAAATGTGAACTGTACAGTTTATTTATAGTTGGTGTTCAAGTTACCATACATTTGTAAAGGCAGTGCATGCAAAGTGTAGGGTCAGTGTATAAAAAAAGCCTTACTGGAACAGTAAGTGTTTTGAGTGAAAGTTGGGAGCTAGCCAGCAAATCCCATTGTTACTCACTTCTGCTGAGGTTAGTGTGTGTGTGTGAGTGTGTGTGTGTGTGTGTGTGTTTTATGCTCCCCTGCAGGACACTGTAGGCTGGATGTGAGTATCATGTTTAAATTTCATTATCTTGGTATTGTTAATTATCTTTATGGCTGTATTTTAAATCAATTGAATTGATGCCACTGTGTGTACAGTAAGTCACTGAGGTTACTGCTGACTTCTTGACCTCCTCGGTGGACAACTGGAGAGGGTGTGGAGAAGTGGGCTGAACCGAGAGAGAGAACTTGTTGCTGTATGAGACAGCTTGGCTGGAAAGTGGAACTGTAATTATCCCTTTGGGATTCTGTTTACACTTTGAAAGAGTACTTTCACCATCTGCTGCATATATAGTTGAATAATCAGTAGGTATTGTGCACTAGCCAAATGGCTCACACATTCAACATGAGAGATTTTCCTTGTGGGCATACTGTAGCAAGTTATAATGTTAGTGTTTGTATAACGATATTTTGAATAAGTGTACTTTTTTGTTTTGTAATATTAGTGTGGCTTTTTTTTTTTTAAAGGAAAAATGTATATATGTACTGTATTTCAGATTTCTGGAATAACGTGGATGATGTAAAAAGCCCTCTGGCCTTCATTCTCTGTTCATCCCCATGGAAATAGCTCTGAACAAGATCCATCCAACCATAACAAATTGAAAAAAGATAGTACAGTTAGCACTCCAGATACTGTGTGCTTTTTGGGTCATTGAGTGATTTACTGTCCAATTTAGACACTGAGTAAAATGTATTTTGGGTGAGTAAAATGCAACATTACCTTGAAGTACTTGAGTACTTTCAATAAATACTGTATTCTTTTAATGCTCACTGATGGTGTGCATTAACTACAACCTTACATTTTAATGTGAAGCAAATAGACATAGAACATACACATACTATATATTTATAAAGTAACGATACTGTTGTATTCCTTTTTGATTGGCTTGCTATAGCAATATAAAACATCCTGACTCCTCTCTCCAAACACGCAATATTAGGTAAAGTTTACCTTCCCAAAATTCGGTTGACAGATTAGGTTGAGGGGGACCAAAATGGCGCTGAGAAATCTAGAATCCAGTCTCTTATTCTCCAGTCACAAACAACACGCATTGCAAGTGAGTGGATTCAAACCGCACGTTGTTTTTTAAAAATGTTTTCTATTGAAAACCAGGACTTATTGGTCACGTGTTTCTGGCATTTCCCAGGCACGCTTCAATTAGCTGTACCAGTATGCTCTAGCTATGGCATGCAGTGTTTCTTAAATTCACTATCGAGATGCCAGGAACCAACAAAGTACAAGAAGCTTGATTTAACATGCAAACTCAAGCTGTGCAGCAAAATTGCTATGTGTATTGTTTCACATAACATTTTAAATCTCCTACATGATGATTTTTTCAATGTGCAAAACACGCTTTACGCAGCTTATTTGGAGCACTTACTACAGAATATGCAGTTGCTTGTAGTCAGTGTTATTTTGCTGGAAACGGCGGCAGGGAGCGAGGGGTGGGGGTTACTAAATTACGGTCAGAGTGGAATTAGATTACACACTGATTTTGTAAACTAGTAACTTGCATCGCTCAAACATCAACAGGCATGGTTTGAAAACAAGTAGGACAAGGGGGATTATTCTCTTGTCCCCAGGAGCAGTTTTTTTTTTCCTGACAGATAACAGAACACATCCATCACAGCATTAAATACCATTTACACGTTGCTTGTATGGTGCTACTGTATGGCTGTTGTTACTGAAGGGTAACTTTAAAAGATGATCTATATTCCCACAGCATGACAAATATGTTTGTATTCCCCTGCCCCTGGGTTTGTATTAATCTGATTACCTATGCAATGGGGTGTGAGGTGTGCTAGAAGGGCCTTACTATATAATTGTCTTCTCGCTTTGACTTGCGCTGAAAGTTGGTCAGGGAGCTGAAACTGGTGCACAAGAAATGTCTTGGGTTACTGTAACATTTGTTGCTGCATGAAAATGCCAGCATGGTTTGGAGTTGAAACACAGAATGGCATGTCTAAGGAAGCATCACACTAAGCAAACTTGCTTTAAAGGGAGAGGTTTACTTGGAGACAGGGCCAAACAGCAGAAATACTTAAACAATAATAAATGTTCTGCCGAATGAAGCAAGGGAATTTTAAAGCAATAATCCAGGATAAAAAGGGGGAAAAAAAACTAACGCACGAGTACTAAATGTGCAGTTGACTTCTGTATCAGTGAATGGAGCCTTTACTCAATTTTGATGCACTGTGTTACTTTGCCATTAAATACAATAAGTTGTAAGCATTATTGCAAAAGTACATAAGTGCCTCTCTGTCTGAACAAAGCCATGTTTTTTTTAGTTACTTTTGAGACAACTTCAACAAGTTCATCATATCACTGTTCAATGCATTTCACACAATTGGGTGTGAAATGAAGACACCCTAGTACAGGACTGTTACATCATGAGTAAGAAACAAGCTAGGTGGACTTCACAGTTCTTTTAATTAAGCTTCTTTTTAGTCTTGTATCATTGCAAGGTGTGAATTGCACAGTTGGTTGAAAACATTTATCAAGGTGGGTCATTGTCCATTCCATTTACAAACCAAAGAACATGGACACATCTAATTTAAGGTTTTAAAAGAACAATTGTGATAGCAGCTTCACTACTTTTTAGTACATGTTTAGAAAATAAACAGGGAAGCTGCAGTCATGATCGTTCTTTCGGACCAAAAGAAAACTAATAATTTTCCCAAGCACGCTGTCTTGGTGCTGAAAGAATAACTCCCAAAACAGAATCACGAGCACAGCACGGTATCATAGAGCATACCATCGGTGTGTAACATAGACCGAGCCGGCAGATACTAAACAACTACCTGTATAATGCAGGGACGCTTTACTTTAATAGACACATACAACAGTATATCAACCCTAGAGCGATCAAGCAGCAGTTTGCACCTCCTTACCTTGCATTCAGATTGATTTCAATATCAAAGACACTGCTTGGAGAATAGTAGGCTAGGCTACTGATTACTGTATTGGTATTATTTAAGCTATTTGAAATACCCATGAAGCTACATAGTCCAGCGTGGGATAATGAAGCTAAAGACTACCAGCCCACAGATGTAATTCTGAGCAAACCGCATTACTCATGCAGGGCATGAAGTTAAATTCATTGTTGCCTTCAGCATAAATCCAACCCAAGGGCACCACGGAGATTTTGTAAAAATAAAATGGTATATAAAAAAAAAAAAAAAAAAAAAAAGTCAAATTCTAAAAACAACAAACTTTCATAATGAAAAAATACAAAGGGTAATTTGGCAAACAATAAATATTGAAGGTATATTTTTTTTTATTTCTTTTTTTTTTTTACTAAATTCACACCACTGATTAATACATAGATTAGACTAGAGGCTTACATACAGCCTTTAGTGATACAACAGCACAAATAAGTGATGTCAGAGAAGGGAAAGATAGATAGACTTTCAAGTAATCTGCTGAAGACTTAATCCATGGCTGTAGTTTCATAACAAGTGGTCAAATGGGCTCCTGAGTGGCACATCCAGGAAAGGCACTCCTTATGGATTGCAGGATGTGCCCTATAGCCTGGAGATCAGAGGTTCAAATCCAGGCTATGTCATTGCCGACCATACCGGGAGTTTCTAGGGGGCGGCGCACAATTGGCCGAGCGCTGCCCAGGTAGGGAGGACTTCGTTTGGCAGGGCCATCTCTAGTATGTGCAATAGGAATGCATGGGCAGGGTCATGTATTTATTTCCAGTCTTTTGGATCGTTTCCAAGTCTCGTCTGGTGTGGACTGACATTCGTGGACTTCGCTGACATCACTAGTGCCCAGTGTGGATGCAGCTTTACAGGCAACTTTGCCGTAAATTCTGTTTTAATTTTGGAGGCGTTGCAGCAAGCAGCTTGGGCACTGCGGCAATTGCCATTGGTTATTTTGTGCCCTGCTCATGGAATATTGAGAAACATTTGTATTCATTAGCAACCAAAACTAGTTCTGCATAAAATCACACACACACACACACACACACACACACAAAACGTATAATAACAATAGACCCATCAGAAGAGGACTTTAATGTCTGGTAAGGCCCGTCTCATAAAGTTAAATGCCTTCATCTTTGGCTCTGTACATTTAGCAGCACAAGGCGGGCCTTACCAGGTGGTGAAACCCTGTTCAAGTTCTACTGTTTAAATTGTTACTTTGTTTTACCAGTCTAATGGGCGTGCACAAAACATGCTATAGAGACTATGGAGCAGTGCGAAGCTATTCAAGTTACATTGGGGTGTACAAGTAAACTGTATTGTTTATTATACAGACAGTACACAACATACTGCTTCCCAAAGTGTCGTTTTTGTTTCCAACATGTTAAACCAAAACATGCATTCATATTCAGCCAATATCGCTGTGCCAAACACGATTGCAACATTATGATAACAAATGAGTGTGAAATAGAGTAATCAAATTTGAAACGATGTAAAAATGTTGTTAATGTTTCTAAAGCGAAAGTGAACCTCACTTCTTAGTATTTTGGTTGTCTTTTGTTTCAAATGTTTACTCTTTACTCTTCATGGTAGATTATCTTCTAGTAATCTTGCTGGATTAACCTACTGTGTTTGAATTACCTGGCTTGCTAGTCACGTTTTGATTCTAATAATAATAAATTATATTATTATTATTATTATTTATTAGACCCCTGTGTGATGTTCGGTGGTCAATTTACTGTTAAATTCCCATTCTGTCTTTTTTTTTTTTTTTTTTTGAGTGAATTGTCAGTCGGGATGGAATAACAATATACAGCCCAGTTAACTGTACAGTACATTTTGTAGAAACAATTGAGTAATTTCCAATCTGAAATATTGTTTAAGGTCGTAGAGATCGAGGACTTATTGTGACCACCCACACTAGACACAAGGAGAGTTCAGTCAGTAGTAGGAGTTTATTGAATACAGGAATATGAAAGAACAGAAATCCTTAAGTCAGAAATAAATCTTAACAGTGCATCAAAGATAACCAATGGTATCAAACCTTCAATGTAACCTATGTAAATATACTTGTCTGCAAATTGTAAGTTTGCTTAACAGCTATTCATGTAAATAACATTAGGTAATCTTTCAGTTACTTTTATCAAGGTTCATTAAAAAACTTTAAAAAGGTTAAGTTACTATAATTAATTTACTCTAGTTATGTTTTGTACTACCAATGTTTCATGTAGGAGGCTGTGTGGTTCAGTGGTGAAAGAAATGGGCTTGTAACCAGGAGGTCCCGGGCTCACTCACTGACTCATTGTGTGACCCGGAGCAATTCACTTAACAACCTTGTGCTCTATTTTTCAGGTGAGATGTTATTGTAAGTGACTGCAGCTGATGCATATTTCACACACCCTAGTCTCTGTAAGTCACCTTGGATAAAGAGGTCTGCTAAATGAAACAAATAGTAATGTAATTAAGTTTCATGTGGAGAATGTAACATAAATTCACCACCTGGTTGTGGAACTTAGATTGATGGATTATTCTATAAAGTCTGGTCCATGTTGATTCTTTGTGGCAAAATGGTTTGTAGTGCACAGGTGTGGTGGTGCGGTGCTCAGGAATGATACATAAGACAGTTCACGGAGAAAAAGCAACTCTGTTTACTGACAAATAATAATACCTGGCTCGACACAACGATGTGTATCGCTCAGGCAAACCATGGGCATCAGTCCCGAAATAATAATAATAATAATACACTAAACAAGACACAGAAAGTGAGTGCTCTTAGTGGTGGTTTGCAGGTTTATTCGTGTACAGTGGTGAAGTGTAATAGGGCTAAGGTTAAATATTACTAAAATTTGAGCAGTGCATTTCGTTTAACTGCCTGTTCTTTTTTTTTTTTTGTCACGCTCAGCATGGTGAACACTAAGTGTGTTGATTTTGTAGCAATCTTCACAAAACTTATTTTATACTCCTACCCTCCTATAGAAGTTTCACAATGCATTTCACCATAGCCTTTCACTTGTGAAGGGATTGAGGACCCTTTGCACTGGTTCAAACTGCAGTTGGCAACAGTCTTGGCTTGTATTTATATTGTGTCAAAACAAGGAGCAAAAGAGAACTGACAAGGGAAGTAAATTATGTTCTGTAATGTGTGTCATGTTTTGATTTACCTGCCTTATCAATTGTCCCCAAACCAAACTAAAAGCCACATATTATACAACCACTACAATTTTAAATCCTATAAGTAAAAGTAAAAGTAAAAAGTATAGAAAAGTTTCCCATTTGAGCTCCCAGACAATTGTTTAATTCTAGCACTTACTCCTTCAGAGACAGAAAGAAAAAAATATGTCCATATCAGTTGTGGTTACAGCTTCTGCATTCCTTTCGACTGACAAACAAAGGAATTCTTTTCACATGCTCACTTTGGTATTTATTACACCTGAAGCATCCATAAAATGTGCGACAAACCAGGGTACGCTTGCCACATGCAGGACCGTCTTCACTTGTCTTTTTGTGTAAAAAGGAACAGCATTCCAAAAGCACAGGTAGGGTTTTAAACTGGGCAGGCCTGTAATGTAACAAAACCTAACTCCTTCGAGGAGTGCTAGCTAAATATTTTCAGTTCTATACCTAAGCTGTTTACCAGTCACAAAAACCCATATACGTTTACAAGTGGATCACAACACTGTACCTTCTCTTTGTTCCAGCACTCTGGTAGTCTCTCTCTAATGAAACTGTGGTTCTCTTCTTTTTTTTATAGGAGGTGGCTGTTCCCAATTAACATCAATTATTCCATTTAGCCACATTCTCACATGTTTTTGGCAGGGACAGGAATTAAGCCCATCCCTGCCAACCACCACCAAAACACATACAAACACCAACACTATTTACAGCCAGAGCATTGGCTCTGCCACACCATAGTATATGTGGTTCATATTCTTGGACGATGATTTAAAACTTGTACTTCACAATAATTGTGTGTAATTCTTGAGTTCTGGAAATTCAAATTTTGAACACTCAACAGACCTTGTAACTGACTCTTTCAATTAAAGACAAAGTTTCCGTTCCCTAGTCAGGGCCTTGCTAAGGCTACACTTCACGTAACATGTTTTTATATGGTTAATTCACACCAAGGGCAGGGCAAATGCGTTGAAATGTGATCTGAAAATCATTTGGGTATGGTTTAGTGGAGCGGACACAGAAAAACAGCAAAAGGTTGACGGATGGAGTTTTTAGCATGTGTAGGAACAAAGACTGACATTTTTTGCAAAACCCTGCAGGAACTTTTTTATACTTTTAGACTGCTTTGTTCCATTTTGTAAGACAATCTGAAATAATGCTGTGACTGATGGAAGGAATTAAAAAAGAAAGCTGTTCTTGGTGTGAGAGAGGAGGACTAAAGGCATATGGAACGCAAAGCTATACCATGGATAGTGTTGTCACTGTCTTATTTAATCAGATAGAAATGTATGATTTAAAATGTACTGTAAAGGAGCAGTACAGTAAATCAGGGTTAGGGTTGCACTCTGCAGAGTGTATCGCACCCCATAGAGACACACTGCCACTTCTTTTAGATGTATATCTGTATGTCTGGCAGTATGCCTTTTAAAGTCAAAATATATAGTATGCAGTGAGGGGGAAAAAAAAAAAAAAAAACCTTTTGAGTTCAGTCCCAAATTGGTGCCTTCCTCTTTTTGGATGGACAGTGCGAGAGGAGGTTGTGGTGGTGTCAGAGCTTTGTCAGACAGGGTTATTTTGCAGCAATTACTGCACAGTAGTTATTGCTGTACTAAATAATTAAATATCAGGTAGTGCTAGTGTTTAATTGCTTGTGAATGCCATTCAACCCAGGGTATTATATGTTTTTCCCCTGGTATAGAGGGCCTAGGGGCAGTCCATTAACGGATATGGTCTGAAGATATTGAACCATTCTAATGGTTTTTGTGATAACTAAAGCTTTTGGCCTGGAGGCTACAGTGAAAGTTATTTACTTTAAAACTAAAAGCCTCAATGTGAGCCTTAGCTTTCGTGAGCCAGTACTTGACAACAAATGACACGCTAATATGCGGATTATCCTCGACACCATTGTAAGAAAAACTGAAGTTAATATAAGATGGTCATTGCAAGGTTTTTTTTTTTCTGTTTCTTTTGAACTGCCATGGCCTGCTGCCAAAAGGACTGTGCTAACAGATCTTTGCATCATTTTTCCTTCAAGCCTGCTGCAATCATGGACAGAGTGACCTTGAAGCTTAATGATTACATTTCTATTTCAGGGAACCAAGGTTATGATAATAACCTAACATTCCCTTTCAAGTACGAAATGTAACATTTAGCGTATGGGTGAGCAGTCGCAGGGGCAAGATCGCAGACGACTGGAATGCTGCACAAGGCTAAGCCGAAGGCTGTGTGCGTTGCCATTCGGAAGCTGCCCTTAACACTAGTTCCAAAACCAGGGTCTGCCAGTCTGCAAAACCTGGTAAAGGTATGGGGATTAGCCCACACCGGTTCATTGCAAACATCTCCGATACACCCTGGAATAAGCCCACGAAGTTGCCGTGCCCCTGGTGGAATGCGCAGTGAGCTTTTCTGGAGGGGGCAAGGCCTCCAATTTCATAGACTGGCTGACAACGGAATATCAAGATCGTCGTCTTCAAAAAGGCAGGATTGATACAGAACGTAATCTTTGTCCTGGCCCCTGTAATAATTAGGCAGGTTTTCACTATTAAGAATGCCTGCATCTCACTCACTTGCTTTGTGGAGGCAATAACAAACAAGCAAACCACCTTTTTAAATAATAAAAATTTCAGCTCTGCGGAATGCATGGGTTCAAATGGAGGGAAAGAACAATGTCCTTCGTAGGTGGCCGAAGCTGCCGAGCCCCTTTAAAATAATTGCCACTCCAGGAAGTAAGCTTCTGGGGAGACAGTCAGTCTTGCCATGGCAAGCTAAAATAGCTTCCAGATAAACCTTTAATGTAGAGGGTGATTTCCCATTGTCAAATAGGTCCTGCAAAAATTGCAGTATTACTGCCATGGGACACGTCATGGGATTGAAGGCAGACACCACGTCTGAAAGATGTCCACTTGTACCCATAATGGAAACACTTGGACACTGCTCTGGCATTTTGTAGGGTGTCGGTAAACCTGTTGGACAGACCGGGATGGATCAAATGCAGCCATTCACGTGCCGGACCCAAAGCTGCAGACTCAATGGGTCGGGATGCAATAAGGTCCACCGTGCCCGACTGAGCAGGTTGCGACGCTTAGGCAGTCTCCACTGCTGGCTGCCCAGGAGCTGCATCAGGGTCAAGGGGCTACAAAGAGCAACTTGGCCCGGTCCTGCCTGATTTTCTAAAGACAGTGAGTTTTTGTTAACCAGACGCAGCTCATCCATCTGTTGTGGTGAGGGCCTGCGGTTCTTAGAGAAGGATACTCCAGCATACTGTTGTAGTTCCCTAGCCATATAGCGAATGCACTGGCTGAATAGGCTCTCTTGAGGATCATCTCAGAGACCCGGCACTGCATATTAATGCAGGCAATGTTCTTGGATAGGAGCGCTAAATTAGGTGCCTGCACCAAAACGTCAATAGAAGACTCAACAGGTAGAACATGGGACAGACCCAACTTCTCTGCATCATGCACCCTTTATAGGGCGTTCCCAGGAAGACTGGATCTCAAAGAGAAAATCCAGGTGAACTGGTGTGAATATGGGAGAGGAGGTGTGATGGGGAAGAGCACTGTGGGATAGCAGTTTCCTAAGCATGCGCTTGTAAAATAAAAAAAAAGGGCAGAATTCACAGAAGCTGTGATTTTTAGCCAGTGCCTCCTTGGTGTGCTCTGGCACCAGGCAGTAAGACCACTTGCAGTGCTTGTCCTCAATAGGCAGGCTGTACAAACAATGCAGTGTACAAATACAGGTGCTGCCTCGATCTGCTTATAGATATCGACAGGGCGGGTCCAAACCCGAGCGGGACCAGTTTGGTTTCCGGGCCAGTGACCTGAGCGTCATTTAACACTGGGTCGGTACTGGTTCAAGACCAGTGCAGTACTGGTTCAGAACCTGATTGGCACCGGACCGGTTCGGTGGCTTTTGCACTGTGTAGGACTGTTTCAGTGACTGTGGAACCAGGTTGGTTTGGTGACTTCAGCACCAGGTCATTGTGGTTTGGTACCGGGACGGTACAAGGACAGCACTGGGTCGGTACTGGTGCTATAACATTGGTCCCAGTTCGTTAGCAGTACGGTACTGGGTTAGTGACCTCAGTATCAGTATGGTACGGGTCCATCAATTCGCAGTAACCTAGGGTGTCAGTGTACAGGGATGCCCACTTGGAAAAGACACAGGCAAAACCACTCGGTCAGTACCACACACTAAACCGAGGGCTACCAGCTTTCACAGTGGTGATGGTAAAAGCTGTCACCAAAGTGGCATCAAGATACTGTGGTTGAATATGTAAGCAAAACAACCAAATAGAGTATCTCGGGCCTGCAGAGTACTGTTGAGCCCAGCAGCACCACATTGCAGACAGGCCTGCGCGTAGTATGTGTAAAAAAAACTGAAAACTCTGAGAATACTTTCTCAACAAAAATCAGTAATTAAACAATTACATAAATAGTAATAAATGTATTGTCTCATATGGCGCAAAAACGAAAAATAAAATGAACTCCAGACAGAGCTATGCAGCCTGGTGGGAAGAGCACAAAGTTAGCTGACTTATGTTACTGGATCATTGGGAAGGAGCAACTCAAACCGCTGGTTTCATGCAGGGCATAAGGCCACAGCAGGACATAAAAAGCAACAGGCTGTAGTGCACACAACACACGTAATTAGTTAAAACTATTACAGAGATAAGATTAAGTATCAAATTATTTGTGCAAAAACACAATAAAAAAGAAAAAATGGCGCTGATCTGCGAGCGCAGTGCCTTCAGGGACGGGGCAATGACTGCGTTGCAGGCTCAAAGAGCAACTTTGGAATGCAGTGTTTGGGACTTTAGGAGGTAAATACTCATTCGGTAATGGTTGCATTTCGTACTTGAAAGGAACTACTTGATTCATTTTAAATTTGTGTTGGTGAAAAGGGAGTTGTTTTAAGTTGTGTGTACAAAGTTAATTTAAAAGGACATGGGGAAACTGCCTGTGCAGTGCAGCATTTTCTTCAACATTCCTTCATTTGGCCTTTTTTTTTCGGGTGAGTTAATGCCTTTTACTAGTGTCACAAACTACGTTATTGATGTCAGTGATGTTAAATACTGTTTAAGGTGTTAAGGAATTGGGGGGGGGGTTAATAAAAAAAACTATTTTAACCCATTGCATGGTCCTCAAATTAAGTGCTGATAAATGCCTGCTGAATTCTGTAAATAAATAATTTTGTAAAACTGGAAGCCTTGAAATATTTACTGTATCATGATCCTATTGTGTTTGAAATATACTGTGTTATGTTTCTGATAATTCATGGTTGTTTTGTTTTTATTTTGTTTATTTATTTATCCCCCCCAAAGAAACAAGATGGTGGTCAGGTTTTGCTCGATATGGTCTACAACCACCTGGGTCTGATGGAGAGAGAATATTTCAGCTTGCAACACCATGAAGATTCAGTAGACTCTCCTGCTGGTAGCAAATTGGTACATCGTTTTTGCTATACTACAGTATGAATTCAAGGTGTTCTAAACCAACTTTCCTAGCTAATCCTTACCTTTTACTTTGTTTAACATTACAGAGGTGGCTTGAGCCTACAAAACCAATCAGGAAACAGCTGAAAGGTAATAACATTCAAATGGATGTTATTTGCATTTAGTGTTTGAGTGGCGAGATGATGACAGGGTAACTGCCCGTTATACAATAACCATGAGCTGTACTGGGAAAATGCAATGTGTATGTACAGTAGCATTATTATTATTATTACTATTATTAATATTATAATTATTTTCCTAGGGAGTTTTCCCTGTTCTCTACGTTTTTTGGTGAGGTTTTTCATCCCAGACCCAAATATGCTACAGCAAGAACAAACTAAGTAAGTGTTTCATATAATCTGCTGTCTCTCATTCATATATATATATATATATATATATATATATATATATATATATATATATAGCAATATATATATATGAAGCAAATTAAGAATTACCTTTTGTATGTCTTTTTCAGGCATTTGTATTTTTTACAACTGAAGAACGATATCCTAGAAGGAAGGTAAGGATTTCATTTTTCTGTAAAGAGAATTGCTTGTATGGTGCTTAGCATCTTGTGTTTTGATGTCTGCTGTGTTGTACTGCACTTGGATCAAAATAAGACTCCTATTGCATAGCGGTTTGATCCAATCCTGTTTTTATTATTAGTTTTATTATAAAATGGGTTGGGACATATCTGCGTCCTGATTGGCTGATAGGCATTCCAAGCCATTGAATTATTACAGTACAGCCAATGGGTTAAAACAAGTCCCAGCCATTAAGATACTAATAATACAAACATATATTGCGCAGAGCATTTAAGAACGTTTACAAATATATATATATATATATATATATATATATATATATATATATATATATATATATATATATATATATGATGAATTGGCCGCATTTCCCCCCCCCCCCCCCCCCAATAAAAACAAAATAAAACTACAATAATCCTTTAAAAAAAAAAAAAAAAAAAAAAAAAAAAAAAATTCAGGAAAAGAATGACATCGTGAGTACTACAAGACATCTACTACAAGAAGATACTAAAAAAGTAAGTGCTTTGGCTGTGTCAGTTTTTTAATGATTGGCCCGTGCAAACAAAAAATAATATGCACTGGAAAACTGCACCTAAAGGCCATTGCATACTGGATCCATTCCGTCATTCATCATCCGTCAGCTGAAAAAGTCGTGTGTCAATCCATCGCATACTAGATGTGTTAATATCGTACTTCAGAGCGCTGGTGTGCAGTGGAGGCTTTGTAGTAAATATACCTAGTTTGAGTATTTTAATAAAAAATAAATATGATTCTGTTGTACATAACTTTGAACACAAACTGTTAAATGTAGTATAAACTTAATGATCAACAAAAGTTGTAAATACAGTATAATCGTAAATCTCGAAAAACTAAATCTTCTAAATCTTTTGTAGTCATTTTTGTTTTACTTTAGTATAAATACATGTTAATTTGGATTCATATGTAGTTTTTTCTGACTTTATGTGAACGAAAAGACACAAATTCTCCCGTTTTCTCATTGGAAATAGGTAAATTTCAAAATATCACTGTCCTGCTCACAAAAGCAAAGTTTGTGGGGAATAATAGCCATTTTCTATACTTTTGAGGCATAAGCAATTAGGAAATAACACTTACTACCCAGGAACAAAAGCATTCACTCCTATAATAAATATATCAAAAAGTTGGTAAGCTAGCAATGAGCTATCGAAAATATTTTACAACAATGTCCTTCTACTACTCTGTGTATGGAACCCGAAATTCCATCACTTTCATGTACTGCCCCTCTTTTCTTACTGTTAAACCCTGACTGCTCTTGGTTGTCCTGACTCGCTTCTTTCTCCGATATGTGTCTCCCAAGTTAGGCCATTGTTTCTTTACTTCCTTGACTGACAATTGAAATAAAAAACATATATGCATGTCTATACTGCACAAAATCCATATGTTTATGTATGCTAGCAGTTCATAATTTCATATTTTATAACATAAATCAATCAAGTACAGTGCATAGGTGAGTAAACTGCAAGGGTGCTCAATTCGGGTCCTCAAGGTCTGGGGTTCTCCTGATCTTTATGCAATTGAACTAGTTTCAGTGGAAAGGCCTTCCAGTTAATTTAATTATATTTCTAACACCTGAAGGACCTCAGATTTAAGAACATAAGAAAGTTTACAAACGAGAGGAGGCCATTTGGCCCATCTTGCTCGTTTGGTTGTTAGTAGCTTATTGATCCCAAAATCTCATCAAGCAGCTTCTTGAAGGATCCCAGGGTGTCAGCTTCAACAGCATTACTGGGGAGTTGATTCCAGACCCTCACAATTCTCTGTGTAAAAAAGTGCCTCCTATTTTCTGTTCTGAATGCCCCTTTTTCTAATCTCCATTTTTGACCCCTGGTCCTTGTTTCTTTTTTCAGGCTGAAAAAGTCCCTTGGGTTGACACTGTCAATACCTTTTAGAATTTTGAATATTTGAATTAGGTCGCCACGTAGTCTTCTTTGTTCAAGACTTAACAGATTCAATTCTTTTAGCCTGGCTGCATATGACATGCCTTTTAAGCCCGGGATAATTCTGGTCGCTCTTCTTTGCACTCTTTCTAGAGCAGCAATATCTTTTTTATAGCGAGGTGACCAGAACTGCACACAATATTCAAGATGAGGTCTTACTAGTGCATTGTACAGTTTTAACATTACTTCCCTTGATTTAAATTCAACACTTTTCACAATGTATCCGAGCATCTTGTTAGCCTTTTTTATAGCTTCCCCACATTGTCTAGATGAAGACATTTCTGAGTCAACAAAAACTCCTAGGTCTTTTTCATAGATTCCTTCTCCAATTTCAGTATCTCCCATATGATATTTATAATGTACATTTTTATTTCCTGCGTGCAGTACCTTACACTTTTCTCTATTAAATGTCATTTGCCATGTGTCTGCCCAGTTCTGAATCTTGTCTAGATCATTTTGAATGACCTTTGCTGCTGCAACAGTGTTTGCCACTCCTCCTACTTTTGTGTCGTCTGCAAATTTAACAAGTTTGCCTACTATACCAGAATCTAAATCATTAATGTAGATTAGGAATAGCAGAGGACCTAATACTGATCCCTGTGGTACACCACTGGTTACCACACTCCAATCTGAGGTTTTTCCTCTAATAAGTACTTTCTGTTTTCTACATGTTAACCACTCCCTAATCCATGTACATGTATTTCCTTGAATCCCAACTGCGTTCAGTTTGAGAATTAATCTTTTGTGCAGGACTTTGTCAAAAGCTTTCTGGAAATCTAAATAAACCATGTCATATGCTTTGCAATTATCCATTATCGATGTTGCAGCCTCAAAAAAATCAAGCAAGTTAGTTAGACACGATCTCCCTTTCCTAAAACCAAGTTGACTGTCTCCCAGGACCCTGTTACCATATAGGTAATTTTCCATTTTGGATCTTATTATAGTTTCCATAAGTTTGCATATAATAGATGTCAGGCTTACTGGTCTGTAGTTACCTGGTTCAGTTTTGTTTCCCTTTTTGTGGATCGGTATTACGTTTGCAATTTTCCAGTATGTCGGTACCACCCCTGTGTCAAGAGACTGCTGCATGATCTTGGTTAGCGGTTTAGAAATTACTACTTTAATTTCTTTGAGTACTACTGGGAGGATCTCATCCGGCCCAGGGGATTTGTTTATTTTAAGAGCTCCTAGTCCCTTTAACACTTCTGCCTCAGTTATGCTAAAGTTATTTAAAACTGGATAGGAACTGGATGACATGTGGGGCATGTTGTCAGTATCTTCCTTTGTAAAAACTTGTGAAAAGTAATCATTTAATATATTTGCTATTTTTTTTTCTTCATCTACGATTTTGCCATTTGTATCTCCATTTGTCATTTTGCCATTTGTATCTCTTAAACATTTAATCTCCTCTTTGAATGTTTGCTTGCTGTTGTAATATTGGAAAAACATTTTGGAATTGGTTTTAGCTCCCTTAGCAATGTTCATTTCTATTTCTCTCTTGTGCACCCCTGGCCTACAGGAAAGGTGCTGAGTGAGGTCGTTGGACTATGCTTGTTTGTGATAGCAGTGTCTGTATTAACCGATTTCCTTTTTTTGTGCCACAGGTTAAACTGTCCTCTCAGTTCGGCGGTTGTTCTTGCTTCCTACGCAGTTCAGTGTAAGTAACATCTCCTATTGCAGTGGTTCTCAAACTGGGGGGTGCAGAGTGTGTCCTAGGGGGTGTGTGGTAAGGGTCAGGATAAAAAATGTAATTACTGCACACATCTTTACGTGTGTTATATAATCGCCAGAGAGGTATACAGTGTAACCTGCTTATTATCCCAACCTGCTTATTATCACATGTGTTATTTTTTTTTTTTTAAAACCACTTGCCACTCACTTTAGGTGTGTATGTTAAATTAACTCTTTTAATATCACTGGGAACCCCGCTTATTATCCCCTTTTGAGTAGTCTACCAAAACTGCATAGATGAGGTGTACCATTTTTAAATAAATTATTTAACCAATTATACTATCCCTAGATTAATAAACATTGTGTAATCATATCAAAAGTGGTTCTGGAAGGGCGTTGCTTCATACGTCACGCCTTCAAAATGTTGGTTAAACTGACAAAAATGTCTACTCGGAAAAGAAAAGATCTAACAGACACTCGGAAACGGGAAATTATACGTCTCTGTGAAGGAACACCGAAGATTTCACATCAAAACAATTCGAAATATGTTTAATGTCAGTATAGGCTAATCATTTTCACTAGCAACAGCTAGCTAAGAAATTGAAGGTAAGTAACTAATGTTAACGTTAAATCTAGTAACTGCAGCTGGCTCTGTTCCTGATTTTATTAGATTGTACACATAGTGTTGTTTGAGTTGTTAGCTACAGTAATTGTTACGATACAGCAATAAACTTAAGCTTAGGGTGCGGTAAGTGTTTTAGTGGACTGGTTTCCTCCTGCACTCATATAATGTCAGCTAGCTAATTAAAGTATGCAGCAATTGTTCGCATTTGTTTGAGCTATCTAGACAAATAATTTCTGCTATTGTTTAATTAAAGGAAACATTCTTTAGATAAACCTATTTCATGTTACAGTACTGTAATATCAGTACAATATTGCAATATGACGTACAGATATGGATTATATTCAGTTTTCTTTGTTTACATGTAAAACCATAAATATGGAGTGCTTAAATGTCCCTTATTTTCTACTGCGTGGTGGTGCCATAGGATAACATGTTTAGGATAACCCTGTTTCTATCCCAACCCGCATAATATCCCCAGATAATTCTGCACAGTAATGGGGATATTAAATGGGTTACTGTATGTGTGTGTATGTATGTGATATACACACACATAGAGTGGCTCTCAAATGTATTCACCCCCCTTGGACTGTTCCACATTTTATTGTGTTACAACATGGAATCAAAATAGTTTTAATTAGGAATGTTTGCCACTGATCAACACAAAGTCCATAATGTCAAAGTGAAAAATAATATCTACAAATTGTTCTAAATTAATTACAAATATAAAACAGAATATAATTGATTGCATAAGTATTCACCCCCTTTTCTATGACACACCTAAATAAGCTCTGGTGCAACCAATTGTCTTTAGAAGTCACATAATTAGTTGAATGGAGTCCACCTGTGTGCAATTAAGGAGTTTCACAAGATTTCAGGTTAAATACACCTGTCTCTGGGAGGTTCCACAGTTGGTTTGTACATTTCCTAACAAAAACTACATCATGAAGACGAAGGAACATTCAAAGCAAATCCGGAATAAGGTTCTTCAAAAGCACCAATCAGGGGTAGGATATAAGAACATTTCCAAGGCATTGAATATCCCCCGGAGCACAGTAAAGTCCATTATTAAGAAATTGAGAGAATGTGGTACAACTGTGAACCTGTCTAGAACAGGCTGTCCTCAAAAACAAGTATCCGGGCGAGAAGGGCACCAGTCAGGGAGGCCACCAAGAGGCCTATGGCAACTCCTAAAGGAGTTACAGTCTTCCTTGGCTGAGCTGATAGACACTGTGCATACGGCAACAATAGCCTGGGTGCTTCACAAAACTGGCCTTTGAGAGAATGGCAAAAAGAAAGCCATTGTTGAAAAACACATCAAATCTCTGCTAGAGTTTGCCAGAAGGCATGTGGGAGACTCTGAGACCAAGTGGAAGAAGATTCTGTGGTCTGATGAGACCAAAATAGAGCTTTTTGGCCTCAACGCTATGCGCTATGTTTGGCGCAAGTCTAACACCGCACATCATCCTGAGAACACCATCCCTACCGTGAAGCATGGTGGTAGCAGCATCATCCTATGGGAATGTTTCTTTGCATCAAGGCCTGGAAAGCTTGTGAAGATAGAGGGCAAAATGGATGCAGCAAAGTACAGAGAAATCCTGGAGGAAAACCTGCTGAAGTCTGCAAGAGACCTGGGACTTGGGAGAAGATTCATCTTCCAGCAGGACAATGACCCCAAACATACAGCCAAAGCCACACTGGAGTGCTTAAAAACAAAAAGGTCAATGTCCTGGATTGGCCCAGTCAAAGCCCGGACTTCAATCCAATTGAGAATATGTGGAAATAGTTGAATATTACTGTTCACCAAAGGTCCCCATCCAACTTGACGGACCTTGAGCAATTTTGCAAAGAAGAATGGGCAAAAATTGCTGTGTCCAGATGTGCAAAGAGACTTAATCAAATAGACTCATGGCTGTAATTATAGCCAAAGGTGTCTCTACCAAATATTGACTCAAGGGGGTGAATACTTAATGCAATCAGTTATTTTCTGTTTTGTATTTGTAATTTAGAATAATTTGTAGATTTCATTTTTCACTTTGACATTGTGGACTTTTTTTGTGTTGATCAGTGGCAAAATCTCCTAATTAAATACATTTTGATTCCATGTTGTAACACAAAGTAATGTGGAAAAGTCCAAGGGGGTGAATACATTTGAGAGCCAGTGTGTGTGTGTGTGTGTGTGATTGATTGAGAGATATATATATATATATAAAATCAGCGGAAAGCAAATCTTACTGCTGACACCTCCTGGAATGTCAAAGTTTCTAGATGATGCTATGAATCTGACTGGAGCCTTTTTAAGCTTCCATATTAATGCATGAAGTCTACTGCCATCTGGTGCTGTTTGTCGGCTTACTGCGTGGTGTGCACATTAGTAAGCGTTGATCACACTTGGTAAACTATTATTTGCAGTGTTAAGTTTGCTCTTATTATGATGGGTTGGTGACTGGTTCGTACAAAAGTTTAAAAAAAAAAAAAAAGAACAGAACAGCAGAGACATACAGAGAAACTGATTTCTTGTGAAGTACCGGTATGAGATATTGAGAACCACAGACAAGAGGAAGGGGGATTCGATCTAAAAAGTTTTAAAAACACTTTTCTGTGGTACTTTGCTTGAAATAAAGAAGCTTACTGATTTTTTTTTTAAAGGGCATGTTATACAAAATTAGGATTGAAATCAGGCTCACAAGTAAAATGAGCTGGGAGTTCTGAACTGTCCCCTCAGTGACTATAATACACACAAAGGCTGATCCAACACACTTACTGGTAACCTTTGCAGATGATCTCAGTATGAACATTGGATGTACATGTAGACTGAACTCCTTCACCAGTTAGGACAAATTGTGGGGAAGTGCTGCCAATCCAGCACCTTTTCATGAACGCAAAAACAATTGTTCTGGTCTCCTTCATTTCTGAGGGCTATTCAGCATTTTAGGTTTTTTTCTAAGAAGTGAAGAAAACTTCAGCCCACTGAAACTGGAACAACCTGGCATTCATTTGGCAGATACAACACCGTTGTGATCCATTTCTTAATAACGCATTTAAGTGAAACAGTCCCACATTATTTAAAACTGCTCCATTCAAAATTCTTGTAAAGTCCAGCTTTGATTCACATACAGTAAGACATACTGGCATTTAGAAACACTTGCGAAATGTAGCACATATTTCTGTGTCAATGGTCTATCCCTTGGACTGGCTTGCTTCTGAAGTATTTCATGGGATTCAGCCAAATTTGCTGGAGCTTGGGCCTTTGCTTGCTGCTTTTTCTCTGAAAATCCCTGCCTAATAAGATTAGGAGTGCAAAAAGTTTCACAGCTTTTCAATATCGTTTTTAAAGATACTTGTTTAGCATGTAATATCCCTTGCTGTAACTTTGTAAAGCTGCATGGGATGCATATAAATGAGGGGTTGTATAGAATCATTACATTGTCCATTGAGGAAACGCAGTGTTACTGGTCTCCTGTTCCGAACAGCAGAGCTGTTTCGGCAGCTCATCTAGGAAATCCCATTATTCATTTTCTGCATTGCACTAATGCTCACTTCACAGTATGGTATCTGTTGTCTGCTAAAGCCACTTAGTAGTTTGCAGACAAAAGGATGCCGTAATACGTGTGAAAATGCAGCTGATTCGTGCAAGTGTACACTCTCATTAGCAAAGAGTTTGAACCAAAAAAAATTAAAAAAACGTAACCAATTCTATTTAAAGTAAAACACTTTTGTGGCACACCTAACATGTATTAATGACACACAGTTTGGGAAACGCTGATTTGAAAGTGCTTGCTCAAATGTTTTAGCATTCCTGTTTGTGTTGTCATGTTTGAAAAGATAGGTAACTCCTCAATATCAGACTACTGGCAAACCCAATAATTTGCATTGCAAATGAATATGCAGTTCAAGGTCTGTGGAATTATTTATTTAACTAGAACCACTTATATAAATGGAATTCCACAATAAACTTATGTTATGCTGTAGGTACAACCTGTTTTTTAATGAAAATGATTTTAGCAAATCTTGCTAACGGTTTTTAAAATGAAGAAACTGCATAAAGATCCCATAATAATAATACAACTGTTCATCTAGATATCTTTCCAGTTAGTTAGACAGATAGACATTTACCACAGGTTATTAAATGGTTTAACCCCAAACACACAAAAGTTGACCTTTTTAAGGCTAAAAGTTTGCTAAGTATATTGTTTAGGATCAAGCACATTTCTGAATTATCTGATTACTCATGACTCGATTTTTTTTTATTTTTTTAATGTATTTATTTTTGCTGAAGGAAATATTTAGCTTTCTTCTATTTGTATCCTCTGTTACATAAATTGAATGTGTTGCTAGAGATTATTTTAAGTATTAGGTGTTAGATTGTATAATCTCTTCTTTGTAAGTACTGTTTACAACCACAATGGTACCATTGCTCCAGATAAAGTTTTAATTCTGGAAGTAACTTACCCTCTAATTTTAAAACTGAGAGAGCAAATGCAAATTAAAGTGAATTATGAGCACACTTTCAAATAAGAAAAGCTAGCTTACGTTTCAAATAAATAAATTCATATTTTAGATTTTGCAAACTTCAGGATTTGGCTGAAAATCATCTTAAACTGCTAAACAGTTCTGTTTTGCTGAACTGTTGAGCTCGTAAATCTTCTTTTCAGACATACTTCTTGCATTAGCAATTACACGTGAGTGTGTGTGTGTGTGTGTGTGTGTGTGTGTGTGTGTGTGTGTGTGTGTATATATATATATATATAGAGAGAGAGAGAGAGAGAGAGAGAGAGAGAGAGAGAGATAGGTAGATATAGATATGTGTGTGTGTGTGTGTACTGTATGCGAGTGTGTTATATTATTTACATACCCCAATGGAAATTTTTGTAATTTCTAAAAAAAATATTTAAATAAAAAGGAAAAATCTTTTGTAGCAAAAGTTTTGCTTTTGTGGATGAGGAACAAAAGTTACAAGAAACAGATGTCTTCAATTATTTATTTCAGCAATGTTTTTGCAAAACTCAAAAAATGCCAATTCAAAAGTGTTCATACCCATTCATACAATGAAATGGATAGCTAGTTGAAGCACCTTTTAGCAATAATATATTTTGGATTTATTTATTTATTTATTTATTTATTTGCATGGTTCTCTAGTGATTTCAGACCATTCTTCAATGCAGAATTGTTATAGTTAATTCATATTCTGAGGACTTCTCTTGAGCACAGTCTTCTTCAACTCATACCAAAGATTCTCAATCACATTTTGATCTGGACTTTGACTAGGCTATTCCAGAACATTGATTTTATTCTTCTTTAAAAATTCTAAAGTTGATTTTGACTACAACTGTGTATATGTGTAAATCAGTTACATTTACTTGGTTTTGACCACAAACGTGTTTAGGCATTTATACCATTGGAATTGATCATGACTGTTATGGTTGTTAGTAGGGCCTCATGGCTTTCATTTGTGACTTTTTAAATCGATATCAATGTAATACATTTAAATAACTTTTTTTCCCACAGCTCAACTTGGTGACTACAGTTCTTCTGAGCACCCTCCTGGATATCTGTGTGAATTCCACTTTATACCTGATCAGGGTGAAGACTTTCTTACCAAAGTGGAATCACTGCATGCCCAGCACAGGTGATCCATTAAAAATGCTTCATAAAAGCTGAGGTGTTGCAATAAAGGGGTCCTAACTGTACAAATTATTTTTAAAATGAAGAAACTTTGATTTATGTAGACTTCGATTAGCCGAAAACTTGTTCTACGAACAGCTCCTTGGTAACCTGTCTTGGGTGCTGTGTTCTTCTGACACACAAAGTGCACTGTTCAGAGTCAATCTCTGATATTCGAATAACTGTGTTGCTCTTTGTTTAAAGTTAACAGGGATGTATTATCTGTATTTTAAAGATGGATGGATGGATGGATGGATGGATGGATGGATGAACAGCAGCATGTGATCTACAGGAATGCATTTCTTTCTTGATTAGTTTTTTTTTTTCCCCAGAGGCCTCAAACAATCAGAAGCAGAGCTTTGCTATTTGAATATTGCCAGAACCATGGAGTTCTACGGTGTAGAATTGCACAGCGCTAGAGTAAGTTGTTTTTTTTATTTATTTATTTTATTCATTTCATTTTTTCATATTAATTCACATGCACACCAGCCTAATTGTGTGTTAATTCAAAACAGCACAACGGAGTCTCTCTGTTTAGGAAATACAGATGTATTAAACAATCTTAAAGTTGAACTACACCATTAAAAAGAGAGTAGTATAAAAGGGTAACAAGGTTATAAGGGGTAGGGAACATCGATTTTTAAAACTCAAATATGTTGGTTAAATTTAACACTTACCCTTGTGTTATATTGCAGACTGCAGACTGGTTTTCCTTTACAGTAGGTCTAAGGATGAAGTAAAATTAGGTTTTAAAGTACTGATGGACTAATATTACAGTGCCATGTGTTGTCACTGCATTTTAAAGTTATCTTTTTGTTTTTTTTTCCGACCTGAAGCTTTATGCAGAATATTAGCTCTGTTATAAGCTGTGGACATACACATTTAATAAAATTGTACTACTGAATTTTAATAAATACATTTTAAAGATGTTGCATATCATTTAATGTTGTCCATAACACTGTGTAACGAAAAAAAAAAAAAGTTTTTTTTGTTCCTGGGTAGTAAGTGTTATTTCCTAATTGCTTATGCCTCAAAAGTATAGAAAATGGTTGTTATTCCCCACAAACTTTGCTTTTGTGACCAGGACAGTGATATTTCAAAATATCACTATTTCCAATGGGAAAATGGGCAAATGTGTGCCTTTTCGTTCACATAAAGTCAGAAAAAAACAACATATGAATCCAAATTAACATGTATTTATACTAAAGTAATACAGTTCACTTCTAAATCTTTTGTAGTCATCTTTGTATTACTTTAGTATAAATACATGTTAATTTGGATTCATATGTTGTTTTTTTTCTGACTTTATGTGAACGAAAAGACACACATTTTCCCATTGGAAATAGTGATATTTTGAAATATGACTGTACTGGTCACAAAAGCAAAGTTTGTGGGGAATAATAGCCATTTTCTATACTTTTGAGGCATAAGCAATTAGGAAATAACACTTACTACCCAGGAACAAAAATTGTGTTACACAGTGTAATGTAGCAATAATGATTGACAACTGCTTGGAGCAGTTGTGCAAATCCATTATTCTTCAGCAGGGGTCACTACAGCAAAGCGCAGATTCTCCTGCATGGAGGCAGATTACAAGAAAACCTGAAAAATCCTACTTGTTGCAACACATATATTTTAATGTTTAAAGGATAGAACATTAGAATTAATTAAAATATTATTTGGGGAATTTATCACACACTAAGGCTTTTTAAATTTAAAATAAATACATTCTATAATCACTTGAGTTACTTAACAGAAAAAGGCGTTTTGGCTTGCCTGGCTCTCCTTAATGTACGTTACAAACCCTAGATGTTTCTGAATGTCTGAAACTCCTTCCCACGTAGGATCACTCATTATCTGCCTTCGCTTTTCCCAGGCCTTTAATTGTGCCCCTGTGAGTAAAGATCACAGAGTCTGATCTTGTGTTTATGTTACTGTGAGCCTGCTCATACTGTAACAGAGGGGGTGTCAAAGTTCTTGGAATTGAGAATAGGAAACTTGTTACACATCAGTTGTGCACCCCCCAAAAGAGCAGCTCCCCTGAGGTCTTTGAACAATGGCTTCACAGTAGGGACAGCTTGTGGCCAGTGTTGGGCATTATGTGGGAAAGTGACATAATACATTTCCTCAAACTTTCCTCCTTCCCCTATGTACCTTTTGAAAGTGTGTCCCTGATTCACTTGATGTATTGCTTGATTTTCTTACTTAAGTTTCATTATCAGTGAGAACCCCAGAAGAATATTATTGATTAACTGTTTTAACATTAACTCTTTAGTATAGTGGGACCACAGTTACATAATATGATTCTTTTAAAGGAATATGCATTATATGAATAATTTCAGTGCCAAGTCATTTTAACCTTTTACCATATTGGTGATACAGACCACTCTCTTTCAGTGTCTTTACCAGCTATAGTCTATGATTCTCTCAATGTCTATATTTATGTATTATTGTTATTATATGTGTTTATGTACGGTTGGACGGGAACCATCCGTATGTATTTGAGACCGTTGAAAGCCGGTCTTCCAAAGTGTAGCTGGTGGTGATGGGGTTAAATCCCCATCCCAGTAAAGCCTGTGGGAACGTGGCTGAAGCCTGAATAAGGTACTTATTTAATGGGTAATTAAAGCTCCAGCCACAGAATATAAAAGACCCACTCCAGGCTCTTGGGAGGAGAGTTTAGAGGAGTTGAAAGTGAATGCTACCAGATTAAAAGATTGAAAGGTACTCATTTTTTGTAAAATGTACAGTTATTTGTCTTTTGTTTTGACCCATGTGCCCTATTCTTTGTGTTGTGTAGAAGTGTTTTTGATTTATTATTTAATAAATATACGGCTGTGGCCGCTTTAGCCCTGTACGCTTCCTGGCCTGTGACGTCGCCGCTCGAGCCATCCTTTTGTAACAATCATATATACAGTATTTTTTTTTCACATTTCCATTTTACTTCATGTTTACAAACCGTTCAGTCTGATTTCTGACACGATCTTAAAGTGTGCAACTGCGGAGGCTTTGTTTTTGTTCACAAAAACTGTGTCAGGTTTGGAATTCAATTTCACTTGTTAGTCAAGCAGACCCAGGTGAATGGCAGGTCATTCTTCCTTTGTGCCATCTGCGTCACAGGACAATTCTTTGGCTATGAATGCGTGACATAAAGGCCATCTCTATAATGCCATACTTTCACGTTCTAGACGATGTTTCTCCAGTAAGACACTTTCGTACATGTCCCTTTCTATTTCAGGATCCTAACAATGCAGAGCTTCTTATAGGAATAGCCTCTGGGGGTCTCGCTGTCTTTCGGAGTATGATTTGCACAAGTTTCTACTCCTGGTAAGGCACTTCCTGGGTTGGGGTTTTGGAAATGACTCGTGTAGTTTGTGCTTCTGCCAGTAACACTTGATATTTACAAGCTTTAATAACCACCAGGTATAGCATTAATAATAGAATCAAAACTGACAAAGGCACCAGCCTGAAACTGCTAGACAAATTCTATACTCCCTGAAACACAAGTACATTCTTCTTGAACACCAATGTAATTTGGAGAGGGAGGAATGGTTTAGGCTATGCCCTCAATTATTTTTTTTTAACCTTTAGGCAATGTTGTTTAGACAATATTGCGTTAGTAGTGGGAAGGGGATCAGTAAAAAATACTTGAAATCCTCTGTTACAGTACTATAACCCAGTGCTATAGTAAAGAAAACTGTGGAAACGACGACAGACAGTGTCTTCTACTTAATTGCACTCCTGCCTCATTTTATAGTGTAGCGTTTTCAGTTAATGTAAAGGTACTTATTAAGATGTATAAATTAGATGCAGAAAATTGCATTAATTGGTGCTGAAAGATATATCGCTCTGAGACAACACCCCTCAGGTTTGAGCTTAAGCCTGTGATTCCTGTCTGATCAAACTGCAAATTAACTTGTAGAGCCTATCTATGTTTTATAATTAGGGTTGATGCAGTAACATTACACACAGATTTAGTACAAATTAGCAGAGGATTCTAAATGATCTGGTTTTGTAGTTGAATAATATTTAAAGGAGATGGTATGGAAACTGTTAATCCCTGAATTGTGACAGTGCATTATACCCTTTCTGGTAATAGATATATACTCCTCTGGAAGTTGTGGTCAGTTCCTAGTTTTTCCCTGGCATAATGTCAGCCAGTCAGTGGATTTAGTTTGTATTGCCGTCAGGTCTCCTGAAATCAGCAGTAATGTTGTAATAAAATACAGTACATTATTTCCAGTGGCACATCAATGTCCCTTTTACGATCAAGTTTCATAAAAAGCCAGTAAAAAGCAGATAGTTTTGTAGACAGTGGATCTCGGTTTGTTGGTTAAGTGTTTCTTTATATTTTAACAGCACTCAATGAAAACCATTTTACATTGTTAAATGGAATTATTTGTAGAACATTAAAAACCAAATTGACAAGTTCTTTAAAAAAAATAAAAAATTAAGAAATAATAAATAAAAAAACACTAAACTGAGCCATACAATTTCAGATAGTTATTCAAGATGACTAGTTAGTACTATAATAATTATACTGATATTGTTATCGTGATGGTTGTTGTTGTTGTTGTTGTTGTTGTTGTTTTTTTCAGTAGACTAAACCTGAGCTCCTGTGATGTGGTGTATGCAACACAAACATGTCACTTGATATATGTCCGCATATGTTTGTCGTTAACCAGATCTTTGTTTATGTTTAGGGTCAATATCATGAAGATTTCCTTTAAAAGGAAACGGTTCTTTATACAGCTAAGACAGAAGCATGTAAGTAATGGTCTTCGTTTTAATAAGCCTGCAGGTTCCCTCTGGTACAGGAGAAGAAATGTATCTGTTTCCAAGTGAGGTGTTTTGCAACAAACAGTCTGAAATTTCCCACCCATTGCATTTTGAAAGTTGAACTCAATTAGAACCTCCTTAGTTTTCTAATGTGCTTTTCTTGTTTCATGGTACATACAGTACTGTACACATGCAACAGTCATTCTTGTGACTTGCAAAAGACATACATTTATTATAAAAATGCTTGACACCTGTTTAGGCATTCCAAAGAACAGAAGCAGCAGCAGCCAGTCGGATTGGCTAATGCAGACTCATACGCTGTGTTGTCCAAGTGCATTTTGTGATATTGCAGTGTCATCTAGTTGACAACAAACATATTGTAGCCCTGAGAATTTTAATACTGATTCTATTTAGTGTGTTTTACTTCAAATGTGAATAATATAGCTCTGTGATTCTTGATTTAGAATTGTATTCAGAATTAACACTAATTTTATAGATATTATAATCTAATAGTTAAGTACAGATGTTCTTTGATATTGTCAATGTCTGTTTTGAGTTTTTTTGTTTAAATGCCAGTTACTATAATCAGTGTCTCCAATGAGGATGTTTTAAATGTGTGTTTATTTTGTATTCACTATATACAAATAATTTTTACATTTAAAAATAAAGATTGCAAGTGGACAATGCTTAATAGTTTTACTAGTTAAGTCTTTCTATCAGTTTTGCCCCTCACTTTAGCTTCCAAGACAATCCATGTTTCTGACTGTTGAGCTATTCGCTGCTTTTTTCAGCCACTGAATCTAAACAATGAATGTTACAAAGCTCCTGATGTCTGGTGGTGAGGCCCAGCCTGGCTCGCCAATGGCCTTGAGTGCCTGACCACTAGGAGTCACTGAAGCGTGATGATGTCAAACATCCCAAACCCTGTGGAATCCCAAAGGCCTCTACAGTGCTCCCAGTTGGGCCTCCAGCCAGTATCAGCAACTTGGCGTTGAAGGGATTTAACTACACTCTTTTTATATATGATATAGTAATATTGTAAACCTGTCTCTTCTTGCATTGGTAGGGTGAAACCCGAGAACATAACGTGGCCTTCATTATGTTGAACTACAGGACGTGCAAAAACCTGTGGAAATCCTGTGTGGAACATCACACCTTCTTTCAGGCCAAGAGATCACTACCTCAGGACAAAAAGCTGCTGTCCCACAACTGGACCCTGGGTTACAAGAATCCATCCAAGTAAGATGTTTATCACACCATATTTGAATATCATTGTGATAACAAGATACAGCTTGTGTGTTTGTGCATGTATATAAAAAGGACCCTGAGTGAACAAATAACTCAACATTTTTATAATTATTTCATTTATTTATTAAAGAAAGTTATGCATAACCCAATGCCCCCGTGTGAAAAAGTAATCGCCCCCTTAGACTCAGTAACTGGTTCCGCCACCTTTAGCAACAATAACTGCAACCAAATGCTTCCTGTAGTTATTGATCAGTCTCTCACAGTGCCGTGGAGGAATTTTGGCCCACTCCTTCATGCAGAACTGCTTCAAATCTGACATTTGTGGGTTTTTTGAGCATAAACTGCTCATTTCAGGTCCTGCCACAACATCTCAATGGGGTTTAGGTCTGGACCTTGACTAGGCCATTCCAAAACTTTAAATTTCTTGTTCTTCAACCATTCTGATATTGACTTGCTTGTGTGTTTTGGATCATTGTCTTGCTGCATGACTCAGCTGCACTTCAGCTTCAGCTCACGGACGGATGGCCTGACATTCTCCTGTAGAATTCTCTGATACAGAGCAGAATTCATGGTTCCTTCGTGATGGCAAGTTGTCCAGGTCCTGATGCAGCAAGGCACCCCCAAATCGTGACACTACCACCACCATGCTTGATTGTTGGTATCTTACTGTGGATGGAATGCAGTGTTTAGTTTTTGCAAGATGTAACAGGGCCCATGTAGGCCAGAAAGTTCCACTTTTGTCTCATCTGTCCATAGACCATTGTTCCAGAACTCTTGAGGATCACCCAGGTTCTTTTTTGACCAAGCATTCATGTTCCTTAGTGAGCAGTGCTTCAACCTTGCTACTCTGCCATGAATCCCATTTTTCCTCTGTCTTTCTGATGGTGGAGTCATGAACACTGACCTTAGCCGAGGCGAGAGGCCTACAGATCCCTGGATGTTGTTCTAGGGTTCTTTTGTGACTTCCTGGATGATTTTACACCTTGCTCTTGTAGAGATTTTGGCAGGATGGCCACTCCTGGGAAGATTCACTACTGTCCCAAACTTTCTCCATTTGGACAATATTGCTCTGACGTTTGGTGGAGCCCCGGAGCCTTAGAAATGGCTTTGTAACCCTTTCCAGACTGATAGGCATCAACAACTTTTTTCCCCGGAGGTCTTCATGCCACAGTCAAAATAAATATCCTGATGTGCCTCTAGAACCTGTGTGCTGACAACTTCACTCTGATAGTAAGGCCCAAAGTTAGTCAGATTTATATTGGGCAGGGCTGGCCTAATTCAGGCCTGATTTGTTAACCAAAGTATTCAAACAACTGACCTTAATTATCCCTTTAATGGGGTTGAGTTAACTAGGGGGGCAATAACTTTTTCATACCTGAAGATTGCATGTTTGATTACCTTGCACACCAAACAAATGAAAGAAGCACCAAACTTTGGGGTCATTTTTTCTGTCAGACTCCCTCTATATACTACTACAACAACCCACAAAAAGATCTGACTAAATTCAATGTGAAAAATGTGCAAAAATGCAGAAAATCAGACAGGGGGCAAATACTTTTTCATCACGGTACTGTGTGTGTGTCATATATATATATATATATATATATATATTAGTGTGTGTGTGTGTATGTATATATGTATATATATATATATATATATATATATATATATATATATATATATATATATATTAGTGTGTGTATGTATGTCTGGAAATGTCATTAAAATAAGCTACACTGTTTTAATGATTATTATTTATATTAATAAGATACTAATGTGTGTGTATATATATATTAAAAAAATAATAATCATCATGATAGGGTGCAGTGTAACATACAAGCACTGCTTCATCCCACTCAAGCTGCTCTGTCCTCTGCTGGAGTGGATATCAACTTGTGTCTCATAGCACCCTGTATTATATTCTGTATATGTCTGATGTGTCATAAAAGGGCAGCACCTTTTCCATGTTTTCCAGTACTTTGTTAAACCTTAGATTCTGTATAGATAGCTGCCCAGTTAGGACATTGTCAGCATGTTGATCCGAGTTCAGATTTTAAGTTCAAGTTCAAATCTGTATACAAAAAGCAGAACTCTGAAGACAGTAATGTTAATATTCTTCTCTGCAATCTTGCAGTCATACTTTCATTCATTCATCCTTAACTTCAGAACGCTCGGTCGGAATTCTAAGGTAAAACTATAAGAAACTAATTCAAGTAGAGAAACTCTTCGGCTAGCCGTCTACTTTTGATGGTCTTACCTTTCATTCATATACTGCAATGAGTGTCCTGGTGCTATCTTGAACAGGCTGTTGTGTGCAGCATTGCTGTGGGAAGCAGAGTGGTCAGTGAGTCCTCTTAATTGAACCTGTGTAGGTCTATAAACAGTCAGTTTTGCCGGAAAGTCATCGGTGGGATGGTCTGGAACCCAGTATTGAGAAAGTCCTTGTCGGTGGAGCATCTAGAGACCAAAAGCCTTCCTTCACGCTCGCCGCCTATGACCCCAAACTGGTAAGAAACAGAAACCCAAATAATTACACACACAAATCTAGAAGTAAACACAAAGGGGAGTCTTCAAGATTTTACTCCAAAAGATGGTGCGCTTAATTCAGAAACTCTGCATTTCAGTCTAGCTTTCAAGTCCTAAATAGGTTTTATGTTTGAGGATGCCTGAAAATAAATGCGTCCATAAACATCTAAAAGTAATAATAATAAAAAACTTTAAATTGATGGTAATCCTCGAAATTTGTTGTGAAAAATCATATTCTGGTTTAAGCACATCTTGGAGGCTAAGGAGATTCAAGACCTTCAAAAACTACCAAGTGGTGCAGGAAACAGTGGACATATTAGTGTTGGAGGCTACCTTCTCTTGCAAAGATATAAGGCCAGTGTGCAAACCAACATGGGAAACCTATATAGTACAAACCATTTTTTTACCATTCGGTAATTCTGTAATATGTTTAAATCCCCATTCGGCCATGTTGACAGTTAATTATACAATTACTATATATTTCTGTGCAAGGGTCCTTCATTAATTCACTTTGTGTTTTTTGTTTTTAAAATTTCACGTTTTTGTTTGATATGTAAATCATATAGTGAAATAAAAAATTAGCTCTGTGTCATGACATTTGTTTTACCCATGTGGGTGTGGCTGTTTGGTTGGCTGGTCGTCTGCTATGTATTTAATCGCCTGCAGGCGGAGCCCTCGATTGCGCCACAATATCAGGAAGCCACGGTACTCCTCCATGGACAACTTGGAAAGCGAGATGACCTACATCACCGAGACAGAGGACGTGTTCTACACCTACAAGGAGTCGCCCAGCTCCAAGGACAGCGATACAGAGTCCTCCTGGAACCAGAGCCCCTGCAGAAAGTGAGTCACACACTGCCTGCATAGAAGGTAGAAGGTACCTTGAATCCAGTTTGATTGTGCATATAAACAAGGTAACTGTGGTTAGGAGCAAGTGGTTTGTCATGCTTAACTAAAAATTCAACACAAAGGAAAAAAAAAATATGATAAAGTAACCGGAGTAATTAATTAATGGAAAATTAATTTAATAAATGGAAGGTCGAAGTTAAAAATCAGTGGCTTTGAACCAAGAAAAACAAACACACGGGCAAACAGCAATAACATTAATGACATGTTCCCTAAATCCTAGTACAGTACAGCTACAGCATCAAATAACCAGACAGAGAGAGAGAGAGTGTGAGCATTGCCAACATTTGTCAAGAAAAAGAAAGAAAAGTTATTGCAGTTCAATAAATAGACTGAAAGAGAAACTGAAATGCTTCCTGCAAAAAGCTAAATGTATAACCTTACAATTAGTGCAGTGCATCCATGTCGAGTTTCCAGCGCACCAGCAAGCTTTTAGGAATTTTATTGGCTTGTGTACTGTTGTTCCTTAACAAGATGATTTCTGCTTTAGATTTTTTTCTCTCGGGGTTCTCATGTGAGTACTGTATTAACAAACATACTGCATTTTTTATTGTTGATTGACAAACTACAAAAGCAAAAAATAAAAATTGAAAATCTATATTAAAGTGTTTGGCCAATTTAAAAGCTATTTAAATGTTTATGGGATTATTTTTTTATTTTATTTTTTTATAAAGGTATAAAAATTCTTAAGTAATAAAATATTCAAATTTGTGTTGCTTAAATACCCATTTCAGTTATACTGTTTCCTATAAATTGTATCCCGCTTTTACAAGTTTGTAATAGCATTTTATTGTTATTTACATTTTGGGGAAATGCACTTTTATAATGTTAAAGATTTCATTAATCTGTAGTTTTAAAATTGTTATTTTTTATTGCAGGGTTGTGTGATTTTGAACAGTAATGTTACATGTTGTTGTGCAGTTCACATAAATATCATCAGATCAGACCTTTACATACTGCTACCCTACATACGGGATTTAAAAGTATGTACTGTATTAGTCCATGTGTCCACAGTCGTCTCTTAGCACGTGATATTTTCAGAGTCATTGTTCTGAATTAAAATACTACTTCTGTTGAAAATATAGTACTGTACCAACACAGCCAACTACAGCACATCTAAATAGAAGCCTACTTAATTTAAAACACTGTCCTTTCAGCTATGTATTTTTAACATTGTATCTTTTGTGTTCCATGAAAAAAAACAGACAATGGTTGGAACGGGCCAAAATGAAATAATCAGATGTGTCACACTCGTTTAAGCGTCACCGAAGTCAGCGTTTTATAGAGTCGGATACGTGAGTGCTGACTGTAGTGTGGTAGAGATTTTTCTGATCTTTTTTGAATGAAGCGATGTCACATGTCAGTCATATGTGTTTACAGCTTTGATGAATCGGAAAGTCAGAGAACTGTCAGAAAACAATCCTTAGTAAGGAATTTTAGACCCAACACCGATGAATAGAGGCAAGTGTCTCATAATAATTAGACATACTGTGGTTGAAAAATAATGTTTTCATTCAAATTCGATGCAACATTTTATAATGACAGTGGCTGGTACGGTGTTGAAATACACAAAAGAATAAAGTTGTATACAAACGGTATACAAAATATTTTGCATATCTGTATAAAAATGAGGGATGCACAGGGAATAAAATCATCATTCTATAAATCATTTGTTCTTTCCAAAATTCGGTACATAGTTTCCCAGCTTTAAACATGCAAAAAAAGTTACTATGTTAGTTTTTCTGAACCACAGAATTGTGTTATGCCACAATTAAAATTATATGAGATAAAGCAGTTTCTTGTTCATCAATGGGAATAACCTATTATAACTAATCTCCAAGGGTTGCCTGGAAGAGGTGCTGGCTGCAGGCAGTAATAAAACTTTACAAATTACAAGTATGTGGTAATGTGGCACAAGCTGTTATGGAAGGCCATTGAAGAATTGCCCTTGCCCCTCTGGATTTTCTGCTTTTTGATTTATGTTTAGAGAAAATGGAATCCCTTAGTCATTCAGATGATAAGCCTTACAGTAAAGACCCATTATTAAACATTAATATCCCAAATGTTCAGAACTTCAACTAGTAACACTGTCCTAAAGCATTCAGCAGAAATGTACCATTGAAACAAAGTTAGTGGCTGGTAGGAGAACATGGCTATAAATTAGAAGCTATAGTAGGAATATTGTGATGGAGCAGTTGTCTTTCTGGAAACCCACTTCTGGGTTGTTAGAGTAGCAATAAAATTGACCTACGATAAAAAAGCCTTTTTCCCAGGACAATCAGTCTAAGTAGCCTTTGCACAAATAGCTCCCTCACTTACTGATCTGGGGTAAGGTCTTCTGGTTGTGCTCTTCAGTTTGTGAATGACTGCAGTTTCTTGTTGAATGCCCTGAAAAAAAAAAATTTTCACAGGTGTTTCCTCTAAACTTAAGGTAAGAGCATTAAAAAAAAAACAAAAAAAAAAACAGAAATGCTCTATTGTGGTAGTAAGCTTTCCGTAGGGCTTGCCACAGCGGACCGAGTTCTCTGTGGGGTGGAACAACGTCAAGTGGGAGCCACCGGTGGACCTCCGGAAGGTGCTGATGCCACCACTGCACATCAAATTGGACCTTATGAAACAATTTGTCAGAGCTCTAGATAAGGAGTCGGCAGCCTTCAAGTACCTTCAAGACTTCTTCCCTAAGCTGTCTGAGGCAAAGGTCAAAGCCGGTGTCGTCTTCGGACCACAGATAAAGAAGATCCTAGAGTGCAATGAATTCCCCAAGAAGCTCGCTAGTATGGAGAAAGCGGCTTGGAACAGCTTTGTCCCAGTGGTTCGGGGTTTCCTGGGCAATGACAAGGCCGAAAACTATGTGGAGCTGGTTGAAACTCTGGTGAAGAACTACGGCACAATGGGCTGTAGGATGTCCCTCAAAGTCCATATCCTTGATGCTCATCTTGATAAATTCAAGGAGAACATGGGAGCGTACTTGGAGGAGCAAGGCGAGCGCTTCCACCAGGGTATACTGGACTCTGAACGCCGCTACCAAGGACAGTATAACGAGAACATGATGGGAGACTACATTTGGGGGCTGCTTCGTGAAAGTGATTTACAGTATAATTGTAAATCTCAAAAAACTACTCACTTCTAAATCTTTTGTAGTCATTTTTGTATTACTTTAGTATAAACACATGTTAATTTGGATTCATATGTTGTTTTTTTCTGACTTTATGTGAACGAAAAGACACAAATTCGTCCGTTTTCTCATTGGAAATAGGTACATTTCAAAATATCACTGTCCTGGTCACAAAAGCAAAGTTTGTGGGGAATAATAGCCATTTTCTATACTTTTGAGGCATAAGCAATTAGGAAATAACACTTACTACCCAGGAACAAAAATTGTGTTACACAGTGTTATTTAGCGATAGCTGAGACCTATTTTAAGGCTTTCAGACGGTACCAGCTCAAGTATGGTGTAATAAACCAGGAACGACTTTCTTCTAAGCCACCTGTAGCACTGAGAGAAGGATGTAGGAAGATTGAACTCAATTTTTGAATAAATAGTTGGTCATTTTACTGTAAATTTGAATGTGTTGGAATAAGTATGTTGGATTGACCTGTGGGAAGCCAAGAGGCCCGTCTAGGTTTAACTAGGCCTGGATAGTGACAGCATTACTGCATCTGGTGTTTAAGACTTAGGGAAGAGGTACTGCAAGGTCTCAGGACAGATAAACCTTTTTAAGTACTATAACTTCTTGATCTTTCAATATGTCCAAAGCAGTAAGTTTAATTTACAGAAACTCATTTTATTTGTGGTTCAGCAACATCCATAGGATAAATTGGAATATAACCCTTATACAAATGTTGAGAGAATATCTCTGTCTTATTTACAGGTTGTATATTACAGTATATGCAAGGTGTGTAGTAATCGGATAGTGCAGTGTTTGATGGGGTAATACAGTAGTGATATAACAACCACCCTGTGTGTAATGCGCATCTAAAAATACCCAAATGTACTAGATATTGGAATCTTATTACCCAAATATACTATGAACAGAATAACTCTGAATATTTGTATGAGTTCAGGTTGTATTGTAAAAATTATGTCTTTACAAGGTATGAATAAATGTCGTGTGTCAAATAATAATCTCTATTTAATTTCCTTGAATGTGTGGCCTTTGAAGATCTTAAACTTTAGTGTTTATTTCTGACTGAATTGTTTTTTTTTTAACTAGCATTTTTAGTTTTGAGTTTCTCAAAATAAGTATATTTTCTCCTATTTCCCATTATTATTACCAGATTATTTTAAATTGTTTTTTTTTTTTTTAAATACTCTATGTATCATTGTGTACCAGAAAAGAAACACCTATTTCCCAGCAACAACCATGACTGCAAATAGAATATCTATATTTGTAAGATCTTATCAAGCCACTGCAAAACCCTGTTTATTTAATTATGAAACGACAATACACACGTCTTGGACCTCTCTCAGCAGATTTATAAAATAAATCCTTACCTTGCACAGTGAAACCACGGAGATGAGTAGAAACTGGTCTGCTTTCGATCAAAGACACCCCGGTTGTTTTGACTATGTAAAAGTATGATGAGTCATGACTAAAAATATTAATAGAAAGCAGCTTCAAATGTCATTTTAATTACCGGATTCTGCCAAGTCCACGCCCAGGGAGAGTACAGTTGTCGTTAAGGCAAAAGTGTGGGGGTGGGTATTGACTCAGACGGGTGAAATTACAGGCATTATTGCAGAGAGTATTTTTAACATTTATGCAGATAAAGTTTGTAATTTGGCTTGCTTAAAATTCAAACGTAGAGCAATGCACAGTCACGAGGGTGCAGCTTGCTGTGAAACCATTAGAGAACTGAGACGATGAACTTTGAGTTGTTCTCAAAAGATTAATTCATTCCATAACAATACTGATATCAGGCCCTATTTTATTGATCTACACAATGGCAGATTTAAATACCACCATGTCTAACAAATTAAAATAAGCCTTCCCTGGCATTTAACATACTTTTACAGAAATACACTAAAGAGACTCACACATGCTCTCTTACAGCACCTTGGTACACAAGGCCCTAATGTAATGCTTTGTACAGTGGTAGCATTTAAATCCGCTACCACTCGGATCTACATGAGGGCATAACACCTTCAAACATTGGAAAACTTGTTAGAAAAAAAGTTTCTCTCTGTTGCTTGGCAATACAAAGTGTGTGTGTATGTATGTATGTATATGTATACATGTATGTGTGTGTGTGTATATATATATATATGTGTGTGTATATATATATGTGTGTGTGTGTGTGTGTATATATATATATATATATATATATATATATAATATATATATATATATATATATATATATATATATATATAATATATATATATATATATAACCCTACGTGGCTTAGGTTTCAAACCCTAAGCCGGCTTATGTTTTAGATTCGTTCTTTGAAACGACAACTTACTGTTTGTTTGATCCGTCAAGATGATTGAAAAACGAACAGGCAGTGTTAATAACAAGAGATGTGCAAAATCTCGGTTTGATCCTTTCATCATTAAAAATACTGGCTTACCGTTTATAGGTGTTATTCTAAAGTCAAACTTTGCATGCGTTGAAATTGTACGCAATTTCCGCTAGCTGAGGGACATTAAAATCTGAGACTTGTCAGCGCGTTCATTGTAACAAATGGGGGGTCAAATTAAGTGGTAAGGAATGTAATTATAAGAATTATAAAACAACACATATATATATATCTATATATATATATATATATATATAGCTATATATATATATATATATATATATATATATATATATATATATAAATATAAATTTTATTGTAAGACATTTCCGACTATATGCTTTTGTGGTTTTAAAGTGTACTGTCATGGTTTGCTGTCTTCATTTTTCTTGCCAAAAGTTATGCTGTTATTTTCCGGTAAGAGTCTTGGGAATTTGATAACTATGCACAACCTAAACTGTGTTGTGCTTATCAATTGGTGTATGAAAAGAAAAATAAATATAGCTTTTTTCTTTTATTACAGACTTTAGTATGACGATGGTTTTTATTGTAGTATAGGCAAGTTGTAGTATTTTTCTAAAAACAACCTGTTAATGCTGGAACATTACAAGTAAAAAAAAAAAAACTCACTTACAACATGTTGTTTATTGCATTTTTTTAAATCTGTTTTTCTTTGGATAAAGAAACCTTGGAAATAATTCAATATATACTATTGTAAATTACAAAAATAAATACACAGTAATTTTTCTTTTCATTTAGAAATTAAAAAAAAAGTAAAAATCTATCTATCTATATTGTAAGCATTGTTGTGGGAATATGTGCGGAGTTGTCCACGATGTTTGACTTGTCATGCCTGTGTCAGCCTGATTGACTCAGAGATTTTTTTTGCTAAGATGGGAGAGACAGTGGGAGGAAACAAAATGGTGACTGTTCTTGTTCAGTTGTGTACAGATGGGTCTTTCCATGCCAACTTAACCAGAAAAAGGGCATTTTGTTGCCCGTCAGTCTCAGATTTTGATAGAAAAAAATTCACGTAGGGGTTTTCAGGCCCCCTAAATTCAGAAATGATAATCTAGGAGGGCTCCCAAGTGGTGCATCTAGTAAAGGCACTCCACGTGGAGTGCAGGATGCACCCTATAGCCTGGAGATTGCAGGTTCAAATCCAGGCTATGTTATTGCCAACCATTACTCGTGGTTCCTCTTGAGCAGCGCACAATTGGCCGAGCACTGCCCAGGTAGGGATGGCTTAGGACAGCAGGGCAATCCATGGTTCACCACACACCAGCGACTCCTGTGGCTGACAGGGCGCCTACACATCTACTGAGGAGCCACTCAGATCTGTGTTCTCCTCCAGCACTATAGGTCTGATGGCTTCACTGTGGATCTGCAGTGCAGAAAAAGACAGCTTGGCAGGAACACGTTTCGTTGGACGCATGTGTCAGCCGCTGTTTCCTGGGTCAACAGGGGTTTGTAGCGGTGAACCAGGATTAATAACAAGGCAATTGGCAATTCTAAATTGGAGAGAAAAATGGGGTAAAAATCATTGGCTAAGACTAAATTAAAAAAAAAAAAAAAAAATTAGTTAATCTCTTTTTTATTTTTTAATTTCCCCTTCGGGCTATGATCTGGCAAAGACCAACCTAATGTGAAAGTAACCTTGACCAGAAAAATCACCCTGGGCGCCACCTAAAATCATGTGTAGAGACATTAAGCAAACCCACTACAAGTAATAAACTAAATTATGAGGCTTTAAGCCAGAATGGGAGGAAGAGTTAGCTTTCACTGAGAACAGTGGTAAACCTGTTTCATGATACAAATCACCGGATCACACTTGAATAGAAACAAGCTATCATCTTTTAAAAGCACGCCTCAGCAGTCAGGAGATGCTGCTTTCGGCATTCAGTAAAGAAGCTGATGTAACAACTCAAGCGAGTTTTGTATGGCATGGAATACCGCTTGTGGCAAATGTCCTTATTGAGATGAATAAATCTTTTTTTTTATAACATTGGAGTGTTAGCGCTAAACTAGAGAATGCATGTTTAAATGCTATATTGCAGGTCTAAAATATATATATATATATATATATATATATATATATATATATATATATATATATATATAATATATAATATGCATTAACGTAAATGTAGAGAACGTAGAAACAGTGCTCGTCCATCACATTAGGGAAAGTTTATTTATGTCACGTAAACCAGTAGGTGTTTCGAGTATTTTCATAAATATGTACGCCGTCCAGTATGTTTTTTTTTTTTTAACCGAGCATTCAGATCTTCAAGGGAAGAGCTTGTCGAAAGGAATCCTTAAGTGTGTCTTTGTGTGGTGTTTTTGATGAAATCAGGATAGTTATAATATTTTGCTTCATAATAATGATTTTATTTGAAGTGCGTAATACATACAGTACAGACATAAATAATGGAAAAACAGCATAGTGTAGGGTTAGGAAGTTTGGCCACCCCTGATATAGTACAACATAACTATAAATGTGACTAATGACTTTTAAATTCTCCTCTTTCACTTTCTCTTAAACAGGTCACCAGACTCAGAAATGCCAAAGTAAGTGTTTCTGTTATACATATTAAATATTGTAATACTGTATACATATTCCCAGATACAACAGTAAATACAAAGTTATTCACAGTGACCTACTCAAAATAACATCTGCTAACCAAGTTTCATTACAATTGGTAAAGCAGTGGGTACAGCGCAAATAAACTGTGTACATGCTGTAAAGAAAGTTTGGAAAGATAATCGGGCCACAAATGAGTAATGGAGAGAAACTACAGTAGAGCCTCGGTTACAAACACCAAACCTGCAAACTGACCGGTCAACCCAAACACCCCACTTTTATCCAGAAGTATGCAATCGCACAACCATGTATACAGTGCAGCCAGCTGGGCACTCCTATAAGTGATGCGCTGGTTATGAAGGCGGCAAATAATTGTACCAACACATGTAGGTATATAAAGGAGAAGACGGATTTCAAAGCGAGTTCGGACAATTTTACTAGGAGCATGTTAGTTTAAAAAAAAAAAATAATAAAATTGTAATTTTTCCCAAAGCCAAAGGAAGGTGAATGACTGAGCAAGCTGTGTGTATGCGTTTTATTTAAAATAAAAACAAGCATTATGTTAACCCGTGTTTTCCTGGACACTTTAGATCCTTTGTTTTTGCTTAAATTGTATAGTACAGTTTTAAAGCCTTTCAGGTCATAACAATATGAGTATTGCATTCCTGTGCTGTATCCTTGTATTCGCTAGATTAAGGGTGCAGATAGCAGGTGTCCACATTTATTAAAACCAATAGAAAACTCATTTTCAGAGTTACGAACAACATCCAGTCCCAAGGTGTTCGTAACTCCTTTGAGGTTCTACTGTATAGCAAAAGCTTTCCCAGTTAGAATTGTTATTGGTTATGTAACTCGTTACTGCAACTACCAGGCTTGTGAAGTTCCTTTCAGTAGCCCATTCCCAGTTAAACAGCTAGCTGTAGAGGTGAAGCATCCATCCACTAATAGAAGCAACCCCTCGCTTCACCCACAGCCCTGTGCATTAGCAGAAAAACTACTGATTTCAAAACATTTACTGCGTGTAATATCGTGCTGCGAAGCACTCCATTAGCCCTCCTTCACAAACAGTATCATGTTAATCACAAGAAAATTTATAACATTAAAAAAAAAAAAAAATTGCTCTGATGTGGTCATCTTCCTGTTCTGTGGATAAAAAAAAAAAAAAGAATGGTTTAGTGTCTTTGGGAACAGGTTTTAATGGTGTCACACTATAACCAAAATTTTAAAAAGCATTTTCTCCTTTCTTCATTTGCATTACAATATTCAACTTTCTTCTGCATTTTTTTTTTCTCTCAGTGGAACCATTAGCAGTGTAATCTGTTTATGTAGTGTTCTGGATCTGCCTGAGAAACTAAAAATACACATAGAAGGAAAATTGATCTTTTCTCCTGTAAAGTCTGGGGGGGGGGGGGAGAAAACAAAAATGTACAGAAAACAATAAGGGGCTCGTTATTGCAAATGGTTGAAAAATATTGTTTTTTTCGCCTGCCAGAGCATGTTTAAATTTGGCTGCAATCCCAGGTTATGACTGGAATCACTTATTGTGTGTTGTTTTGTTTTTTAACAAGGAAACTACTGGAAAGCAGTGACACACAACAAAGTTCCCCTTGCATATCCCACGGCCATTCTCTGCCACCTTCCCCCAATGGCGTGGGGACTCAGGCACAGGTGAACAGACTGTCCGGGACACACCCGCTTGACGGGGTGGATAAACAGTTCCTGGCAAGCTATGATAACACAACACAAGCAAACCACACCGACGGAGATGTCCACTACTACTGTGACAATGTTTGTCAACACTGTTTAATCCTGTTTGCATGTATTACTCATTAAGCATCCCTGTTGCTCCCTCCTTGTATATCTGCAGTATTTCCTTTTCCAGATGATAAATACTACATGCTTGTAAAATGTTAAAGTTGACACCACTGAAGAAAAATATTATTATATATATATATATATATATATATATATATATATATATATATATATATATATATATATATATATATATACTTTTAAATCATCGGCCGTTAACAAAATAAAAAAAAAAGAGAAAACTATTAAAAAAGAGAGTTAAACGTTATGGTTAATAAAATTCGACTCGAGTGGCGATTGGCCTGGGAGGGGCTGCGAAATGAGCCCTCGCCGTTTATTGCTTATGCAGACGAATACACGCTGTCCTCCAAAGCGTGTGCCATCAACCGACCACTTCATTTCACACTGCAGGCCCACCATGCAGCCACCTCAAAGCTACAGTGTCGGAGGACAACGCAGCTCTGGGCGGCTTACAGGCAAGCCCACAGGTGCACGGCCAGACTACAGGGGTCGCTGGTGTGCAGTGAGCCGAGGACACCCTGAGACCGACCTAACCCCCCCCCCCCCCCCCCCCCCCCCCCCCACCGTAGCGTGTAGTAGGCCGTGAGGTGTGCCTCGCAGTTACCGGATGCGCCACTCAGGAGCCCATGACACCAAGAAGCTTGAATAAATGACTCCTACACTGACACTAAGCCAGTCACAGCAAAAGAAGCACACACTCATCAAAGCTATGCAACCACAGAACATGTATACATTTACAGTTGAGTATTTTCAATTGTTGGTGTTTCCATGAAAACACACTGTAGACTGAAAAAACCTTCTGTGTTCACTAAAAGTCACATCGTCTAATGAGAGCAACAGTAATGCAGCATTGTGGGGTACATTTTAACAAAAAATGTTGGCAATATGTCAACTTGCAACATCAAACCTGCATTAATGATTATTACTAACGCATTTTAATGGTAACCATATGCCAACAATATAGAACACCTACATAATGTTACTGGCAACCACTATTTCCCCTTTCCATTACAAAACAGAATTGTAATTTCATAGATTCATGAATCATGAGAAACATTCTCCAGACTTCAATGTTTGGAAGTTACTGAGGCATTGTACTGTAGTTACGAGCAAAAGTGACGAGCCATATTCATAAAACATTAGCATTCTTGTAACTTTAGTAATGTGCATCTCTACATTTACCACCTTGTTGAATGCAGATTTTAAATACGTTAAATGTGGCCATTAGTGTTAAATTGTAATTACTATTAAAAGTGGTCCTAAGGCGTGTACAGTACTTCATACGGTATTGATTTTTGCAGCTTTGCATGCTGATGTTTAATGGGCTCAGCTGCGTGACTTTAACATGTCTGTTTTTTTCAGAATGAACTCTTGGATGCAGAGCTGCTGCTGCTGCGGATAAGGCCAGATGAAGAAGGGCGGTTTGGATTCAATGTGAAGGCGAGTAGAGAGAATATAGTGCTACTGTATATAGTATTGGCTTCACTGCATGTTGAAAACCTTCTAACTCACTTACACTCCCCTTGTCTCGCTCACAGAAACACATCAGCTTAAGATCCTTCTCGAGAAGATGAGCATGTAGATTTTGTTTAGCAGAGTAGCACAGTATCAGCATGCGCTACAGTGTGTTTAACTGATAGATTCATTAGTATTTAGCAGGCTTGCAAAAGCTTTTTGCATTTGTAGGCCTTTATCCTGGTTTTCAATTTTAGTCTACATAAGCAAGTAACTCTGTTTAGATACAATTAATTAAGCATTCCCATGAGGGAAGGTTTTATAAATGTTAAAATCTGACTACAACTGTTAATTTTTCAGTGTTACTGAAACTCCTACAGGCAAAATATAACAGCATGCTTCACTTTAACCTATGTCGTAAAATGGCTGTCGTATTGAGATCATGTGACTTTTGCTTTTTGGACAATACAGGCCAGTCACTTTTGATGGGCTTTACAGTTGGTACGCTGCTGTATTCTGTTATTCTCTCAGTGCAATTCCATTACAGGGGTTATTGAGTGGAAAGCATTAACCTGTCACTTTGTTTTTTAACCTCAAGACAAGTCAATCTTTTTGACATTACATTTTACTTCATGTTTACAAACTATTCAGTCTGATAGGACATTTCCGCATAAACCGCCTGAGGAAGCTTTTTTTTGTTAACATGAACTCCCTATTTCATTTTTTCAGGAATTGTGATCATTTTTCAGAGTTTTAAAAAATGGCCTTAAATCTCACTATCAATAGTTCATAATCAGCAAATGTTATATTAAGTATACATTGGTTTGTCTTTTTGTTTGTTTACATATAGGGTGGAGTGGATCAGAAGATGCCCCTTGTAATATCCAGAGTGAGCCCAGACTCCCCTGTAAGTACAAATGATGTAATCTCTGTCTGCCACCAGAGGGCCCCCTCAATCTTTTTAAAATAAAAAACAGGCAAAAAATAATAAATGATAATGGAATCCCTCTGCCTATCAAAGCCCACTGGAGCACTGTAACTGAAATGTCAGCCAGAGTCATTGCGAAAAATGTTTACAAGCATAAAATAAACCGCATAAGCCTTGTGTTCCAGTTAGTGAAGCCAAGAGAGGCAATTTGGATAACAAACTAGCGCTGCATGTATCCATGTATCATTGAACACCGATTCAACCGAGAGGCAAAGTGTTTCAGTCGTCTTCTTTTTTTTTTTTTTTTTTAAGATTTATTTTAAATATCAAAAGTAAAATAAATGAGCTTGTAGAGGGGATAACACTTTCTTGGCTGTGTGTTTTGCAAAGTATAAGCAATGAAATGTAGTATTTTAAAAATCGCTTTCAGTAGTGAAAATATGTTGTGCCACGGTAAGATTATCTTCTATTAAATTAAACTATTGGTACACAGCTATATATTTATGACCTAAATAAAGCACATGATTTATCCAGTAAAAAATTAAGTTTCACTGCCACATTGTGTAAACTAGCACTAGTAATGATGCCGGTCACATCTCTCCTTGTTCTGTTTGCTTTTTAAAGACCCATTCTTTGCACCTTCCTTTTTTCCTTTTGATGTTTTTCAAAAAAGACTATCAAAGCGCTGTTTGATTTGTTTTTGCCGATTTCACAGCAGGCTCGACTGCAAGATGCGATCAGAATAAAAAGTGCCTGCTGCGGATGGGGGTTCCCGAACCCCCTTTCATCTGCACTCACTTGTCTAATACTCTTGGGTATTAAACATAAACCAAGCATGACCACAGTCAACTTTTTTGTTTGTTTTTTCCCATGTGATTGCAAATCTTGTACAGAGAAATCATGAGTGTAAAAGGTAAACTGTATACATAAAAATATATACAAATCTCCATGAAATAACGCTGTGCCTTTTTATGTGGTTAAACTTTTGTAATAAACTATGCACTAAATAAAATATCTCGCCTGCCCAGAGCCTCAATTTGTATCTCCTTTGACATGAAGTCAACTATTAACTTTTTAATGATGTTAATGTAGTACATAATCTGTATTGTTGACATTTCAACTTCAAATAATCCACTGTTTATAGTTGAAATGTATATTGTAAATTTCAGTGATGCTTTAGTAAACAGTGCTGGGCTGTTTGCCAGTGGTTATCTTGTTATTAGAAAAAGATTGAGTGCTTCAAAAAAGCTTTAAAAAATGTGTTGAGCAATAAACATGTTGATGCACTGTAAGAGGCTTGCTTTATTTGGGACTTGCATTTCGAAAGGTACTCAAGTGCTACAAAACTCCATATGAACTGTTGAGGTTTTCCAGTATCTCATTTTCGAAGCCTTTTTAAGTTTTGTTTTTTTCAAACAGTATTGGAGGTTGTAAGTAAAATTTAAAAATACCCTAATCTGCAATCTTTATAAATGTATTTGGTAGGTAGGTACATAATTTGCCATGTAATCCACTTGAGTTGTGTGCAACTATTCAGCCACAGTTATGGAAAAGCAAAGAGACCTCTGTGACATTGAGGCTTTATAGTGGTATCCCAGCTTGTCCCTCATTGGCTGCATTCTCCAGGGTGTTGCTAGCATGACCATGTAAAGAACCACTATAAGAAAGTACAACTTTGGTCCAAGCAGGTCACAATGAATATGAGGCCTACAAAGCATAGAAACCAGCACTGACTGGGCAAGACAAAAGCAATGCACCAGGAGCTATGTATTGTGGCCATTCTCATCATTTCTTGGGCCAAGAACCAATTACCCAACTTTATTTTTACATATTCAACTTTACTGAGTTAAAAGGGGGTGGGGGGTGGGGGGCAGGGAGGGGTAATCCAGTTCTCTCTGGAATGCTTCAACAAGTGGCTTCTGTCTTCTAGGCTGACCTGTGCACACCGAAGCTGGTGGAAGGGGACCAAATCGTGCTGATCAACGGCAGAGACATCTCGGAGCACACCCATGACCAGGTTGTAATGTTCATCAAAGCTAGCCGAGAGTCACACACCAAAGAGCTTGTGCTACTGGTCAAGCGGAAAGGTAACTCGTCTATTTCCTCTGTCCATTTCCAGTCTTCATGTAGGATTTTTTGTTTCTGTGAGCCGTCTGGTACCTACTGTAAAATATGCAATCCCTAGATTTAAATGCAGTGCAGTAATGTGTGGATCTGATCCAAAACAGAATGAAAGTGATGGTTTTTTTTTTACATTTTACACACAAAGAAATATAAATCAGTATTCCAGTCTTTTTACTTAAAATGTCCATGGCCTAAGAGCCCAAACTGAGTTTGAAGTCTTTTTGGAAAAGAAACTGCTGTAGAAGTAACAGAAATAGTAAAGTGTTTTATTGTAAGTATTGATGTCTTTCAGTTGTAAAACTCCATGTTGAGCAGATGATGGAGGACAAGATGGATGTGTCATTACCGGGTGACTCGATCCTCTCCACCTACTCTCAGTATGGGACCTTGGAGGAGTCCATGCAGCAGCTGAAGAGAGGGCTGGAAAGCGGGAGCGTGCTCAACCAGTTTGAGGTAGGGCAGTTTAGTCAGGACTAAAGGGATAGTTAGAATAATGTGTGTGTGTGTGTGTGAGTGTGTGTACACCCCCTTCAAAATGTTCACATTTTGTTGCCTTATAGCCTGGAATTAAAATACATTTTATTTTTATTTTTATTTTATTTATTTTTTTTTCACCATTTATCTACACATCCTACCCCACAACTTCCAATTGAATTTTTTTTTTCTAGAAATTTGTAGAAAATTAATTAAAAATAAAAACTGAAATTGCTTTGAAGTGGCCTCCATCTTTGGTAGATTGTAGTGATTCACATGATTTCAGGATAAATTCAGCAGTTCCTGTAGTTTCCTTCTGCGGGGTAGTGCATTTCAAAGCAAAGACTCACCAAGGAACTTAAAAAAAAAAAAAACTCTGGGACAAAGTTGTTGAAAGGCACAGATCAGGGGATGGGTATAAAAAAATATCCTTGAATATCCCTTGGAGCACGGTAAAGATGATTATTAAGAAGTGGAAGGTGTATGGCACCACCAAGACCCTGCCTAGATCAGGCTGTCCCTCCAAACTGTATGACCGAGCAAGAAGGAGACTGATCAGAGAGGCTACCAAGAGGCCAATGGCAACTTTGCAAGAGGTACAGGGTTTTATGGCCAAGACTGGTCAAAGTGTGCATGTGACAACAATATCCCAAGCACTCCACAAATCTGGCCTGTATGGTAGGGTGGTAAGAAGGAAGCCATTACTCAAGAAAGCCCACCTTGAATCCCGTTTGAAGTATGCAAAAAAACACTCAGGAGATTCTGTAGCCATGTGGCAAAAAGTTTTGTGGTCTGACGAAACTAAAATGGAACTTTTTGGCCTAAATACAAGCGTTATGTTTGGCGCAAACCCAACAGCACATCACCCAAAGAACACCATCCCTACTGTGAAGCATGGTGGTGGCAGCATCATGTTATGGCGATGTTTCTCATTGGCAAGGACTGGGGCATTTGTGAGGATGGAAGGGAAAATGAATGGCACAAAGGGGGGGGGGGGGGGGGGGGGGGGGGGGGGGGGGGGGGGGGGGGGGGGGGGGGGGGGGGGTTTTGTTTTTTTTTTAATGATGTTTTTTTTTTTCTCAATAAAAACTTTTTTCCCCTTAACCATGTGGAGTATGGTGTGTAAATAAGTGGAAAAAAAATCCTCATTTAAATGCATGAAACTCTGACACAACAAAATGTGAAAAAAAATGTTCAAGGGGGTGTAGACTTTCTATAGGCACTGTGTGTGTGTGTGTGTGTTGTATGTATATGTAGTGTGTGTGTGTGTGTATATATATATTATATATATATATATTATGTGTGTGTGTATATTAGTGTGTGTGTGTGTGTGTGATATGTATGTGTGTGATATATATCATATTTATATATATTTATATATATATATATATATATAATATATATATATATATATATATATATATATATATATATATATAATGTTCACAAAATGTTACACAAAAACAACAGTGTGTGCAGCAGAGAATTGTAAACTACTCATTGCAATCAAAAGTTAGATACAAATGTCTCTTGTCTGTGTCGGAGCCGTGGAGCAGAATCTGTGTTATTGTGTCATTTCGTGGTATGGTAACCAAGTGTATACTATGCCATGTAACATAAAAGGGGTCGTGTATCAAGCGTTTGCAATGGCATTAAGGCCATAGCGCCGAGTTTACACCTGCTTTAAAATTGCCCCTCATGTGTCATGACACTTTTGGCAACTGAATGCCCTGTTAGCCCTGCCAAAATGTGCTCCACCATGCAAAGCGCCCCGCGCTCATTAGCCATACATTTTAAGATGTGTCAAGCCTTAATTATGTGCATGGCAAATTGTAGGAGGGGCTTATTTGTAAATGAAGTCTGTGATATTAAAATGAGATTCATGATGCAGCAGAACAGCAGTGCTGGGCTTAAAAGGGTCCACAAATAAGACCGATTTCAAATTGGTCTTGTTTGGATGCAAAGAAAGTCAGAAAGCAGCTGATAGGAAAAGAATTATGGCACCAGTCATAAGGGCCCGGAAAATTCACAATATTTTTAAAAGAAATTCACAAATGACAATAAAAACAACAAATTTCATGGAATGTCATGAAACCATCATTTTACTAAAATAAATTTTAAAAAAAAACCACTAATTTTCTATTTACATTGTATTCTAATAATGTAAGTTGCCTAAATGTGTCATCAAAAACATCACCCAAAAACCAAGGCTGAAACATTTAGCCTAGCTACTGAGTCAACTCTTTAAAAATGTACATTGTAACTCGATTCGCTATTGAAACAATCTTTCGAAACAAGTCTTTTTAAAATGGTGTTGGCTGCAAAAAAAAAGAAGACAAAATTGATTTTTAAAAAAACAACCTTGAATGACAATAAATTCAGAAAAATTTGAGTTTTGTAAACCTTTTACATATATCTTGACACATCAATTAAAGTGATTGTGTAATTTCTAGCCTATTTTGCTGCCTCTAATCCCAAAATATTACACGGGAGAAAGGTTAACTGCAAACCTGAAATGACAAAACGGATGCGTTTTATGTTTTTCTTTATACACACTGTTCATTAGCAGTGTGTAGAAATTTCATTATACAGTACGAGCAGTGTTCCACATTTTTGGTTTTTATCTTAAAACATTTTCTGGAAATTTCCCTGGCGTGTGTGATGAAGCAGAATCTGTGCAAGTCGAAGCCACATCCCAAGTTAGCTGTTATTAATGTTTGGGCAATCGTTGTGCTGACGGAAATAGTATCTGCAGAAGTTATAAGCATGACATCCAGTACAAAACAAGCCAGTTTATTCAGCTTGAAATCATAAAAAGAAAAGAATTGACAAAGCTTGGCAGTGCAAGCCATTGGGAAATGTGTCAAATCACACTGGATATTTTCATCAATGTGTTCCTTGTAAGTTTAACAGTTCACTTTCTTGTTTTAGTTTAATCGCTTATTTTTCAGTATGTTCTTTTATTGTCTATCCCACACGACTAGACTGTAGTACTGTGCTAACCTTATGTTCTAAAGCTTTTTTTTTCCACTCCTTGTTAGTATAGGGAGAGTGTTTCAGTCCAAAATATCTCACCGTGGTGGTTCTTTACCCAAATTGGTCTTTTGCATGAGCATCCGTTATGCAAAGTATTTAAAACATCATTTTTTTTTTAAATACTGTTTTTATTTATTATATATATATATATATATAAAACATCTGGAATCTGTTCATAACTTAGTGTTGTCTTCCTACTAAAATACACAACCTGTATTGCTCCTGAATCTCCTGTAATCTGGCTTATAACTGCTAGTTGCAGATAAACCATATGATTTATTAGTTAAGTCGAACACCATGCAAATACTTATTTAGTCTATTGACTGATAAAAATTTTTTCCAGTTGTTATCTTGTTTCGTTACGATGACAACAGTGACGTGACTAAACCACAAGGATTCTGTTCTAGCAGCTGTGTGAAAGACTTCTACTGGCATTGGCATGGCATATATTTGAGTGTGTGAATGGGATGAAGCAGAAATTCCAAGCTGCCTCTTTAGGCGTTTTCAGTACCAAAAGATTCTGTGTGAAATGGGGTACAACTACTTAAAATAGTGAACTGGAAGAGTGAATTTTGTAGGGGGTTGGTGAGGCTGAGTGGTAAAGCTGCAACCATGGCATGTGAAGTAAACAGATTTAACAGGATCAGTCTATGTATTGGATTGTATTTGAAAAATTTGCATCTTGTTATAAAGCGTTAATGGTATGTCTGTCCACCAGCTGTATGGCAAGCAGAATTATCATTTAGAGATATTTCAAATTGCATTTTAAGATATCTTGAAATATTTAGATAGATCAAATTTATCTTTTGATAAACCATTCTGAAGATATCTTAATTGAGATACCTAAAAATGAAATAGAGATCTCTCAAATTGATTTACAGATTTCTTTATACTATGTTTTGTTAGCATGGTACCCCAAATTGTAATTTTAGAGTTATCTCTAAATAACTTAGTTAATTTAGAGAGATCTCTTAAATCACTGCGAGATATCTATACATTACTTCCTGTTAATTTACAGATATCGCAATGAAAAGGAAATTGTTTCAAGATCTCTCTAAATGACTTTCTGTGAAAATGCTTTGTTTAGGACTTCCTGTCTATTTAGAGATATCTGAACTGAAAGTTATTTTGAGATATCTTAAAATAATTGAGATGACTCCCTGTCTACTACTTAGGAGATATTTCAAGATATCTAAAATTTTATTTTAAAATATCTGAAAAATAATTTCATATCTTTTGAAATGATTTAAAGATGTATGCAACTTCATTTTAGGTATCTCATTTAAATCTCAGTTTTAAGTTATCTGGAAATCATTTTCAGATGATATCTCTAAATGTATTTTAGCTACCTCATTTGAAAATTGATATCTTTAAATATTTGAAGATATCTGTAAATGATTTAGAGATATCTTAAAATATTTAGAGGTACATGTATCTATAAATAAATTGAGATATCTCAATTATAATTTGGCTTGCCATACCAGCTATACTGTATGATGTATAGCAACCCAGTGAATGAATCCACCACTCAGACTTCATAGACTTAAATAATTCTGCATTTATATAAAATTGTTAAATGCATAGTGTTTCTAATGTTACAGCTTCTAGAAAAAATCTTTCTTGCAAGTTAGAAAGCATCCTCCCAAAATGGAAAGTCTTAAAGTTAAAGTTTTTTTGTCCCTTGTTGCTTGAGAGTAGTGAGGTGAAATTCTTGGAGAAGCCGGAGAGTGTCTGGTCGCCATCCAGGCAGCTCTGTCATAATGTCCTGAGTACCAGAGATAATGCATAGCCTTGACATTAAAATCTTTCTTTCTTTCTTTTTTTTTTGTAGCTCAAACATTTTGTTCCTCTCACACAAGGAGTATGCTTAGTACCATGCGCTCCATAAACGTTCTTCAGCTAATTGCCAGTTTGAGCATTACAAGTGTTAATAAAGCTAATAATGGCTTTAAAGTGCTTTCCAGTCAAATGATTGCTTTGCAATTACAAAAGTTTCTTATAACCGCACTGCAGGGAATTCATCAGGAGTGTGTCTGCAAGAGGAAGGTGAAAAACTCAGAACTTGGAATTGTCTGAAGACTCGCAAATTAACAAGTCTGTCTGATCTGTAATACAATTAGTACAGGGGTTGGACAACAAATTATGTTAGGGCTGTCCATCACATTGACTGATTAATTTTTCATGCACATGTAAATGCAAAAGCTGCATCTCCTGCTTGCATGTCACAATAGGCATATAGCAGATCTACATTCTAGACTGAGGGTCACTGAACTGAGCAGCCATTTCAGATTGAACTTTACAGCAAAAGGGGCGGGGGACGGATTTGAGTCTTCAAACCAGGCTCGGAGCACCGTTGAAATAGTCTCCAATTCACTAGTGTAACTCTGGATTGTTTTGTTTTATTCTGCTTTAGGCTCTCCTTACGACCTGCGATGATGATTTATGAAAGATACTGTTGGTTTGATGTAGCCTATTTGGAACAGAGAAGCTGTGTACTGGGTGTTTTATGCATTTTTTAATTTTTTTTTTTTATTGCGTATGATATTTAATTTGAATGCATAACAAAAGCATAGCAATTTTACTGCCCAGCTCAAGTTATCAAGCTTCTTGTGCTTCGTTGGTTCTCCAAGTCTCAATGGTCAGTTGTGAATATACAGCATGCAGTAGCTAGAGAATGGGTCATAGAAATGCAGAGGCAGCTAACTGTAGCCTACTTGGGAAGTGCCAAAAACATGTGACCAATAAGTCCAGTTTTCAATAGATTAAAAACATTTAAAAATAAATAACCGTACAGTTGAATTCAGACTTGTGACTGTTGAATAAGTGACTGAATTCTGGTGTCTAAATTGGAAAGTAAGTTACTCAATGACCCAAAACCTTATCTGGAGTGCTGGTAACTAGTATTGGTTTAAAATGCCTATGTCTTTAAGATGCCCTGGAAAATGACTATTTTTTAAGTCTGTAAAGATATATAATCTCTGGTTGAAAATATTAGTTTTGCTTGGCCTCCCCATTTCTTGTGGTTCTAACATTGCTATTTCCCAATAAAATAGCCTGTGCTGGTAAATTAGGGCAAAATTGGAAAACTACATGCGAGTCACTCTTTTTATAGCGCTGTCACTGTACCGCTCCCCACCCCCACCCCTCCATTACATTTTGTTTAAGGAAAATAAAATTGTTTGTTTCAGACTTTTTCATGCAGCATCCTCAACAACATTGTGCTGGATATATGCATGGCACTATGCTTTCGAACGCTGCAAATACTGTATACATAAATGCAGCATTGAATTTTCTCTCGACAGCAACTGTACAGAAAAAAACCTGGGATGACTGCTTTGTGTGCAAAATTACCACAGAACATGGACAAGAACCGGTACAAGGATGTGTTGCCGTGTAAGTACAGTACCCTCTTTGTGTGAAAGCAAACCGAATTCAAACTAATGTTAGAGGCTTTTGGGCTTTAGCATTATTTCTGTGGATTTTGGGACTTGTCTGAAATCCCTGTGGTTTTGACATGGAGTGGAAACCAGGAAAAAAACTGTTTTGAATCGCGGATGTGTCATTTTCTTTGGGCCAGTTCCCTTTGCCATGCCCTCCAGACTTTGCATCACTTATTGTCAGGATTTATGGTAGAACTGCAGTTTTTGTATCATTTCCCTTCCTAATCTAAACAATTAAAGTATTTAAAGTTTTCTCTGTTTCATTTTTTTTCTAACAGATGACAATACCAGAGTTGCTTTATATGGAGAAGAGGATAATTACATAAATGCCAACTTTGTTAATGTAAGTTTTTTATTGTTCTTTTATTTCTTTTTAATGTCTTGTCCTGTGTTTTTGTAGTTTAGGTAAACTATGAATGCATTACGCTGCTATTGCAGAACACACAATAATATAAAATGCACTATGGTAAAAGAAGTAAACTTGTAGGGGGGCAGTCTATACATTTTGCAAGGAATGTGTTTAACATTAGAACAGATACATAAATACTGGTGCAACAGATAAAGCATTTTTTTTCTTTGTCATAAGAAAATGCTACAGTGTAGTTACTGAAACTCAATCGAGTTCTCTTTTTATTTTACATTTCTGTTCAGTATTTTCTGTCAACTCTATTGTTAACAAACCATCAAAAACATTCATGTTATGAGGAGTCTATGCCGCTGCTTAGTACTATATTCAGTATTTTACATTCATATTTACTGCGTATACACCATCAACTGAATGTTAATAAACAAAGGGCACGTTTATTTTTCTTTATTCTGTTCAGAATTTTACATACAAAGCAGGGAGTTTTGTAATTTATCCAAGGCTGGCAAGTGTCTCTCTCTCTCTGTCATTTCTAAATAAAATTCCTCCTAGTCTCAATCAGAGTAGTCTTAAAATGGCAGAGTGGTTTTTGTTCCGTCTTGGGTAAGTAGTCTGGTAAAGGGATATCATGCTGCCCCCCCCCCCCCCCCCCCAAAAAAAAAAAACCTGCCTGTTGTGCAGAATAGACAGTCCTGGGGTTCCTGTAACAATAGAAATAGAGATGTACTGTTTGCAGTGTATTTATATAGTTTATGTCAAGGAACCATGATAAGTAGGTGTTTGAATCTGTTGAGCAGTGTGTCCTAAATCGAACTGTTTGTTGATTTGGAGATGCTCGAACTAAGCAGGTTGGGGACAGTTCATATGATACCCGGATTTAATATCTGCACAACTTCTAAATCAACAAATCAAATGGTTTACAGAGCAAAACTTGTGAGATTACAAATCGGGCTTTACCGTGCCTATGGCTCAGGATGCATAACTCCAGTCGCGGTCATCTACCACACGGTAAAGCCCGCATCAACAGGCTCTATCGCTCAATAACGTTACCTTTTCTATTGCGTGACCCTGCAGCAGAGCGCTTCTGTGGGGAACAGCAGCACCTCCATTGTTGTGGGTAAATCCTTGTTGCCCTCGTTACCAGAGCAAATGCTTCTAAATCAAATCAAAACGCAAACATCTCAAGATTTGGCTAAAACGATTTTGTGACATTGTGTGTGTATATATAAATAAATGAATCCCAGGTTTGTTTACATCCAGGAGCTGTCATGTAAAATACAGAAGCAGTTTCATTGAATTACAGCCAGACCACACCGCCTTCCACATTCCACTGAAACACATACTTCCGTGCAGGCTAGGAAAAAGAGTTGGGTCTTGTATACTGAAATAATACTACTGTAGGCTATACAAATATATATACGCTCTGGCAATTCTAGCTAGAAGTGCTTATAAAATTGTTATTTTTGCAAACCTGCCACTCAAACGGCATCAGGATATCTAACACATATTTAGGAAAAAAATTATTTATACCTGAATCTCACCCTTACAATGGGGGGGCAACTTTTTTATGCGAGCAAATATGGTAAGTACATGGTTGTCATTGCCTTGTCTGTGTTTCTCGCCCCTTTCAGATGGAAATCCCATCAGCCGGCATTGTTAACAAGTATGTGGCGAGCCAGGGCCCCCTGCCTCACACCTGCTCGCACTTCTGGCAGGCTGTGTGGGAGCAGCACTGTGCCGTGATCGTCATGCTCACCACTCTTACAGAACGAGGGAGGGTGAGTCCAGAACACCCATATAATCAAGCTAGCAGGCACATGGGCCACTATAACTTACTTCTCTCGGTTTTACAATGCTTACCTATGCTTTCACTTTACTGTGCATTTCTATATCAAAATTGTATAAGGGTACACTTTTAGTTGTCTGATTTATAAAGTTGCATACTGGTAGTGCATCTTATCATACCCCATAGAGTTCACATAAAAATTTAGCATAAGCTTCCAAATGAAGGTAAATGCAACTTCCTGTGGAAGCTAAAACCTTCTCCTATAATGTAATGAAAAGGAATATCTAAGCAGAGATCTGTCATAACAAATTCCCCCAACTGCAGTCATCTCTGAAAGAAAACAAACCAAGCAGAGAATTAGTTTTGTTTCTGCTCCACATCAAGTGACATTGAGATTAAAATTGTCAGCTGGCTGCATAGGGGGCATCAGAGTCTACTGAGCCCAAAACATATAAGGGAAATAAATAAAAATGGGAAGAAATGTAACCTCATTCCCATCTTCCAATCTATCCTTGTATCTGAATCGCAAAGTCCTGCATCCTGTCTACATGACTGAAAAACAAACGTATACCTGTGTAGGTTTTAAAAAAATAATTTTGTTCTTTGTTACCCGCACGGTTGATCAAATTAAGGTTCTGTGCAATTGTGAAGTGAATTAAAAAGCTCTGCTCAGCTGGCAGCTTTCTGTGAAGCCGTTGGTACGGGCCCTCTCAAACAGCTTTTTAGGTTCGAAGTAGCCATGCTGTGTAAAAACAAGGAGGTGAGAGATTAATTTCCTGGATGAGGTAGAAAGAAGAAAAAATCACTGAAAGATGTACAATTGTTAATGGTAAAAAAAAATGTCGGTCTGAACAAATTGAACATTTTATAGGGAGTATTTACCCTTGCTTCATTAAAAGTTATACGTGTATTTTAGCAAGAAGGTTGCTAGGAAACGAGAAGAAATTGTTCTGCTGGGAAGTGATAAATCACTAAGAGCCATCATTAAAGCCAAGCCGTTTCAAAGCAACTGTATCTATACAATTTTATATATGTTTAATTTGTTTAACTCTATAATAATAATAATAATAATAATAATAATAATAATAATAATAATATTGTTATTATTATTATTACGGTAGACACTACAGGAAACAATAGAAGGCAGGGCTACATTATCTTTCCCTTAATGATCTGGCTGTTGCGCTCTGTGTGTGTTCATTTATGCACAGTCAAATCTCAGTTCTTCTGTTACAAACATTCTGCAACCACTTCCCCTTCCTTTTGTGTATTGTGTGTAAGAGAACTTATTCTGTACTTTATGTATAGGTGACACTCTAAAATAACAGCAAGAGGGTCTTATTTGGGCTGAAGAAAGTTGCAGTTTATAGTTCCCTTTCACGTACGAAATGTAACTATTACCGTATGGGTATTTACCTTCGAAAGACCCGAAACCTGAAATAAGATATATCACAGCTGCTCATAAAGCCTGTGATGCAATCATGGCACAAAATCACAGTGGTCACAGCCCTCAACGCCATTTTTCCTTTCAAGAACTGACCTGACAGGAGGGCTGGTTCAGATAGGTACTTGTTTTACTCCTTACACGTATTTGTGCACTACAGCTCACTGCAGCACTTACTTGTTATCTTGTGCCCCGCGTGAAGCCAGCAGCTTGAGTCGTTCCTTTCCAGGGATCAAGCTGCACAGGTCGGCTGATTTTGAGCTCTCCCCCCAGGCTGCAATAGCTCTGGCTTTTTATTATTTAATATTATTTTGTTGAAGGGGTGGTTTTTTGTTTTTTGTTTTTTTTCCTCATTGAGTTTCTTCTTTCTGTGTTTACAGAGACTATTGTAATTGCATGCCTGTCTGCAATGTGGTGCTATGGCACGTGTAGTGAGAGCAGCTGCTGGGTACCGACTCAGTGCTAAAATCACCAAACTGGTTCTGACCCAGGTCTAAAGTCACAAACTGGTACGAACCAACCCAGTTTCTACCCAGTCCTACATGGCCTGCTGTCAACCAGTGCTCACGTCCCCGGTCCAGTACCAAACCGGTTCTTCAGATGTTGACCCGCCGGGTTACTATCTGTAAGCAGATTGAGGCAGCATCCATATACTGTACACTACATTGCTTGCTTCCTGCATCGTGCCTCTGTTTCATCCCTGTAAGACATGCAAGGCTAGTCTGCCTGTTGAGGACAAGCACAGGAGATGCGCTTCCTGCCTGGGGCCACAGCATCAAGGAGGCACTGAAAAACCGCAGTTTCTGCAATTTTTTTTGTGCACTTTTCTCTAAGCGCACACTGGAGAAATGTTTTTCCTGCAACTCTACAGAGTGCTCTGCATCCCTCACCCCTGCACAGCGCTCTTCCCATCACCCTCTGTTAGAGAGGTGGCTGCGTCCTCGCCCCATAGCTCTGTGCCAAGAGAGACCAAACAACGCACCCAGGAGAGTAGCCCATGCAGGAAAACGTCCAAGGATGCGACCTCTCCCAGCAAGTTGCGTTTGCTGCATGGCTAGGCAATTATAATAATATTCTGGTAGCCTACCAGTCCTATTTGCTTAGGTCCCTTTCTGCCAGTCACAGGCCCTCACTACTACAGTTCGATGAGCTGCGTCTGGTTAATACCTTTTAGGGAGTTCTGTGTCTTGCCGTTTGGACTCTCTCTAGCTCCCTGTGCTTTCTCGAAGTGCATGAAAGCTATCCTAGTCCCATTGAGACTCAAAGGCATCAGAGTGCTCCATTATCTGGACTAGTGGCTCATTTGTGCCCGGTCTCCAGCACAGACAAAGGCCCACGTGGAACTTGTCACCGGCCACCTTCTACTGTTGGGGCCTTACAGTGAATCATGCAAAGAGCCAGCTCTCACCTTCCCAGACAGATACTGCCTACTGACAGTATGGTCATTGTCTAAAGGCACGGTCCTGATGGAAACAGTCTGCCCACCTATGCCTCGGCCTAGCGCTGGGCAGTGTCACCAGGAGGGAGGTCATCACCACAGACATGTCCAGCCTGGGCTGGGGCACTGTGTGGAATGGCAGCGGGGCGCACGGTGTGTGGAAACCCCCCTTGGCAGGTTCTCCATGTCAGTGTTTTGGAACTGCAGGCAGTTTTTTGCAGGAGGTTCGAGGGAGACTTGTCTGTACAGACAGCTTTGAGATATCTTATTCAGGTTTCGGGTCTTTCGAAAGTTATCATAATAACCTGACGTTCCTTTTATTTCTACATTTATTGTCCAAAACAATGATCGCAATCATCAGCAAACAATTAGATATAGCAGCGCCAATATTCCTATTAGATATAGCAGCGGCAATATTTCAGTTAGGTATAGCAGTGCCAATATTCCTATTGGATGTAGCAGCGCCAATATTCATGACATTTAGGAAACGGGCAGTCCTGAGTGTATCCTATGTAGGCATTTACAGAGTTAAAGAGGTTTAAAACAAATGATAGTGATGAACAGGGATAAACTGCCTTGTAATCCCCCACCCCAACCCCTCATGTTTCATCACAGCAATTCCAAACCTCTTTGTGTTGCCTCCCAGACTAGCCACTTCAGTTTTTATTAAATATTCAAGCCAGCTTCCTGCCTGCTCTGTGGCTGTAATAGAGTGACTAAATACAGCTCTGACAAAAGCTCTGGTCTGCATGGTTAAAAAAAAAAAAAAAACAGGAATTGTGTGTCTTGTAACTTTTGATAGTGCTTCTGTTTGGTAAAATAATTTCCCAAGTGTTTGACTCATACACAAACAAATCAGTTGTCCTTGGACAGATGACTACATCCAGACAAGAACTGGAAATCATGATCAGGTGCTGCACAACTAAAATAGAATATATATAAGATGACACAATGTAATGACTTCTAGTGTATATGTAACACTTTAAATATACAATTGTAAATAGTTTGTGTTTGAACCAAATGAGAATGCAATTTAAAATATGAGAGTAGGAATGATATCCAAATTACCAGTTTAGTGGTAAAAAAAAAAAAAAAGGGGACATCCAGTCTGACTCTGAAAGTTCTGCCATAAATTATGTAACCTGGAGTGGAATGCCTGTCAAGGACTAAGCTCAGAAAATAGATGCAAGAAGTTTTTTAGTTTTTGTTTGTTTGTTTACTAATATATTTATAGGTCTATGAAACACACAAGTTTGATTATTTAGTTGTATAATAATATGGAATGTAATTGAGTACATGCTTTGAAAATGTAGGCATAATTATAATCTTTTGAATACACTTTTTACAAATCTATGCATTTGTATTGTGCTTCTTTTAGCCGAAATGTCACCAGTACTGGCCTGATCCCCCTGAGGTTAAGGAATATGGCAACTTCCAGGTCTGCTGTCACTCTGAGGACTGTAACATTGCCTACGTCTTCCGGGAATTGACAGTCACCAACATTGAGGTACAGTTTGGTATCATTTTTTAAATGTATTTATCTGTTTGGTAGCTTTTACATTGATAGTGTTCCATGCTCCAAGTACAGGACCAGGAGTATCATATACTGGAGAGATGTTGAATATGGGCTTTACCTCAGGAAGCATGGTGTCCTCTGCTCACATTGTAAATATTTATTTAATTCCATCTACATTATGAGAAATCCCCAAGTCAGAGAAAAAGAAGAGGAGCATAGCATGATTGACAGTGTCAAAGGCAGAGGTCAAGAATAAGAATGGAGGAGAGGGAGTCAGTTACAGAGAGGAGGGTGGTTTCCGTGGATGTGCAGGATGGAACCCGGATTGGAGAGGGTCAAGCAGAGAGTGCTCAATGAGGAAGGACACCAGCTGGTGGTAGACTCCTTGCTCGAGAGATTTAGAGAGGAATGGGAGGAGAGAGACAGGGTCATAGTTCTGGACAGAGGAAGGGTCAAGAGAAGGTTTCTTAATAATGGGGGTTATGGGAGTTGTTTTGATAGCCGATGGAAAAGAGCCAATGAATACAGAGGGAGTTATTGAGGGAGATAAATGGAAGAGCAGGGGTAATAGATTGAAAGACAAAAGCAGGAAGGGCGCAAGTAGTTGGCCTGGAATCCAGGAGTAAAGAGCAAATCTCTGGGTTAGATAGAGGTGAAGTTGATTGGGGGGGGAGGGCAGGAAAGCGAATAGATTCTGAATGCCTGCCTTTGAGTTCTCTGGGTTCCTGGTGGCCAGCAGGGTTCGCTGTAGCGCAGTGAGGAGAAACAGTCAGTGAGAACAGTCAGATCAGTGTCAATTGGTAGAGCATACATGCGCACCACTGGGATTGCATCCCAGAGACTGCCCTCACTTTCAGGTCTGCCTGTTCTTGCATATTCTGCATGTATGAGTGAAAATTTGATATGGATGTACAGAATACAGTTTACAAACCGCTCTCCGTCTTCTGTGTAATAAGCCATATGCTAGAGATGAGAAAAATACAAGAGGGATTTGTTGTCTATTTAAACAAGGTCTGTGATATACACAAGCTAAGCTCAGGCTATTCAATTTCATTAGATTGCAGCAAAGCTAATCCTCCATATGTGTTTTAGACCGATAAAAGGTGGAACACTCTTGGGTAAAGGCCAAACAACATTTTCTCATCGCCTCTTTTTTTTTTTAAATTTTTTTTTACGTCTGTAGCTCCTGAAAGAACATCCCACATGCTGTTTCTCTCTCTCTCTCTCTCTCTCTCTCTCTATCCTCGCTCTCTCTCACACACACAGAGAATGATTTTGGAGGCCTGATTAATGAAATTATGAAGGAGGAGTAACCACCCATTTGTTGCATTGGCCTGACCTTTCCTTGGCGAAAACAATTAGTACAAATTCAGTTGGGAACCGCCATGATGGAAAAGTAGGAAGAGCAGGACATCAAATTAATTAATGAGGTGTTTGATTAAGGTCTCCTGATGGGTTTATAGGCTCAACAATCCACATGTAATAAGATACCTTTTGGGGAGAGGAATTTTTGACATTTTGATGTTCAGTTCTCTAGCTGACAGCTTGATCTGGTCAGGCTGCATCAGTAACGTGCGTTTCCCTTTCCAGACTGGGGAGGAGCGCAGTGTCACTCACCTGCAGTACGTGGCCTGGCCTGACCATGGGGTTCCAGATGACCCCACTGATTTCCTGGACTTTGTGAGCTCTGTGAGACAAAAGAGAGTTGAGAATGAGCCCCTATTTGTCCACTGCAGGTAAGCGCTTCATTGCAGAGTTTAGGGGAGCTTGGTTCAAAGTGGGTTTCAAGACTTTTAGTTGAAACATTTGTCTAATATGCATTTTACACAGTTTAATTTAGTATTTCTACATAATATACCAATGATTGTTTGTTTTATACTTTATGTTCTAGTATTTCACCTCTGGTGACCTGGATTTGAATATTGAATAGGTCCCACCACATTAATGGAACATTTGCATACTTACTTGCCTCATAGGATCTAAGTTAAGGATAAAAAAACAACTTGAACCTATTCTTACTACAGAAGAGAGTTTGTGGTGACCTATTTAAAAAAATTCAATTGCAAGAAAATTGAAGATCCAGGCAGACGCTATTTAAGATTTCAGGAACAGAGAAAGTAATCCAAGATCTGTTCAAAAACAGAACAAGAGGGGTGGCTTGGCAGGATTTGTTGTGATTTATGGCCAATGCAGAAAGGTGAAGATAACACAACAGGCTTGTTTGTCCTGAATTCAGTGTTGTTTTTTTGCAAAACGGTCTGATGCAAAATTCCAAAGCATTATTAAATTAATTCCCATAAAAACTTAGAGGGGAGAAAAAAAATGCCATCAGTTACCGGCCATAAAAAACTTAATTTATTTTTGATAACCAGAGATTCCCTTTCAAGTATGAAATGTAATCATTACCTAATGGGATATAATTTCTTCTATCCCGAATTACCTGAGCACTTGTATCAAAGCTGTTCCTTTAAGAGCCCAGTATGCGTCGGGAGTCATCTCCACCCCCAGGAGGTAAATAAGTGACGCATAAGGCTTAGCGCCATATTCTTTTTCAGCCTTTGCCTGATGGAGTGAGCTCTGACTTTGTTGTACTACATAGATAAGTTGATTTTAATTAACTTTCTCTCATTTCATATTTTGAAATAATTTAGCTTTTTAAGCGTATTATTCTTAGCTTTAGGTTTTGATGAAGTCCCCTCTGTGTCCTTGTGTGCTGTGCGATGCCAGCGGCTCTCCCCACCCCTTCCCCGAGATCCTGTACATTGTAGTGGCTAAGTTCACGCTCTCTCTCCCTTGCTGTTTGGCTCTAGTCGATATTCAAATTCTTGCTAGCACCTTTTGATACATATGTATATACCCTGAGCATCAAAAGAAACGTATCACTTATATTTGGATAAAATTCACTAGATTACTCGAAAAATTACAAACTCTGTTTTAGAGCAGGTGCAGTGACTTTTTATTGTGCTGATTAACAACTGACATCATGAAGATGCTGCAAAATGATCTGCCGATCTTGGGCAGGTGTGACTCTTTGTCTCCCAGTTCGTAGCCTGTCATTGACAGTATGTCTATCTGGTTATACCGTCTCGCCAGGTTTGAAATTGCTGGCTATGAGCACCCAAGACGTCGAGCCACAGTATGCTGCCCTAGTCCAGCCTCCAACATGCCGATTGCACGATGGCGCTGCTGTCTTGACAGACGTGGCATATTGTTTTTTTTTCTGTGATTTCTTTATTGCTTTTATTGAAGCTTGCATTTCAACTGCTGATATCACTCCATATCTATTGTCCAATCAACTGTCTCACCAATTAGGTGATTAAGTGCATATGCTTCAGTCAGTCACTCAAGCGTGTCATGGTCAATGATGAACGATTGAGTGATTTAAAAGAAACCAAAAACATTTTGTCAATTGCCATTATTTATATACATTTTTTTCGAAAATAAATGTGTTATAATAGTGATAAGTTTCTTTTGATGCTCTGTATATTGTTAGCAAGTTCCTAAGTATTTTCTGTTTTTCCTTCAGAAACCCAGCACGTGCAGAGACTCTCCCTGTACTAGAGTCCTGCTGTATTCACAGACAGTATATGGTGCTAGCCGTCATCTCTTTTTTTTCCAGTCAGTTTTCTCATGCTACAGAGACACTGACAGTTTTAACAGCTTTTTAGCTACACTGCGCTGTCGAATTGGCAGGAGCCTTTTCGACAGCAGAATATTCTGTGCGTCTCTTTGCCGTAGCTGTGTTTGGTTTGCTGCACTGACAACAAAGGTTACTAGATTTTTTTTTCTGGTTAGTAGGCAGCTGCAACTCCTGTCTGTTTTTACAGTGCATGCTTGCAGTTTGCTAGTGGCTTTTTCAGGTCTTTACCTGCACGCCACTTGTCCTGGTACCAGCCCGGTAACAGCGACTCGCTCTGCACAGAGCCTGTACAGTACAGGAGTCAGTACCCTGGTACCAGAACTGGTACCAATAACCTGGTCGGTACCAAAGTAGATACCAGTCACCTTTTATTGGTACCAAGGTTGGTACCAGTCATTTGGTTTATACCAGAATTGGTACCAGTGACCCAGTTTGGTCTGGTTTGATACCAAGACCATTACCAGTGCTCAATTTTTGTGCATTCTATGTACACAACAGTTTTCCACAGCAGTCAGTTTACTGTCTATGCTTGTGCGCTTACATTGCTGGACACTAGAAAGCAGGTTGGACCGCTGTTCTAAGGACCGATCTGCATTGCTGATGCCGGCGCAGCATGACTTGCCCCATTCGTCCTCTTCAGTGCGATCAAGAGTCCCCACTCCTTGTCACACCAGGGGCTAGGAAATGATCCTCTAGAGGTAGAAGCAGGAGTAAGAGCCCATGCTCCTCTAAATACTCCTCTTCATCTGGCTCAGAGCTCCCCCTCCTCAAGATAGTATACAAGAAATATGCACAGGAATACTCTAAGTTTACTAGTAGTATGATGTTGAATATGTTGTTATTATTATTATTATTATTATTATTATTATTAGTAGTAGTAGTAGTAGTAGTAGTAGTAGTAAACTGCTTGTATTAATATTGTATAACTTAAACTATAAATGGACTAACAATATAATTGTACCTGTATTTCAAGTACCCCACATATAAAGTATACCAGTATTGTGTGTTTTGAACCATTTTAATATAATCAAGGAGCTAACACTAAAGTATCTGCATTTCAAACATATATGCGATGTACTATATCTTGTATTGTTAAAACTGATATCCCCTATGTTATTTGCCTGTCTACACCAACCTTACACCTAACCTCTAGCAGGTGCACAGTTACAACTCCTTTACAACCTGACTAAGTCTTACCTCTTGCTTGGTGCACTCTGCAAAAAAATTTGCGTCCATCACGTATGCCATTATAACAATTAGGCATGCTTGGAATTCTCTAGTGGAAAGCGGTCACCTGCTCAGCATAGACATGCTGGCCCACAGATGGTCCAGGACTTTGCTCTGTGCTTTTCCACCATTACCACTGTTACAGTGTGTGTGGAAGATCAGGCTACATCGGCCCGGGTGCTCTTAGTAGCCCCAGAGTCGTCCAGGAGGATGGTTTTTAACACTGGCACAGCTGCTGACTGGTCATCCATCGGAGCTGCCGTCCCGTCGCGACCTACTGAGCCAGGCGCGGGGGAGCTCTGTAGCTTTGGTTCTGGCCCCTGAGCAGAAACAGTGGAATTAGAGGCCATCCATCTACCTCCTTTCCAGTCTCACAGGGAGAGAAAGTTCCATCACGTTCTGTCCGGTTAGGTCACTGGCGTATTACGTTGACCTTACCCACAGTTGCTGGCAATCAGATCAATTGTTTATTTGCTTCAAATCTAAGTTCCATGGACAAGCCCTGTCTATACAGCGGCTGTCAAGGTGGATTGCAGACAAGGTCAGGATTGCATATGATCTAGCCAACCTTCCCCCACCAGAAAAGAGCACTGGTCACTCCACATGAGGCCTAGCAACCTCTTGGCTATTATTCCAGGGCATATTTGTCACAGACATTTGCAATGCTGCAGTATGGGCCACACCTCATACTTTTACTAGATTCTACCATTCAATCGAATGTCGTAAATCGGAAGAACCCTGGTTTTGGGACCAGAGTGTTAACAGCAACCACTTATTCTACTACTACTATTTTTTTAACACATTTTTTTTTTTTTTTATCATAGTTCTACTTTAAGTCTTGGGGTAGTTAGCCACACCTCTCTTGGACTTCTCGTGTTAAATTATGAGGGTACTCTGTGTAAACTTACAGCATATGCCCTGCATGAGGGTCCTCCCTCACTGTACTGTGGCCTGCCATTGATCCATATTGGTCCTCGGCCAGAATGCTAAAGGCAGTTTATCTTCCTTTTAGCACATCTGCCGGGGCAGCAAGTCTTTCACTTGTGACGTCTTGGATGTTCTGTCCCATTAGGTAATGGTTACATTTCGTACTTGAAAGGAAACGTTAGGTTGTTATCGTAACCCTGGTTCCCTGAAATAGAAATGTAACCATTACCCTTCAGGCCTGAAAAGAAAATGGCACTGAGCCTTATGGCACGGAGCGCTTGAAAGGAGCAGCTTTGATGTAAGTGCTTAGGTAATTCAGGCTATGAGAGATTATATCCCACTAGGTAATGGTTACATTTCTAAATTTTGCCATTGGAAGAAAATGACACCCAACTTTTTATGCTTTTGTCAGCCACCATTTGCCAAGACAAGACTGATTAATAAAATAATAATATAGCATATTGTATAGGCGCCAAAGGTGGTGCATTGCTCTCTGGCTAATCCTTTTTTAAATGATTTCTTTCAAAAGGGTTAGTCATTGACTGACAAGTATTTTTTTTTCTACCATTCCTACACTTTTATAAGCATGTTTTGTGTTGCTGTTGCTGTTCCCAGTTTGTACTAGGGTGTAAATTAATATTGCATGTGATGCTGCTCGTTTCTTTACAGTGCGGGAATCGGTCGAACTGGTGTCCTGGTTACCATGGAGACATCGGTGGAATTAATTGAAAAGAATCAACCTGTTTACCCACTGGATATCGTTCGAACAATGAGGGACCAGAGAGCAATGATGGTGCAGACAGTGGTGAGTACAAAACATTCTGTCTGAACAGGCTTCAGAGGTGATTGGACTTGCTCACCCTGTCTTTTATTGACAGGGCTTATTGAGGGTTTATTTATTGGGGATTATTGAGTTTGCACATCCAGCTGAAAATTCACTCTGGTCTTTACCGCTTAATGTTAAATTAATTTCAAGGCTGTTTTTTAAACCAGCTGGATGGGTAACCTGAAAGAAACCAGTAGGGATGTGTGTTCCTGTTCACAATTACTGCAGGACACCTGCAGATCAGTCACTGCTAGGATACACTCTCTTGCAATTTCTCCATGAAACTTGATGACTTTAGCAACTTTGAAATTTAAAACCAGCAGCAGAACCATTTGCCGTGGGTTGACACAGCAGACACATTTTGTCTGTATGGGTATTGAGACCTTTTGACCATCTGCTTAACCTTACAAAGCCACTCTGTAAAGCAAGGAACTCTTTTTTATTATACACCTGCAACTTTGGTATGGTTTGCCACAGTCCCAGTTCTGGGGCCTGAATCGCATACAATTCTACCAGTGCTTTCAAGTTAGCACTTTGCCCATATTAGAGTTTATACTACTAGGATTCGGACTTAACAATCATTACGTGGGGATGGGTATTGATTTTGTTTTATGGGAACTGTGAAGGATTTTAGACCTTCGGGTTCTTTTGCAGCACTGTCATGATCCAGCCACACACATAACTTGAGTTTTCAAAGCGCTTGTGCACTATTTTTAATAAACAATAACAAAAACAAAACTTAGCTCTTTTTCAAGCACTAACACACACAAGCTGGAACCTTCAGGTAAGCTTGTTTACCGATTGAAAAACAAAACAATTTTTCACAGCACAACTCAAAATGTTTCACACTACCTTTCTTGTACACTTACGGCTGTACACACTCCAGCACAGTTGGACTCCTACACACACCAGCAGCCTAGAACAGACTGGCTGCTCTCTCTTTAAATACCCTGTACCTGGTTCTAATTTACAATGATAGCCAGGCGCAGGGTATAATTACTAATAAACAAATTAACACATGTAAATTTAACAATAATCGAATTACAGCTTTTCAGCCCATGTGCTTCTCGGAGGTGTAGTCCTGTGCTCCCCAGGACTATACTATCTCTGCTCCTTGTCTCACAGAACAAAACACAACCTTATTTTACATAGATCACTTGCTACAGCCTTTTTTGCAAAAGTCAACACCCCATTTTGAAAGATCGCCCCACCTCAACTTTTAGCTGAAAGTCAAATTTTCACCATTCATTTCTCTTTTTTAATAACCATACACAAATAACGGCTGAGGGGAAATATCGTGGTTCACGTGAATAGAAAGTAGTTCTATTAGAAGTAGTTGTCTCTGTGTTGAATGATATCAAGATCCCTGCCCAGCACTATTTACATTATATTAAAATGCCACCAAAAAGAAGTTACAGACTTTCAACTAAACTTGAAATCACTGACTGGTGGAGGTAACACAATCAGAATCATCGAGCTGCTTCATGGGAGTTCAAAATTGATTGGAGTAGAAATCAACATGATGTACAGACTTTATTAGGACAATATTAGGAATAGGGACGAAACAATGGTGAGATTTGATATGGAACCAAACGCAACCAACAGCATCCATGGGGAAACAACTGTAAGAGCACGGGTAGATATGACAGGCTGTGAAAGGTGTTATGGAGGATCGAGACACAGACGTGTTTTACAGTCAGCACTCGGATGTCCTTTACCCAGATGTGTTAGTCACGTTTCACCGCCCTTGTATTAAGAGTAAAATCAATCCCCATATATATATAGTGCCTATAGAAAATCTACACCCCCTTGAACTTTTTTCACATTTTGTTGTGTCAGTGCCTCAGTGTTTCATGCATTTAAATGAGGATTTTTTTTCTGTGAGTCTGTTGGGATAGGTCTCTACCTACTTTGCACACCTACATTTGGCAATATTTGACCATTTTTCTTTACAAAACTGTTCAAGCTCTGTCAAGTTCCTTGGAGTATTGATGGACAGCAATCTTCAAGTCATGCCACAAATTTTCACTTGGATTTAGGCCGGGCTCTGACTGGGCCACTCAAGGACATTTACCTTTTTGTTCCTTAGCCACTCCAGTGTAGGTTTGGTTGTGTGCTTTGGGTTGTTGTCATGCTGAAAGGTGAACTTCTGTCGCAGTTTCAGCTTTCTTGCAGAGGGCAGCAGGTTTTACTCAAGGACTTCTCTGTACTTTGCTCCATTCATTTTCCCTTCTATCCTAACAAGTACCCCAGTCCCTGCCAATGAGAAACATCCCAATAACATGATGCTACCACCACCATGCTTCACAGTAGGGATGGTGTTCTTTGGGTGTGTTGAGTTTGTGCAATTTGGCCGGAAAGTTCCATTTTAGTTTTGTCAGACCACAAAACTTTTTGCCACATGGATACAGAATCTCAAGTTTTTTGGCATACTTCAAATGGGATGCATGGGCTTTCTTGAGTAATAGCTTCCTTCTTACCACCCTACCATACAGGAGTGCTTGGGATATTGTTGTCACATTCACACTTTGACCAGTCTTGGCCATAAAAGCCTGTAGCTCTTGCAAAGTTGCCATTGGCCTCTTGGTAGCCTCTCTGATCAGTCTCCTTGCTCGGTCATCCAGTTTGGAGGGACAGTCTGATCTAGGCAGGGTCTTGCTGGTGCCATACACCTTCCACTGCTTAATAATTGTCTTGACCGTACTCCAAGGGATATTCAAGGCCTTTTGATATTTTTTTTATACCCATCCCCTGATCTGTGCTGGTACACTTATCCAACCAAGTTATTTCAGTTTTTATTTTTAATATATTTTTCACTTGGAAGTTGTGTGGTAGGATGTGTAGATAAATGACAAAATAAACTATTTAATGCATTTTAATTCCAGGCTGTAAGGCAACAAAGGTGAAACTTTTGAAAGGTGGTGTAGATTTTCTATAGGTCGTGCGTGCGTGTGTGTGTGTGTGTGTGTGTGTGTGTGTGTGTGTGTGTGTGTGTGTGTGTGTGTGTGTGTGTGTGTGTGTGTGTGTGTGTGTGTGTGTGTATATATATATATATATATCACACACACACACACACACACACACTACCAGTCTTTCTACAATGGAAATCAAATATTATTCAGAAAGTTCTTCCCAACACTGTTGCAGAAGTTCCCACAAATGTGTTGCACTTGTAGGTTGCTTTGCTTTCACTCTTCTGTCCAGTTCATCCCAAACCAGCTCGATGGGGTTTAAGTCTGGAGACTGTGCTGGCCATTCCATGATTTGAAGCCTACCATCTTGTTCTTTTCTTCTAAGGTAGTTCTGACATAGCCTGGAGGTATGTTTTGGGTCATTATCTTGCTGTAGGATGAACCCCTGACCAACTAGGCGTATACCAGAGGGTATTGCATGGCGCTGCAAAATGCTGTGGTAGCCGTTTTGGTTCAGGGTGCCACTCACTCTGTGCAAGTCGCCAACTCTGGATCCAGCAAAAGAGCCCCAGACCATCACGCTTCCTCCTCCATGTTTGACAGTTGGTGTCACACAAAGAGGAACCATCTTTTCGCCTACTTGACGGCGTACAAAAACCCTGCGTGATGAACCGAAGATTTCAAATTTTGATTCATCGGTCCATAAGACCTTCTTCCAGTCTTCAGTAGTCCACTGGCGGTGCTTCATGGCCCAGGCAAGCCTCTTTTTTCTTATTTTGCCATCTTAGCAATGGCTTTCTTACTGCCACTCGACCTGTCAAACCTGCAGCTCGAAGTCTTCTCTTCACAGTTGAAACTGAGACTTGCTTACTTCGACCAGTGTTAAGCTGTGCTTGAAGCTGTTGTCCTGTGAGCCGCCTATCACGCAAGCTGTTCACTCTCGGAAACTTGTCTTATGATTCTGTTGTGGCTTTGGGTCTGCCAGACCTCTTCCTGTCAGAGTTTCCTCCAGTTTCCAAGTGCCTTTTGATGGTGTAGGAAACTGTACTCACTGACACCTTGGCTTTCTTTGCAATTTCTCTAAAGGAAAGACCTACACTTTTAAGGGTTATAATGGTCTGTCTGTCTTCCTTTGTTAATTGCCTTTTTCTCACCATTATGATAGCAATATACTACTTCCTGCAGTACAGTACTGTCCAAATAATGCTTAAGAGGGTGTAGTAACACAGTCTGTTCCAACACTGCTTTTATACAGACAGAGGGTTTGTAAGTAATCATCAAAAGTTGGGACACCTGTAGGAATTGTTAGCATCAACTTTCAAGGCTTAATTTACTCCCATTGCTGCAGAACAGCTGTAAGTTGTTAACCCATTACTTGTTCCCTAAAAAAGGCCTTTTTGTATAACTCTGAAATGTACATTGCTTTTGGTAACCTAAACTTATTTTTTTTACCCTCTAGCAGTTTACCGCTTAACTTTGTACCATTTCAGGTTATTCACTGGACTTGAACTGCTTAAATTTCAATAAAAACTGGAAAAATGGGGGTGTTCTAAAACTTTTGACCGGCAGTGTATAACAAATTAATGCACTTACCCAACACACAGAATTTCTGACTCCGTCAGTTTTGTGATACGAAGCCCATCTCTTCAGTTTTACAATTTTATTTGAATATCTGTCGCAGCCCGCGGTTTTTTCCTGTGCATGCCAAGTCAGTCTGAAGCAGTTGCTATTAATTTATAGATAGACAATAAATCTACCTGCTACCAAACCATACTCTAGTCTTGACTCCTCATGAATATGCATGACGGTGGCAATTTCTTTTATATTTTATCTATCTTTAATTATATCTTTATATTTGACTGTATTTTGCTGTTTTGCCTTTTTTTTTTTTTTTTTTTTGTTTTTTTTTTTTAATCTGTGATCTTTAGTTGTGGACTGTGACTTTATCGAGCACTATATCCTGCAATTCTGAATACTGACTTTGGATACTGTTTTAATTATGGAAACTGCGTTGGTGCGTATTTTTTAAATATATTTTGTTAAATTGAGTTACCTTTTACGTTGTGCGCAGTTCTGTGCATGGGTAACATTTTTATGTCATTTTGCAGTTGGGTCGTTAACGGGGAATTTAACATACTTCTACAATATGCATCAGATTTAAAAGTATGTACTGTATTATCTATGTGTTGTCTCTTTTGGCAAGTGATATGTCATTCTGAATTAAAGTACTAATGTTTGAAAATATACTACTGTACCGACAAAACCAATACAGTACATCTAAATGGAAGCCTACTTTTATTTTCAGATATGTATTTTTGATAGTGTATCATTTTTCTGTTCCCTGAAAAACAGACAAGGGTTGTAACAGGCCAGAAAGAAACAGATATGCATCACACTCATTTAACTATCGCTGAACTCCAAATTTTATAGAGTGCTGACTGTATCTACCTGCTGGATGTACACCACTTGTTCAGCCTGCAGATGTTTCATGGAATGCACCTTTTAAAACAAAATTGAAGCTGGTGTGAGCTTGTCAGGCATCATATTTTTGTATTGAACATTTTAATCCTAGAGTGCCACTTTTGGATGTTAATTTATTATTCTTCTGTTGTGTTTTCTCACTGGACACTGCAATTTCCTACTTGCAGAGATTATGCACAGCCCTTTATTTTAGTGGACCGAAAACTTCACATTTTTTTAAAAATACTTTTTAGTGTAGCAACTTTTTTTTTTTTTTGCATTTTTCACCGATTTAATGTGTTTTTTCATTATGTGCTTTTGCACCAGACACTGCAGTTTTAAAGTTTAATGTTTGCTTTGTGAGAAAGATTTGAACTGACAAAACAGTGGACATACTGCAGCAGCTCTGAATTGGATTTCACTCTTTTTTTTTTTTTTCCAGGTAATCCATGTAAGAAGTTGTATTTCACCAGTCATTAAATGTGTTAGCTTCTTGATTTTTTTTTTTATCGTGACTGTGTGTTGTACTCCTACCTTTTGAATTTTAAGCATGCCTGATTGTAAACGTAACCTATCTACCTAATGTTAAAAATACTCCTTCTGCATTAATGCCTGTAATTTAGCCCCTCCCCTGCTTTTGCCTTGTGACAACTGGGCATTGGCTCGGCAGTCCTGTTTGTTGTACCAGGACTACATTTTTGGTCCCTTAGCGGCAGGCTTAAAGCCAAGCAGTAGAAACAGAGAATAAGACCAATGATCCTGCTGTCTGCAAAAAGGCCTTCATTTTCAACACTTCTTTAGTCAATGTTGTTGATGCCAAATAAACTGTGCCACATGTTTTCAACCGACACTTATGTGGTCTAATAGATTTGCCGTTGATTTTGTTACTTTTTTGTTCATTTTTGATGTTTTAATATTTTCAACAGCGTCTATAATTGTGAAAAATAGAAGGTGGCTTGTAAGGGTGGCCTATAATGAATAATGTGTATAAACAACCCACGGCTAAAGTGTGTGTGTTATTATGTGTGCAGCATCCTGTACACAGAGAAGTATATTTTCAGTGTTACATTCTCTTCAGCGTTAAGGAAAGTATATTTTAATTAACTCTAATTCAAGCATGAAATTAGACTGATTTTCATTACCTTGAATTTCACAACACCCTGAATGTGCTCTTAATGATCTAAATTCTGGTTGTCCATGAAGTTGAATGAAATAATTTATTACCATAAATCATTCCTCCACATTTTCACATAAAATAGTTCCTTGTTTTCTATACTTAACCAGTATTATAAATTAGCCTACCGAAGAACATTTTCATAATACTACCAAAATACGCTTCCTCTAAAGAGTGATATGTGTAAGTGTAACAGCTGTGTAGTAATCTTGCTTCTGTGTTCTGTTTGTCACAGGGTCAGTACCGATTTGTGTGTGAAGCTGTCCTACGTGTCTACGAGGAAGGGTTGATGAAGCTTCAAGAGTCCAGTTAGTGCTGATACTGATGAAGAAGCATCAGCAGCAGCAGACTGGAGGATTAATCACTACTCCTGTGAATTTCAATCAGAGAGCAGCGTCCACAGTGATTCCAGTTTCCATCGGGTATCAGCAACAGAAAGAGAGAGACGGGGTTGATGACGTCTCGGCACATTTTAAACTGTGGCACTTTTAAACACATTGGGACGATCACTACTAAAGTATATATTTTCATAAGTGTCTTGTAAGGTTGTTTTGTTTTTTGTTTCTTTTTTTGCTTACCTGTCAAATAATATCTTTTTTTTTTTTGTACTACCTTAAAGTATCTGACTGCTGTTGTCACAGTGTTAATTGTTGGTCAGTCCGTTTGTTTATGGGTGAGAAGAAAATAACTGTCTAACGTGGGGGGGGGGGGGGTTGGATGTTTAAAAATATGTAGTTACAGAACTTTTATAACAAAGCACTGCTGCTGTCCTTTAAAAAAAAAAAAAAAAAAAAAAAAAACACTGATTACTGCTTGAGTCAAGTACTATTTAAGGTCCTGTGTTATTATAACCTATGTTTGTGAATCAAGTTGGATATACCATAATATATATATATATATATATATAGTATATATATAATATATACATACAATATAAAAATTCTACTGTATTCTTCATTTTGGACATTTTATCTTTAGTCTTCTACTTTATACTGCTGAAGACATAATGCTGCTACGCAGAATTTGAATTAGGTCTGCAGTTTATTATCTTTTAAAGATGGTAATTTTCTTGCTTCTGCTGCTGAAATAGAAGCTTAAGCTTTTGACCCTAATGGTGAGGAGAAAATGTAAAACTAATGGTTGTTAATTTGTCTTTTTTTTTATTATTTACTGGCAAGGGTAGTGTTCAATATACGAAGTGGGGAAAACGGTACAAAGCACCTGTCTGTCCAGTCCTCCCCTCTGGTGACACCTGACCTGTCCTCACTGTACCAAGCCCCTAAATCTAAATGGTTCCATCTAGAGCTGGACCAGTAACCCGTATGTGGAAAGCATAAAATTGAAATGCTGATATGCAGACACTTCTGAGCAAAACTTTTTATTGTGTGCATTTTTCCCTTCTGAAAAAAAATTGATGATGATGATTTGGAGTAAATAACTTTGAGATCTGGCCCTATGTTAATTCCTGATGGGGCAGACTAATATTTCAATGTACATAAGTACCCTGTCTTTATACAAAACCCTTTATTTTATACATATGTACAGAAAGCTTGTGCTGCAATTTATTGCCAAAAAATTAACTAGAGAGCTTGACAAATAGGTTACCAAATCAATTACTGTATTGTTTTGTTAAAAAATCTAGTGAAAAGAGGGGGAGAGAATTCTACTTTTTAAATGTATGCTTATATTGTTTCCTCTGTGTATCTCTATCTACCTTCACCTCTCTTCCCTAATACTGCGCTCATGGTGATTGTGCGAGTGCTTTGTGTATGTGGTTACACGAGGTAGACTGTTGGAAACTCTTGACTGATAATCAAACATTTGGGGACCCACTGGAGGAACTCCAGAGTTCAAACTTTCTGTAAGTTTCAGAAGTTCTCTGTATGAATATATAGGGCATGCTTACTATACTTTTGCTCCAGTGCAAATTATTTAAATAGGAATAAAAGCTGTTACTGAATCCATATTATAGATCATCTCTAACTCATATCTCACTGAAAGGATTTATGGTTTTTAACACAAGCATAAACTTCAAACTGGTCAAAATGGGCAGAAAAAGTTCTATGAATGTCAAACTACTGTAATTAAATTCAGTTAAAGTTGAATGAAAAACTGAAGGGCTCTTGTTTGCACAGAGTGTGTTTTTGTTTTTGTTGTTTTGCACTGGTGCAAAGCCTTTTTCTTTTACAAGCAATTTACTGTAGGTACTCCCTTTTTGTCTTGCACGCAGTCACAATCCAGATGCACAATGAGTCTAAAAGCGGACTGCATCAAAAGGCTTTAGGCTTCTTGGTATTTATGGTAGTGCAATGCAAACAATACATATCGGGTTTGTATTGTATTAAGCAAGTAAATAAATATAATTGAACAAATAATGTAGATGTATTGATTCGTATTGAATGTAGATTTGTGTTTTGTTTTATAATACTGATGTTCCTCTGGAGAGCTTGAGGTCTTCTATTGTATCTATTTTTCAGCATATCCTATTTACAATCTATGTGGTCGACTGCATGAATTAGAAGCTTCAGTAAAGGCTTGGGGAGAGGGGGTGGTGACCAAGGGGGAACATATTGTATTGTAAATTGAATAGCATAGTTGTAAATACTGTATAATACTGTATGGAAGAAGAATATATCTCCGATTTATAAATTAAAGTACAACTTATTATAAGTGGTGTATTTGAATTTGTGGTTTGGTGGAAAGTGATGTTTTGCCAAACTGTTTAAGGGGTTAACTCGTAAGATGTTGCTATTGAACAATAGACTTTGATTGTGGGAAGTTGGGGGGGGGGGGATTATATTACATATTTGTGCTAATCAGGATTGTTACTAAATTACTCTCATCAACACAACTACTATTATTTTTCCTTTGCTTTATCTTGTATGAAGCTTCATTCACATACTGTGATCAGCACAAATCTTGGAATACCTTAATTACTGTAAGGGTCCTCAAAACAAAATACACTCAGTTCGTGCACTTCTTGTGCAGCAGTTATTAGCACTCCACACGGACTTAGGCGTAGCACAGAAAGTGAGAGAGTGCGAGGCTCAGGTGTGGTCCTTCTTGTTGCACAGGAAGTTAATTATTGAGTAAAGGAAAGTCTAAGTCGATGAAACGAAAGTCTGAAGAAAAATGAGGGACTTGTGAGAATGAAGACATACTAAAGACAAAATGTCAAATAGCTCAATATCTACACAGAGGATACACACAGCCCTCTTTCCTCTACAAGCCTCTATCTCCAAGAAAATAGTTTTCTGCTTATAATTTGAGTCTGAATTTATGCTGCAGTTCTGTGTCATGCAACTTTGCTTTGTGCCATAACTATTGCCAATAAAAATAGTCCAATATTTCAAAAAGCTCATACAGCTGTTCAGTGATTTATTCTGCTGGACAGTTCTGTGAACTTTTCAGCAAAAAAGGTGTTTGCTTCATTGTATTCTTGTATTTACACTGTCAAGCCACAATTTAATTTCAAAGCTGTCACTGGGTCCATATTCATAGATGTCTAACTTGTACCTTATTGAAAGATGTGTGATTTGTTATTTAGCAATACACTTCATTATAATTTGATTATGCAGCTCATTTTGAAAGACACTCCTCATTAACTGTGCAACCTGCTTGGGCATTTTGAGTAGTCATTTGTTTTATTAAATAGGGTGATTTTTGGCTCGGGAACAATCTACGAATAACATGAATGTTGGACTGCCTTGTAACCATTAGGCACTCCAAGATTCATGCTATTCAGGGGTATTTAAAACCAGCTGTAAATGCACCATACAATTTAAACACTGCAAAGAAAACAAATAATGTAATATTGGAAAAGATCAAGCCGTTTAAATGGATTATTCCTAAACCCCATCACGACCAAGGTATTACGAGTGTTTAAGGGATGTCTTGGTTGTGAGGGGAAGACTCATTAATCACACTGGTGTCATGGCAATGCAGTTGGTTCAGACATGTGCTGTAGATTAAGAAGTGACTGCAGCCATGTTACACTATTAGGCCAGATTGCCGCACCATACGTGGAGATTACATTACAATGTGTCACATTGACTCTACAGATGAGGTTTTTAAAGGATTCATTTCTACCAGTACACATACTTTAGGTCAGGTGTCGCAGTGTCGACTGATTTGAATTATACTGGTTTATTATTATGCTGTTAATTACCCTGTGCTTGGAGAGGTTACGATCGTCCATCTAAATGAGTACTTGCAAAATCTGCAAACGGATGACTTCAAATGTATTTAAATACTGCATTTCAAATGCTTTTTGATATTTGACAGCTGGTTCAGACGATAGAGAAAATATGTTGATACTTTGGGATAGTTGGTAAGAGCTGTCACTTTTTTTTTTTGTCTTCAGTTGATTTTTTTTAAACTGCATTACAAGTAACGGGAATTAGTAGAAGTGCTGCAGCATCGATTCATGCATGTGTAGGGACGGAGGAGAAGGTTTTGTTTAGACAAAGCCCCCACCCCCTTCAAAGAACGTTTAAATCCAAATCACTTACATAAAAGCATAAATAACAGTAGGCAATATGATGGATTCAAAAATAACATCTCAAACTATAGTATAATTAGCTAATCATTGTCACTAACTTTGTATTCGTTACGCAGTCATTCATGTGTTAGATATTAAAAGACCCACTGAGGGGCCCACAAGGAGGAGACAAATGAACACCTGCTTGAATTAGAATTACCAGATTTGCATGCAATACTGACAGTAATGGCAGCAAGAATGTATGCTAAAGCTTTAAGATCACTGTTGATTGAGGATCTGACTTTGCTGTGTATTATTTTTCATTATCAACTGTAATTCCTTCTCAATTTAAGAAAACAGATTGTTTTCCCCTATAAGATGTACTGTATGTACACTATGACTACTATGCAGTGTGTTTTTCTTCTTTCTGGCTTTTGCTGTCTTCCAGACAATATTAACATGTGTTCTCCCACTTGCACCCTTGGGAACAGAACAACGAACTGTCTGGACTTCAGTCCTTTTCAGCAGTAAAGATGATTCAATTGCAAATATGTCCTTGACTCATCTTCAGCTAACCACAGTTAAATAAAAACACACCTGTTAATTTAAGTGCCAAAAATTGTTTGAAATGAGGTAATAAAGTATATGTGTGGTATGCCATAATAACAATACCCTTTAATTGTTTCACTAAGAAGTTGATTAGATGAACCTTCAACCTGGTAAGACGCAGGTGTTTTTATTTTGAGAGCATTTGACAGTCCTAGGAAATCCATGTAGATTGTTTCCTTTGGTTATCTCGGGATTGCTCCTAAACATAAATGGTTTATGTAATCTGTTTAGATTTTTTGATACTGTAAAATGCTGTGGTTTATCAGGGTATAGGTGCATCAAATCAGAACCGATGTGCATAGACAATGTGACCCCTCGGTGAGGACTAGATCGACACAGACTGAGAAAACAAAGAGAGCCTGTCCTAATAAAACTTCAAATTGAACCAAGACCATGGACGGCTAGCTGGTTGCATGGACAGGTGATATATATATAATTAGTTATAGGATTTGAGATGGAAAATGCCTCCTTAAAGAAATTTTTGTCCTCAAGGTCTGAACAGAAAAAAAGAAAACTAATTAATTAAACTGTTTAATACCTACTGTATGAAATAACATGTGGAAGTGATCAGACATTTCTCCCCCTTGTGAATTCTTCATTGCTTGGCCCACAAAGGTGGAGAACGCTGCAAAACCATTTAATTTCCTTGCCTTTCTGCATCGCTACGGTTTTTAAGCAAACAAAACTTGTTTTATCTGTGTCTGTACAGTTTCTCCCTTGAGCATTGTTCAATGTCACTGTAAAGATGTGTATGCAAATAGGAAGAATAAGAATAAAGATTAATGATAAATTGTGAGAGAATTAGCTTATTGATTTTGTATATTGAAAAATACCAGCTAATCTGTCCAAAATACGTAATGAAAAGTTACATTTATTGTTTGACAATGTTAACTTTTTTTTTTTTTTTTTTTCTGGATGAATGTAACATTTTTGTAGATTTCTATAATGGTTTAAAAATAGTAAATAATAATGACAACAAATTATGTTGATAATATTGACCTTTTATATTATATAATCTCTTGGGTTATGGAACTGAATTGTACATTCTTCAGACAAAGCCTGCTTAGGCTAGTGAATTTGACAGAAATTAGTTCTTAATAACCTGGTTTAGTTAGTAAGTGGTTCAAATAAAGCATTGTTTTGAAATTATTTGTCTTAATGTGGTGCTAATTACCTTTTTGCTTACCCAGTGTACCATAGCAGGCTGACAACGTGTAGCTATTACAACTTTTGGCGTAGTGGGTAAGGCACGCCTGAGCCCTTTGAAATATCACAGCCAGACACAAAACTGCAGCTTTAAGCGCTTTTTGGGCAGTTTTAAAACTCTTCAAACAAACAAACCCAAAAACACCCAAACACTTCTATCCTGGTGTGCTCTTTCACTTTCTTCACCTCTTCTCTCTACTCTGCTCTCAACAAACAAACCTCTTTGTTCTCCTTTTATACCATGTGGCCAGGGGATGATTGACAATTCAATCAACCACCACCTGGCCACATTCCAGATTCTACCATTTACTCTCAATCAGACAATGCATCGTTCAATCAAACGATCAACAACCATATGACTGTGCAAACGGTGGCCATCTTGGGTTACAGACTGTCCCTTTACCAAGAAGGCTGCCAGCCACCAAACTCTCCCTCACACACACACACACACATAGAGAGAGGCTTGTGCTGTGTCATACAGCCCATTCCAGTCCAGGACCTTATTCCAGTCCTGATTTGTTTGATTGAACATTCCTAACATCGATTTAAACAATGAAGAAACGGGTTGAACAAGGTTCTGGTCTGGTCTACACTACAGGAGCAACGGATGTCATAGGAATAGTTGAATGGGGCTTTAACTCTATTTTCAATTATGGAGCCCTCTCTGTTGTAACCTCGTCATCCATCATACCTTCCATCCAGTAAACATGAACTGCAGCAGCCATGGTCAGTGCAGCTGGGGTTGTTTAAAATGATAGTTTAAACAACTTCAGTGTTCTCTGTTGTTTAGCAAACAACCTATTTAAAAGGGTTAGATTAGCTATTAGATTACCATATGTATTCAGAAACCCTGAAAAGAAATGAAATAACATAGGAACAGCTGAGGAGTAGTCATATAAATGGAGCAATTGCCCAACTGTTTAATAATCTATACAAGGTTGAGAGTCACTTTCAATTGAAAAGAAGAATTGAATGTGGCAAAATGAGTGCAAAGAAGACATAATGAGACACAAAGGCCTTGAGACAGAAAAAAAACTGTAGGGAATCTTATGCTTAATTCAGTTCCATCTGTCCTTCTTGCAAGGCGTTTCTTTAAAGCATATTCTTGCTTTTGAAATACATGCACAATTAAGACAACTCGTTATTATTGCAAAGGAACAGGTCTGTGACTGCTAGGTCTTTCAAATTATATTGATTAACTATACAAAGCTGTCTAAAAGAATTGGCTTCATTGGGGGGGCGGCCTGCAATATTAAATTAGTTCTTAGGTTATCTAACAGATTGCATAGTTTTATGTTAGATGTGTTTTTCTTATTTGCATGGTTTAATGTTGATCTACAATGTTTCTTGGTAAGGTTAAGGTAAGCTAGGGCTTCTCATTTTCTGTGTTTTCCTTTTAAAAATCCAGTTAATACCTGTTCACCTTTTGTGTATCTCAATCACAACTGAGAAACATGTTTATTAATAATAATAATAATAATAATAATATTTTTTATATAGCGCCTTTCATAAAGGATTGTCACAAAGTCATTAACAAAGCAAGGGAAGACAAGTAAAATAGCAATAAAACTAAACTCATGACCTATACAGAACTGGATACAAACTATTAACAACACTAAAAATCTAAAAGAATGCTAATTTAAATAAATGCGTTTTAAGGTGAGATTTAAAAACAGACAGGGACTTAGAAACTCGAGTCTCGAGCGGGAGTTCCACAGCCTTGGTGCACTGGACGAGAAAGCCCTATCCCTGTTCACAGCTTGGTTATGGGAACAGTTAAAAGACCAGCATCGGTGGACCGTTGAGCTCGACCAGGAGTGTAATTTAACAGTAGGCCTTAAAAGTCAACAATAAAATGTTCTGATCAATTCGAAATTTGACCAGCAACCAGTGTAGAGATTTTAATACAGGGGTTATATGTTCACTGGAGTGGGAGTTTTTGGACTGTATTCTTTGACACCCAGGCAAGTAGGTCATTGCAGTAATCAAGTCTGGAGGAAACAAAAGCATGTACAAGTTTTTCTGCAGCAGACATTGACAAGACAGGGCACAGTCGAACAATGATCTGAAGATGAAAGAAAGACAACTTGGTAATATTCCGAACGTGCGGCTCAAAAGTTAGACTAGGGTTAAAAGTAACCCCCAAGTTTTTCATTTTGGAACAAAACTCAGTTAGCACCCCATCAATAGTCATGTTTCGAGAACTGGATTTACGCAGTTGATGCAGAGCGCCTAATAATATAACTTCAGGCTTGCCGCTATTTAACTGCAGAAAGTGTTGTTGCATCCAGAGCTTGATGTCAGCAATACAATTTGTGAGCACAGAAATAGCCAAGTCAATATCATGTGTGGTTTGTTGATAAATCTGGGTATCATCTGCATAAATGTGAAAATTTACACTGCGACTTCGACAAATGTTACGTATCAAAGCATATATATGCTAAACAGGATAGGTCTCAATATGAAGCCCTGGGGAACACCAGAAGAAAACAACCCAGTAGTAGAAATGAAACCACCCAAAAAGAGTAAATGCTTTCTCTCATTGAGGTAGGAATTAATCCACCCTAGGGCTGTACCAGATATGCCAAGCATGTTCTCCAGCCAGGCAAGGAGAGTATTATGGTTCACAGTGTCAAAAGCAGCACTAAGGTCCAGTAAGAAAAAAACAGAGAGGGCCCCAGAATCAGAAGCCATCAGCTGATCATTGACAACCTTGACTGAAAATAGGAACGAATGAGGAAAGTAGGAATGGGGTCTAACAGGCAAGTAGTGGGCTTCATTTGATGAACCAATTCAGTAAACTTACTGGGGGTGACATGAGTGAAATTAACCAGTGGAATGCCAGTAAAGACATGTTGATGATAAAACAAAATAGGTTGAGCAAGGCCTTGGAATTGACATCTGATTGTCGATATAATGATTTAATTAACTTTTTTTCGGTGAAACAACTAAATTTAGATTTTAAATCGTAAGTCTTACTTTTTCATTTCAAAGCAGAAGCGACTCCATATTATTAATGTAAATAGTCACGCAGAACGATTCTAATAAAGTGTATCCAGCGTAAAATACTCTTATTCATTATAGCTTTGATAAAAATGAGTCGCTTATTAATATGTTGCGATGTCGTTTTTACGTTCTGCTTGTTTATCAAAATTGAAGGCTGTGTTGAGCGGAAACAATCACACACACAGCCAGCTAGCAGGCAGACTTCACAGCCGCAATGCAAAGTGGTTAAAGACAAAGTTACACAATGTCTTTCTTTCGAATAACAAGTGATGAAATTGCTACAAGTAACATGTAATGCATGAGAATTCAATCTGAAATGTACTAGGAATAGAATAAGAAAAGCACAAGGGTCCACTCTAAGGAAAACAGAAGATAATATACAAAGTGCCTACTGGGAAATGAAGGTAATGAGGAACTACATAGCTCTGATTACATACTGTAGCAAATATTGTGCAAGTCCCGTGTGCATGTGAATAAAAAGCTTGCACATATAGTCATGGAAATTTGAAGCAGAAAATCATTCATACAAATCATAAGAATGCACCTCTGCAGGAATAGAAGCACAAGCTCCTATCTGAGAACAAAAACATGCACAAACACTTTTCCTGATACTGGCCCTTTATACTGTGAAGTATCTCTAATCAAAGTGAAATCAGAGCGCACATCATCAACGCTGGGGGAATATTATCTCAGTGTTCTCAACAGTGCAATTAGTACAAAGAAGAAAAAAAAAAGTGTTCTAGATTCTTTTTGTTATCTGCTTTTCTTGTGAGCCGATTGAATTGAGCTCAGTGTCTGGGTGGGAGTATTTGGAGAAAATGGTGCTCAACAGCAGGTGGCAATGCCCCTTTATAAACCAATCTAGACCAATATACAGTACTATGCACAGTACTATGCAAACGAGCTAGCAATGCATTATGGTACTGGGCTAAAGCATGCTAAGAAGTAAGCTGGTAAAAAACTGGTCAGTGAAATCATTGGTGGAGAGAGTGTGGCACAATATTAATTTTTAATATAGAGATATTCACATTATAGGGTTACAGGATGGCGAACATCTGTGTACAGCGTAATACAGCCACAACTAAAAGTGAACAGACCAAGGCCTGTTTAAGAGCTAACAGTGTCAATATAACCCATACACAGACATGCACCCTCCTGTAACTCTATTATATACTGCTTTATTGTTAATATACAAGTTAAAAATACAGCTATATTTGTTTTCTAATCAGATACCAACTGATTTATTTACTCACTCAAGGTTAGAGCCTCCAGTAAGCTGCTCTAAACTTTCATGGAGAGGATAACAGTTCTAAAAATTCTGTGAAACGTCAACTTACTGTAAGACTCACAGGTGACAATGACAACCGTGAAAAAATTTCGAGACTGCGGTGGCACGACTGTACCTCTTGTCGTCTGTGATACAGTACATGTCACAAAGAGACACTACACAGTTCCTTTATCCCGTTTTGTTTTACACACGAGACTAAACAGTGATCTCGGACTCGTCAGATATTAACACAGTCGCCTCTTACAGAAAGATAGTCGACGGAAAATAGACTACCTTTACTACGGTGTTATTTATCTAATACCTATACTCTTTAATACTATAAACAAAATACCTATACTGTTTATATTATACATCATTTTGTTTAGGGTGTTGAGTAAGATACAAGCTGATTTTTGACTCACTCAAGGTTAGAGCCTCCAGTAAGCTGCTCTAAACTTTCATGGAGAGGATATCAGCTTGTATCATATAGCACTCAACATTATATTCTATATGCTATGATCTACACTATATTCTGATTAAACAATAAAACAATTCATCTGTGACAGTTTACTGTCATTTCATATATAGGACAATGTTTTATTATCTCTCTGATAATGCTCAACTCCCACAAATAGGTCACATCTCCTAATTACATTAGCTGAGAATAGATTATTTAAACCTCCACAAAACCATCCTGATGGTCTCTTTAAAAAGTGTTTTTTTTTTTTTTTTTTTTTTTTTTTTAAATGACATATAGTAGCTCTATAGGTGTTTGTTGCAGGTCGCATGCATAACCTCCTGCTGCTGCTAGAAACACTAGAAGAAAATTATTTTGCCATGTCATTTAATATACTTTACCATACCACTCTGGTTATAACCATTCAAGGAAACATTTGTACATGGACAACACTCTGGGCAACCAGTGGTGTACCACAGGGAACAATATTAGGTCCTCTGCTAAACAATGATTTATCTATTCTTATAGGAAGCAAACTTGTTAAATTTGAGACATGCTTCATTACACTTTGCTATGCTTTTATTATGCTAAACATTTATAAGAGATGCTACCGTCTAGTGACAGTCTGCTACATCCCTCCTGAATCAATGCAGGCTCACAAGGGCAGGTCATGTTTGAGGTGCTGGTTTCAGACTACAAGGAGGCAACGATCTGCAAAGTCAGAAACCCATTCAGACTACTGGGTTTACTGGGGCTAAGCTGCTCTTGAGAGTAGAAGGAGTAGAAGGCCATGTGATATATAAAAGTTAACCTGTCCATTTATTGTACATTGAAGTGTATTAAACTTGTTGCTTGAGTCTAATATTTTTTGTGATGTTTCCATCTCGCTGTGCAACACTTCCTTGTTCCTTTTTCAAAGAAGCAGATGTAAAAAACTAAGTAAGTCTGAGCCCGGTCACTATAGTTGTTGGATGGGAGACATTAGGTGCTGATGCCACAGTAAGGTGTGCTATACACAACATTGCCCACCATGTTGTTAGTAAAGGGATACTACAGTGTGCTGTTGAACATGTTAAACCAAAGTCGTATCTGCTTTGTGGCAAATATGTACAAGCGTGGCAGTATATCCAATGTCCTGCATAAGTTCTTATACCCTGGCTAATGTAAAGCCACTGTACACGACACAACGTTCACATTGTTCATTTTGCATCTCCCATGCTTAAGCTTTCATTGGCCCAGTGCTGTAGGCCTGTCAACCCAAACCCGGCTCTGCTGAGCTGATTTTATAAATATACAAAAGTCTGGAGTTAACCCAAAAAAGTCACTATAAGGAACATAGGCTTTATTTTAATCAAGGGTTTTGCTGTATACCAAAGCTGAGTTTTTTTTCCCCCCCAAATGATGGAGCTCATTGTACAAAAGTACAGTAACTTCCTTGAATGAACAGCACCAACTGGCATTATAACATGGTCAGACACTAACAATCTGTTTTTGCCACAAAGTTTGAGTTTCTAAACACGTATGGTCGCACTCTTGTCATGTTTTTAAAGAAATAAAAATATTTTTGTTGAAGAATACAAATGACCAGGAATTAAGTATTTAATCCGTTTGAAACAAAATTATGAGAGTGTGACCATGAATGTCCCTACAGAAGCTTTTTTAGCAAGCCATCAAAATTGAAAGTTTGGCTAAAAGAACTCAGAATTTTTGTATTGCCGTAGAGACTCTACTTTCATTGCATGTAATTACCTTATACTATATTAAATATATGTGTTCAAAAGTATGTATGTTCAATGAGTGTCATTCATATCAACTAATTTTTTTTCACATTTTTTTCACATGTGTTTGTTACACATAAATAAAACACATTAATGTTTGCAATATAAACCCTGTGTGGAAATCAAACCCAAGACATTCTTCCAATGCAGCTTGTAATGCAGACGCCCCAGCTTTCACACCACAAAGATTGTCCTGCCCTTTCTTCTGATTTTGCAAACTATCATTATAAGCTTGATCTGTTTATTTAGTATATTGTAACATTTTCATGTTTAGGAAGTAGTACTCAGGGAGACGATGTTGAATTCTCAAAATGTTTGTTTTATTTGAAACTACAGAGAATTCCTTTCAAGAGCATCACGGAATTCACAGCACCAAAATAATAACCCTATGTTTTAGGCTTGGCACTGCATATTCTCTCTGGTCACAGCTCACATGCTCGCCCAGTCACACTCACAGTTTCTTATTCAAGTTCAGCGCTGGACTGTCTCCAGTCCCCAGTCTCATGCACCCCCTTATATAACCTCCCGTCGTTGTCCGGCTCAATAAACCAGTCACATCCATGCTCTTCAACCCCCAAAAAGAGCAACACACATTCTCACCACTCATTCACTCACTCCCACTTCCAAGTAACGATGTGACCCATTCCCCTTACAATAAATGTAACATAAAAGACAGACGAGACTAACTGAACAGACAAGTCCTGCAACAAAGCCATTGTCCAGGTTGTTAAAATATATTTTTAAATTTGAAAGCATGACGACATTTATGTACAAAAATCTTTACTAATATACAATTGAACAACAACTGTTGAGTATTTATTTTCATTTCATACAGTATTAAATGACAGAGTTTATATCTGATAGTAAAAATAAAGAAATATCAAGATAGATAAAGCAATAAATGTCTATGTAATGATTTATGTATTCATTTATTTCAGTATTAATTAATTAATGTATTTATGTTTTGCTTTTACCAAATATACAGGCTATCCTTCAGCATAGCTAATTCTCAGAAATTAACGTTCCTTTTTTGTCCAGCGGGGACCACAAACGGCATTACTCAACTAACTGTGTATCACTGACAGTACCGTTCCTTTCTATGCTAACCAGTCTCTTCAGTTACTTCTGACGGTCTCCTCATGGTGAGGTCATACTGCTGCTTTTATAGCACTCCCTTAATCCCACCCCTCCTGACGCCAACCCATCAGTCCCAAACAGTCCCTTTACAGTGTCCCACTCCCGAAGGTCACTTCACATTCAGTGCTATAGCTGTCTTAGTTCAGTGTCCCCTTTTCCTGATAAGTTGACTTATCATTAAACACACCCTGCAACAGGGAGTCTGATGACATTGACATCGCAGACTGCCGCCGTTGCAATAGCACTTATGTGTACTCTGAAAGCAGAATTCAGGAGTGGGCAACACCCACAATGGTGATCAATTTCATTGCATTAACCAATCATTAACCTTTATCATTTCTGTCTCTCTCCACACAGTAGCTTACATCGTGCATAAGGAACACTGCCCCTCTTCCTTGGTATACAGTATGTAACTCTAAGTGCCACAATAGTCAACCATGCTGCAATAAGCAAGTAAGTAAATATATCTATTCAGTGCCTGTATTTGTTGCGTTTTTTGTGATTTTCTGTTGAAAAAACCTACGTGAATTAATTTGCATTTAACAGAATGTTATTTTTCATCAAACTACTACATAGCAGGAGTACAACATCCTTCAATGCCATTGTGAATTGTTTTATAAGCAAATTCACCAGTATGAGAGTTGTTCTACATAAGTGAATCACAATATTGTTCAGTACCATGTTGAATTAATCAGTTGTGCATTACTGTAAGCTCATTCATGACTCTTTTGTTATTGGAAAATGTGTATGCGGGAATAAATATATTGTTTGACATTAATGATTATTTTGTTAATTGACAATTTAAATGCAGGAACAAATAAATTATTCAATAATGTACCTGCATTTACCAAAAGCAATGTATTTCTTCATAATTTCAGACATTTACCAGCTTATTTGATTAATGTTGACATTCACTGGTAAAATTTAAGATTGACCAGATTCTGACTTTTAATGTAACACACAATCTTGACAAGGAGTGCTCAGTTTCACCTGAACTATCACAATAAATTCCTGGAGAATAGGGGCCAAACCCCAGTATAAAAATAAACAAAAGTCAAGGTGCTGGATTCAATGTCAAAGCCTGGCCTAAACAGTACATTTTTTAGATGTCAGTGGTCCACAATTCTTCACCATCATCTCCTTATCATTACTCATTGCTCGGATACAGAATAGGACTTGGATTAGCAACCAATAATAAGCTGCAAGAGATGCATTTCCCAGCACAAAATATTCCCGAGACTGGTATCTTAGAAGACCAAGAAAGTAACAGTAACAGCGGGTTGCGTGGTGCACTTTTGTGACGGATTCTAACCCCCATTGGTGAGATGGGATTATAAATTCTGTAACCCATACTGCCCGGTCCTCTTGCATAGTGGTTAGGACACTTGTGGTGTACATGGTTGCTAGTTGACATCCAGCCACCATCTGTTGCATAAAGTACATGAATTACTGAAATTGACTTGGATGTGAAAACAAATTTGCACAGCTCTGGTAATGAAAACTTGGGTTCAACAGTGCTTCACCCAGTGACAAGTATTTTAATGGTGTAAAGCTATTAGCAGACAGTGTTGATTTCATCTGTTTTGTATGGAGGTGTTAAGTCATGTAGGTTTTAAGTATACTCCATTATAGCACTGCCACCAGGAAAATCTAGACTTGGCATCCGCAATGCACTGTAAAGTGGCATGTTTTGGAGCCTTGGTACTTGATGTGGCCATAATCTATAAACCTGATGCACAAAATCATTCAAACTGCACACTACAGGGGTTCAAGTTTAAAGAGTAGGTACCTCCAAATTCCATTTTCATTTTGAGTGGTTCTTTTTGCAATTACTCCAATGTTGTGTTTTTTTTTCCATTTGTGTTAAGGTGCTTGAGTTCTGAGCTGCTCTTCAGTGATAGTTGGCTGCTATAGGCATATGTAACATCAGCTAGATTAGCCCAAGTGTGTTTATTTTAATAAGCACCAGAAACGTCTAGACTACAGCACTGCTGAGTAATGCCAGAAAAACAAAATGATACATGATAAAAAGTTACACATATCTATGACAGGCAACAAAACCATTACTGAATGCAGATGAAAAATATACGTTTTAACTTTGATGTGTTATGATATTACATTAAGATCTACTCAGAATGATTCCAAGCATCATAGAAAAGGATGCTTGAAATCTTGGAATTTGAAGCTACTCGATCTTTAATACACTGGGAAAAGAGCACAATATCCAGAAGACTTGTATGTTGTCAAGCATGACAACGAGGCATGATAGCAGCATGAAGAGTCACAGGAACAATGTAAATGTACCCTGATAAATATGTTTTCAGTACTCAGGCAGCTCATTCCATGTCTTTGTGACTGCATATTTAAATGACAATTTACAATAATATGTTGCAAGTCTGGGTTTGAATAGAGAGCAAACATTAAGCATTAATGATGCTTTAATGATTCTGCCTGAATAACACAGATTGCATAGAAGTGCGTGTCTGTTAGAAAAGGGAGGGCTGTGTTATCCATGGACATCTTAAGATTTCAGTTCAAGCTTACTGTTTTTTTTTTGCCACTGAACCAAATGCCACGCTTCCATCTGCACCACGAAACCAGTTTGTAAAACTCAATCTCATCTCATTCCTAGTATCAAACTGGGGCTGCAGCCAGTTTCATCTGCAGTCTACAATCCAATCTGCAGCCAGACATTACACAAAAGTCAAAGCTCACCAGTATATACTACAAGTTTGTAAAATTACTATTTCTAACTATTCTCCAGCCTCCAATATTTCCCTGACCATATATCGAGAGGAACAGTAGTTCCTTGTGCTAAGTTAAAGCGAAGCGTGAGAAAGCCAGTGACTAACTATACACCATGGGCAGTTTATTTGTTTTCAGGGTATTGGCGCAACAAAAGTAAATCAGCCAAAAGTGCCATTCCACAATTAATGTGTAGTTCCCAACACTCTTATGTGAAATGTAGAAAAAAAAAGTCAATACCTGTCATACAGTAAGAGAAATAAGTCATCAAAGGAAGGTAAAAATGTTCTTCCTTTTCTTTTAATTTTTCTTTTTCTTCAGACATATTTTTTTTTCAGATTTTTGCAGACCCCTTGCACTTTTATGCATGCATATGTATATCTGAAACAAAAACACATTAGAAATGTAAAAAAACACCAAGTTATCAAAAGTGCCCAGCCATTTAAAGTGGAGATATCAAAAACACAAGGCAAGTCTCATGAAACCATTGGGGCAACCTTGACCAGCACAAACCAAATAGGCACAACTGTAAAACCGATGGGGGCCAGGGTTACCCCAATTGTTTCTTCTAATTTGTATCAAAAACACAAGCTAAGTGAGAAGAAACAATTGGGGCAACCTTGGCCCCCATCGGTTTTACAATTGTGCCTATATGCTCTTCTTTAAATGGCTGGGTACTTTTGATAAACTGGTGTTTTTTCACATTTCCAGTCTGTTTTTTTTTCAGACTTTATACACATCCTACATGTTCTGCCTATTAATTTTTTTGCCATCCAAGATTTAAAACCTGCCTGGTGTCCTTTGGAGTCTCTTTGGGTAACTTACACCATCAGAGCAAGCTGGAGAGATTGAGTTCTGTCAATCCTAAACAGAGACTGAGAGCCCCAACTGAAATTGATCTGATCTTGATCTGCTGCTGATGGAAATGAATGAAGGGCATTTTGTCAACTATCAACTGGAATAAGTTATTTTTGACAGTGCAGTATCATACCTATCTGAGATATATCATGCCTGTCTGGGCTTGCTTTCAATATGCTTTTATTATACTTTACCACTTTGAGTATTTGTAAGGACCAGGGCAAAATAAGTACTGAAAGGCAGCTGTTCTTTCCATTATAACCCATGCAATCTGAATAGTATTATTTTATTTTTTATTATTTGTTTATTTAGCAGATGCCTTTATCCAAGGCGACTTACAAAAACTAGGGTGTGTGAACTATGCATCAGCTGCAGAGTTACTTACAACATGTCACCTGAATGACAGAGCACAAGAAGGTCACAGAGCAAATCAATGAGTGAGCTGGGATTTGAACCAGGGAATGCCTGGTAAGAAGCCTGTTTCATTAACCACCAGACCATATATAGACTGTCCCCGCCTTTTCTATTTTTAACCTGCAGAAAGAGAGAGCAAGAGATTTTTTACTTGGTGGCACTATTTTCAATAAAATGTAAATTAAAATTAGAAAAATGTGATTTGTCTATTGCCCTCCATTTCCACAAGATCAAAACAACACAACAGTGGAAACACAGACACAAGCTAGAAATTACAGAATCATTACAATTCACATAAGGCCTAATTTATGCACCAAGTCACCTCAAACATTCCCAAGTTATTCATTAGTTTGTAGTACTTAAATTCCAATTTAATTCTACATTTAACCAATAAACTAAAAATGTATGACCTTTTAACCTATTTTTCCTGCTCTTGTAAATAGCCATCTTGGCCTGGCCGAGCAGGAAATTAGCTAGTTGGTCTGTGTGTCTGTTTTTTCTGGAGTACTTGACCCCAAAAATAAAAACCGTTTAATTAAAAACCAGGTTAAGAGCTTTAAAAAAACAGGCTAAAAGACAAAAAATGGGTGTTAAATCGTGAGCAAAAACTAAAACAATGAAAGACAGGTGTCAGACAAGGTAGGGTTAAGAACACTAATAAAATAATTTACAGCAATAATAGTGTGTAAAATCCTCCACTGCAGATCCCCAACTCTCTTTGTCAGTGGTGGCTTGTTAAAGTATTCTTTATGCTGGCGCTGTGTCTTCCACCCACAGCTCAGACTGGGCCTGGTGCTAGACCTGCTCACAGGCTGTTTTTCTTTTTCTTTCGTGGCAGCCAGGGGGCACTCACACAGTCCCTGTGAGTTCAGTAGGGGTCCTGGGGGGCCAGCAGTGTGTCTGAGTGCTGGGGATACCAGCAGGAAAGAGGGCTTTGTGTCAGGGAGCTGGTGCTACTCAAAGAGCCCCTTCAGGAGCAGCAGCCCCTCTGCAAGCAGGACAGCACGGAGCTAGCACAGGAACCTCTCCACACAGCATAGTGAGCACAGCCCCAGCTCTGTGGCCAGGCTCTCTGTACTCCTCCAGCAGATGGCACAGCTGTGTGACTCTGGCACTCATGATTAGGTATGTAAAGGCAGGGGAGCGGGTGCTCTGTGTGTCCTGGCGGGGGTTGTGGACGATGGACTCCTCCAGGCTTTGGCGCCCGCAGCGTTATGCACATTACACACTGTGCGTACTATAGATTTGCAAAAATTTGGCTTCATAAACGTGGACTTGCATATAATCTTGTGTGATCGGTTTAAGTGAAACAGACATTTTAAGCTTATAGGATTTATTTAGCAGTAGCAAAGAGCAAACGGAAGCAGATAAGTTTTATTGAAGCCTTGAAAGAGCAAAAATCTTTATTCTGATGACCCACTGAACTGTGTTTCTGGCACTAACAGTGGCAGAGTTTTAAACGCTGAAAATATGTTGGCAGAATTTAATGTTAGTACTGCTTATTTGAATTCTGCTGCTCTTCCAGGACTGAGTACAGTAAGAACACATTTATACAAGTTTAATTTGTATTAATTTTATCAGTGTCTTATATTAAAATCAATAATACATTTCCAAATCATTAACACAATTGCCAAGTTGTGGTGTTATTTGGCTTCCTAGCCAAAGGCTGGGAAGCCTATTGTTATTGTTAAAGTTTTTTGTTTTTTTTGTTCTTCCCGAAACTTTAAACTGCTGCTTTGAAGCTGTTTGACTGATCAGATTCTGACTTGGCAGGTAACAAGCTGGATACATTGGCTGAAAGATGATGAAAATTTTTTGCTGCTGTATCTTGCAATTGGCGCTGTGACGCATTTTTCAATAAAACCTTTCGAAATCTTCTTCTTAGAAACCGATGATGTGATTGATCTGAAACTTGGCATATATCATCAGCATCCAAACCTGCATCAAGTTTGCGAAGCAGAAGTTGCTGTGATAAATTTTAATCTCAAAATGGCTGCAACAAATCTTATCGAAACGCGCCCTTAACAGCAAACTGCTATTTGAACACCGTTTCACCAACAAACTCCAAACATGGTAGTTATTGTCCCAGTAACAATTGAACACAAGATGGCCACCAGGTGTATGTTTACGTCTGAAATTTAAAACTGCCTCAGTTGACAAACGGTTTACTTGACTAACTCTAAACTTCACAAGCATCATCCCTAACACTGTAGAAATACAACTGACTTTTAAGAAACTCACATTAAACAAGATGGCTGCCTGACGCATTTAAAAAAAAAAAAAAAAAAAAAAAAAATTCAAAAATTCAAAATTTTCTTCTGTGGAACAGTTGAAGTTGCTGATTTTAAACTTGGCACATTGAAAACTAAACACGCTCAGACGGATACTAATACTGGGGCTTGGGAGCCGTAAAACTGCCTGGCAGTTCTAGTTATTATTATTGTTTTATTTAACTGCCTATTTTTTTCACAGCATGTAAAATAAAATAAAAAATAAAAAAAGTTTAACGACATGCTTAAAGAGTGAATAATGATTACATTAGTTGTAGTGGTTGTGAGAATAATGATTAGAAATAGTATTTCAAATGGGTTTATTTGTACCTTTTATTGTTGTGGCCTATTTGGCTGTCACTGTAGTTGCTGTTCCATCTCGATGGCAGTGCGTTGTGTTCCTTTTTAGAAAGGGAAACAGTAATGTAATTTGATTAGTGTAGATGCTGTGAAACTCAACAAAGAACAAAAATGCAGCACTCTGATTGGCTGAAACATTTTAAAGCATGTTGATGCAGAGTCGTTATCTGCATGAGATGGGATGTCAGTCTGGTTCAGTCTTGAATACCATGTGAAAGATATTTAGGGGTGCTCCTGCCTCCAGATGCCAGTGCAGGGTGAGGGAGCCCTCTTCCTGCAACCTCAGCAGGTGCCACGCCTCCAGCAGGCTGTGGTAGAAGGCTGGCAGTGCAGACATGTCCTTCCTGCTGCTGTCTGTGAGTAACAAGCCTGTCTCCAGCTGTAGCTCCCACACCATGGCAGAGATTCAGGACTGTACAGCAGCCTTTGGACAGACTGCGGCTGGAAGGCAGCGACTCTGCTGCTAATGTCGATCAGGCCCTGTCCCCCCTGCTCCCGGGGCAGGTACAGCACACCCTGTCACAGCCAATGCAGCCCATCCCAGAAGAAATCTAGGACCGCTTTCTACACAACTTTTAGTAGCTCATGTGGTGGCTCTGCAAACACCAGCCTGTGTCACATCGTGGAGGCCACCAGGTTAATAATGATGAGAGCCCTGACTTTGTAAGACAGCTGTGGGAGCAGCTAGCTCCACCTGCCCAGCCGCCGCTGCACCTCCTCCAGCACCCCCTCCCAGTTCTTCCACTCACTGGCCTGGTCCCCCATGTGGACTCCAAGGTATTTGAATCCACCTCGTCTCCAGTGCAGCCCAGCTGGCAAGTCCAGGGGCCTGCAGCCCCTCCATTCCCCCACCAGCAGGGTATAGCCTAAGCCTTTCATCATTAAATATTTCAGAGCTTACAAACAATTTAGTATTAGGGAAATAATCCTCCACCACAACCTCTATCTTGCCCTTTGTTTTTTCTAAAAAAAACCTGTCTGATACTCTGCAGACTGTATCGTACCTTTGAAAGCTGGCTTGTCAATGACCCCAAGGTGAGAGAGGACAGTGAAGCCTCCCTTGCCGTCGCTCTCAGACCCAGAGGAGCCCTCAGTAACTGTGCTGGCAGTAATCACACTCCAGCGCTTAGTGACCTATTTCCCGACAGAGCTGCTCTGCTCCCCGGGCTCACCATCCATCACACCGCGGCCAGTGGTCTCACTACTGTCTACTGAACCCTCGGTGCTGTGCTTCTTCGTCACAGTCCCTTCAGCTGCCTTCCTCAATATTTTCTTCCTTGGCATTTTGAATTCTGCTTCCCTTTTTTTCTTTATCACCCTTGTCCGCATGCATGCATTCCAAAAGGAAAATAACATGAGAATCAATCCTGAACTCTAGAGCTCTGAGTTCAGCTCCCAGCAGGATAGTCAGCACGCGGTGAGAATTAAGCTTATTTACCAGCTCAGGATTCTGTTGCTTCTTTGAGGGGGCTGGGAACTGGAACTAAACTTCACTCCACTTTGAAAGCCCAATTTCAGTGTCGCCTCACCACTGCACCCCTCTTACCATTCAGAAGGACTGACGATCCACAGGTGACCTTTGTCCAGTCAATCAGTTCTTTTCACTTGATGAATCTGATTTTGTATACTGAACTCTGGAGGACTCTGGAACTTGACCAATAGGAGTCACTGTGGTTCAGTGAGCCAGACCATTCCCAGCTGATTTATCTGTGGTCCATGGGAATGCAAAGACCAATGCAGCACCCCCTGCGGTAGAGATGCAGTAATGAATTGCTTATTCAGCACTATGGTGTTTATTTTGTGATTAAGCATTCATTGATCAATTAATAACCTTCGTGCCTCATTTGGAGCCTCTCGTCTGATGTATATATTTTTCCTGATTTTCATTACATGAGAGTAGCGGTTATTTACTTCACGCTAATATGAGACTTGGCTTTTGCCAAGATAAAATGAGACCATAGTGGTGGAGACAAACGAATACATAGTTTTGCTTTAAAATATGAGCCTTCAGTGCTTTTCCTCTATCATGTAAAGTGTATTTCTTTTTGGCCTGGTGTTGATGGCTGAAATGTAATACTGGCTCCAGGGATCAACCAAAGTGCGACTTCCCTAGCGCCTCAGCATGGGAACAGTCTGGAATGGGTTTGGTGGGGGCACTACATGGGGATCATCAGATGGAAACCTCCCATCTTCGGTGTTTCATCGACAGTGTTTCCTTTCCTAAGTTGTTAATCCCTCTCTAGGGGTGTTTTCCTGCACACTGTATTAGAAATCTTAAGCAGGTGTCTCCAGCATCTTTTTCAATCTGAAACTGCAGAGCTGGATACTGCTAGCCACGGTAGCTAACCCTAGCAAGTTTTAAAATGATAACAAATTTATCTTTTTTCCATTTATTGCCAGTACAATAAACAACATTTATTGTACCGATTATTCTTTTTTTAATAATAAAAATACATTATTTTGTAATAATGTGCATTTGTTTAAAAGTAGATGAAGGCAGAATCCAGTTTTTCATATAATAAAGGTCTCCCTCCCAGCTTATCCATTGATTGAGCTCAGAGTAGGAGTGTGTGTGAGTGTGTGGGGGCGTTTTCGAGTAATACAAAGGAAATGGCACAGCATTTGAGTGTGCGTCAACCACTATGACAGATTCATAGTCTGTCTTAAACCTGTGTAGTAACTATAGATATGTTGCTAAATCCTGGTACCTTTGTTGTTGGTCACAGTTTGATTGCAGCTAAACCACTGGAGTGAGTTTGAACAAAAACACATACAGTGATTATAGGTACAAGCAAGCAGCAGACATTTTCCTCTAAAAAGTGTGGTCTGAGTGTGATATTTGATTATTCCCAATTAAATTACAAAAAAAGAAGAAATTAAAAAAAAAAAAAAAATTTAAAAACTTCAGAACAAGAAAAAAGGGGACCAGTTTTTATGATGCCAGTGCAAATAACAGGTTGGATTTCAAAGTTTTGTTAGGGTTGGATATATTTAGTACAACTGTGTGTAATTTAAATGTAATTGTGATGGATTTTAAATAGATTTTGTGGTAGACAAATTGACATTTTACAACAAAATCAATTCAAACCAAACAACAATTGGTTATCAAGTACTAATGCATGAATCAGAATTTAACAAATTAAATGCACAATGGAGTGGTAAAACTGAAAAATAGAAAGCAAAAGAGAGGGGAGAAAAGAGAAAGGGTAGTGAAGTACTTAAAAAATAGATGGTGAGTAAGTAGATTCAAGAAAATGCACAGAGTCCTTTTCTTCAGTCAGTTGCCAGGTTTATTGAAATATGCAGGGAGTCTGGTCCCAGGTACAGGATATACAGAACTCAAAATTACAATGCTTGCGTGACATTAAATACCCTTCTGTATAGATGGTCCACCTCCCCTTTCTCTGACATTAACCAATGGTCAAGGTAATTTAATTTATTGTGTGAGTGTTAATGTGTGTGTGTCTGTGTGTGTGGTCTAGTGTGACAACCTCTGTACTTTCTTCACACTCCTGGAGACAAAAGGTCCATACATCTGCCTTTTGTTATCTCCTTGCGACCCCCATTGATGCCAGTGGGATTATCTCTTTTGATCTCTCTGAAGTCTAGAGCCTGTTCCCTTCTAGTCCACAGCATTGTTATCTCGTTAGCTTGCAGTCATTGTTGGGCAGTTTGTAGACGCATCGTCTCTATCAGTGGTTAGCAGTACATGCAATTTGAACCAAACAGTCTGCTATCTGCAATATTAGTCTCTTTTCAGAAAAGAACACCAGTATAGCTCTGCTAGTCCACATGCGTAGCAAACCCCTAATCAATTCTCAATCCATGTTTTCCAACAGGTAGACCCCAAAAGCAACATTGTGGTAAATGGGTATTTGATGGTATTCTTTGGTATTTTTTTTCTGTAGCTATTACTGAATTAAAATGGAGCATTCCGTGTATAAAATGAAATCACAAGGAGCATGCCCATTAATTGTGGACCCGGCTTGGAGGTGTGGAAACAGAAGGGGGTTGTACAGTGCACCACGTTCGTTGGCGATCCACTGCCCCCAGAACTGAATGTCAAGGAAGGAAAATCACTCAAAACGCTCAATCAGTGTTCTAATGTAAAACTAGAAAAAACTAAATCAAGCATACAAACATTTCGGCTAGTGCCTTCTCCAGAGTACTGCATACAGTAGGAACTGTATGTGGTGGTGTGGTAGCTCTATATCAGGGGTAGCCCCTGGGTGATAAGGGATGGGAACCATGATACTACAGCTTTGCTACCCACAGTGAGGGGTTGGTAAGGTTGGATTGTAAGGTCTGAGTTTATGTTGTGCAAAGTCTATACTTTGACAGTGACTCAATACAAACACTCAGACAGACACGGGAATGTTGAATCCAGGAAATCAAGGGACATTGGACAATATTTTCAAAGCATTTCCCATTATTTAATTAACTCCTATTTTTTTTTAAAGAAGAAAAAATCATGTTAATGTTATAAAATGAGATACAAAACACACACTGACGGTACTTAAGAGATTGTGTACTATATAGCTTAGTTGTTAGGTTCTAGTTTTGTAAAATCAACTGGTGTTTTACCTCTTTCAAAAAAATAGAAATTTATTACAGATTGGAGTAAACGCTTTGAAAATATGGCTCATTGTGTTCTTAGGAGTCTTAAATGAATGCCAAATGTCACCTAAGACAACTACACATGGGAAAAGTGACTATGTGATTGCTTGTGGAAGATGATAGCTGCAGAGGACATTATAATATCTATCTAAGAAGAATAATTAAATGCACACAATAACGCAAGCATTGACAGCTGGTAGCAAGCAAATAATATCAACCAGAATTGAGAGTTGCACGGGGTGAATTGTTCTGGTGACAGACTGTTAACTGGGCTAATAGTCAATGATCAATAAGACCAGATCCTCCACTCTGTCCGAGCAATGATCCTCCTGTTAATGGCTGTGCAGACATGCAGTAGGGAGAGGGGAAAGATTATGTGTTCAAATCCCAAACAAAATGAGTGGCATTAGGAGGGACATCTGTAGACCCACATCAAAAGAGAAATATATTAAAATAGATTGCAATATATGTTTCAATATTTTGATGTTTCAAATTCTATTTTGAATTTTAAAACCAAGGCACTCTAGGTCACCACTCAGTCGATCAAAGCGCCACATATGCCTGCTGGGTGATGCAGAACATCAACACCAAAGATCCATCCATGAACAAGGTTTGTTTTTAAAGGGTTGACGTTCATTGGGTCTGTTTACCAAAAGATTCTGGTTTCACATAATGTGAAGTGTACACACACACACAATGCATTTTGATCTTTAATAGAAACCTGTGAATTTTCAATATGTTGACTCCTTACTTCCATAGTTTTGTCATTGTTTTCTAAGAAAGTACACAAAAAACTCTCATGAGCTGACTTGTGATATTTGTTCTGCAGCATAATAGGATTTAAAGCATAATGATCATTGAGCTCCACCAGCTTAGCAAGTGTTATTTCATGGATTTCAGAGTTGTTGGGATAAAAAAAACAAACAAACAAAAAAAAAAAAACAGTGTTAAGTGCATCTGCAGAGTACAAGCCAAGTATATTGGAACAAACATCATTGCGCAACCTCAACAAGTGTTAATGATGCTGAATAGTCCTCAAATGACTTTCAATGGCTAATATAGGTAACATATTATGCTGTGGTAATATAAGGTGGGTCAAAAGTTGGGCAACAGTAATTTTCTCTATTTCTAGGCAGTACTCATGTCAAAGGACAATTTGGAATACCTACTGTGCTATGTAAGAAAACATCAACACTCACGTCTGAGATGCACTCAGACTTTGCCAACACAGGGCTGTCTTTTAGCCCTCCCTGTACAATTACCTTGCAAGGGTCGTGTAATAAATGGCAATGTTAACAAATGGTAACCAATACAGCAGTACCAGTGCCATTGTGTAATACTGCAGGTAATGCTGCTGTCTGGTAATGGGTGTGTCAGGGTAATACACTGGTACTTCAGAAATATTCATATTATAGAAATCTTTAAGCAATGGCTTTAAAGGCTGGTTGAGTGTACAAGCAAATAACCAACCCTGAGTTTATTCAAGCGAGAATTTTTTTTTTTTTTTAGATCCTCAAAACAAAGTATACTTACAAAAGAGCAAAGAAAATGTAAACATAAGGAATCCAACACCATATTTAAAAAAAAAACAAAATGTGGAAACTGAGAAATTTAAACAGGGTTAAAAGACAAAGGCCTAAACCTACCCTTTGACTTTATTAGTACGTACCACAATTAAAAACTCATTATCATCCAGTCGACTGAAGTGCTGTGTAAAGGTTCCCGTAGGAGAGCAGCAATGCAGATCCTGTTGAGTCACTGCACTGTGGGTGCAGGTCCTCTTGCACAGCAGAAATCCAGTGTACACAATCCTAAATGCCAAGTGGGGTTTCTTATTTAAATTAAGTGGCTGCTAGAAGATTCGTCAGTGGAGTACAGTGGTAAGAGTGTCTATCCTTTCATGTAAATAAATTACAAGCCATGGTCTAAAAGAACTCAGCTGCCCTGATGTGTGCCACAATGGAGAGATTGACTGTACCATAAAAAAGTATGGATAAAAAATATATATATCTGTACTTTGCTCTTCATTTTCCCTTCTATCCTGACAAGTGTTCCAGTCCCTGACGATGAGAAACATCCCCATAACATGATGGTGCCACCACCATGCCTCACAGTGGGGATGGTGTTCTTTGGGTGATGCGCTGTGTTGGGTTTGCGCCAAATATAACACTTTGCATTTAGGCCAAAACGTTTAATTTTAGTTTCGTCCGACCACAAAACTGTTTGCCACATGCATACATGCATACTTTGAACGGGATTCAAGGTGGGCTTTCTTGAGTAATGCCTTCTTGGCACCCTACCATATAGGAGTGCTTGGGATATTGTTGTCACATGCACACTTTGACCAGTCTTGGCCATAAAAGCCTGTAGCTCTTGCAAAGTTGCCATTGGCCTCTTGGCAGCCTCTCTGATCAGTCTCCTTGCTCGGTCATCCAGTTTAGACGTACAGCCTGATCTAGGCAGGGTCTTGCTTGTGCCATACACCTTCAACTTCTTAATAATTGTCTTGACCATGCTCCAAGGGATATTCAAGGCCTTTGATATCTTTTTATACCCATCCCCTGATCTGTGCTTTTCACCAACTTTGTCCCAGAGTTATTTTGAAAGCGCCTTGGTACTCCTGGTTGAGTCTTTGCTTTGAAATGCATTACCCAGCCGAGGGAATCTACAGGAACTGCTGAATTTATCCTGAAATCATGTGAATCACTACAATTTAACACAAGTGGAGTCCACTTAACTTGATATGTGATTTTGAAGGTGACTGGTTACACCTGAGCTAATTTAGGATTACAAGGGGGGTGGGGGGACTATTTATCCAACCAAGCTATTTCAGTTTTTATTTTTAATTAATATACTACAACTGTCTAGAATATTTTTTTCACTTGGAAGTTGTGGGGTAGGATGTGTAGATAAATGAAAATGCTGAAAGGGTGTGTAGACTTTCTATAGGCACTATATGTGTGTATGTATATAAGACCATTTATACAATAATAAAAGCATTATATATATATATATATATATATATATATATATATATATATATATATATATATATATATATATATATATATATATATCCAGTGAGAAATCCCATTGAAGGAAAAATTAAGACAGCAACTCCCGTCTCAATTAAGTCCAAAGCCCCAAGGAATTCTCAATCCTAGCAAGTCTTTATTTAAACATATTTAAAACCACGATAAACATAATAATGGCTTACATGTTTTGACCTGTCGGTCTTCCTGAGGAAGAAATGCATAAGCCATTATTGTGTTTACTGTGGTTTTAAATATGTTAAAATAAAGACAATTGCTTTTATTGAGAATTTCTTTGGACTTAATTGAAATGGGAGTTGCTGTCTTAATTTCTCCTTTGATGGGATTTGCCACTGGAGGAGACTTCCATTTATCTATATCCCAGGACGAGGCACCCCAGATTTTAAAAACTGTTTCTGAAAACTTTTGTAGCGTCGGCACCCACTTTTTATATATTTCTGTGGCTGTTTTCGAAACTGGATTTTTGTAGTGCTTCTGAAAAAAATGCCCAACAATGTCTGTAAAATGCTGATCTACCATTTGTCCAAGTCCTGCTAGATTGAAAATGAAAGAACTGAAATTGCAGAAAAAACAACAGAACACTTGTCATTCAAAATGTGCCACAAATACTTAAGAAATGATAAAAATAGGGGTGGGGGATTTAAGAATTCGTCATACCATGCTGAAAGAAATGGTGCAATATCCAATTTTATCTCCAGTTCGTGTGCTACATCTAGCACTAGTACTGCAGAATCTGCATCAACTGTACAAATAGACGCAGATCCTGGGGGCGATGGAGTCAAGTCCCACCCACTCTTCGTGGTGGGGGTACAGGACTGGAACGCACCAGATTCTCCACCCCTCCTTATTTTACACAATGAACTAGTCCAAGCCTGTGAACCTGATACGCCTCATTGCTTGCACTAGTGTCATTGATGAAGTTGATGCATACAATAATGTTTTTGATTTTGGAAATGGAAATTCGGTTTTGTTTTAGGAAGGTACCTGCAAAACAAACAAACAAACATAACAATAGAGTGCAACAACTAGATGGTAGCAGTGAAAAACTGACAGAAGTTAGTGAGGTAGGGCTTATTTTTTTATTTATTTTATTTCTAAAATATAAGGGCTAATCTTACACACAAATGATTTTAGGAAACTTAATGAATCTTCTGTTATTTACCAAAAACGCTTTAACATGAATATGTTTAATTAAGGGGACGGGTAAAAAAAAAAACAAAAAAAAAAAAACACGAAGTGAAAACAAAATTGAGATAGAAAAAATGTTTTGATGAAATGTAGCTTATCGTTTTGCGAAGGTAATCGCTGAGACTATTGTAATTTTGACCTGACTTTTTTCCAACTTGATTTATCTAGCTAGCTACAACACACATGAAACCTATGCATAGATAGTGCATAGATAGACCTATGCAAAGAACTGTAAAGCAGGAGAGAGAGTGGAGGTATTTATTTTAATACAGGGTCGGCTATATCGACTACTTCTTAGTAACCTGCTGCTGTAGATGCAAGTAATGAATTAGTTGGTAGCAAAGGGAATTTAAGCATCAGTTTACTGCTGTGCATCACCACATGGAGCAGCTTGCTTCCACTTCCAAAAACACAGACATTAGAGGAAGAGCAAAACATGTTGTACAGGAATTGGAAAAACATGCTTTTGTAGGGTTTTGTCAAAACTTAGCCTTAAGGCAGGGCTAGCAGCAGTAGTTTTACCAGCATTACATTTCAGGACATTAAACTTAAGGACCCCCACACTCATGACATTTTGAAAAATAGCTTACAAAGACAGAAATTGAAAAAACTGTTGAAATCAGTCAAGGGGTTTGAGTCCAGGTTTGACAACATAATTAAGCTTTCCACAGAGGAAGGGGTTTCAGAAGGACCCAGATTGATACAGTGCTTTTTAATTTTCTGTCATGATGCATGGCCTGATGATCTTGTTAACTTAGGAAATGAGCAGTTAGAAGTCTTACTGAGTTGATATAGTGACCTTTTAGAAAAGAATGGATGCAATGCTGATGCAGTTCAAGCAGAATGGAGAATGCTTAAAACACTGGTCTGTGGACAGTTTATAGATAAATCCTACATTAGTTTATGGGAGGTCATGCCAACAAGAGAACCCTTTTGTTGCACAGATTTAAAAAATCTACATTTAGTGGGAATCATGCTTATGCTACCAATATCCGCTGCCCAATATGAATGTGGATGTTCTGCACAAAACAGAATTAAATCCAAGCTATGCAACTCACATAATGTGGCAACTGTTGAAGATCTTGTGAGAATCAGTGCAGATGGCCCTTCCCTTAAAAAGTTTGATCCAGAGCCTTGTGTTAAGCGCTGGCTTTGCATGAGTAAAAGGAGATGAAGACCAAACTACACTTCCTGGCCAAGTGATGCAAAAGGAGATGAAGACCAAACTACACTTCCTGGCCAAGTGATGCAAACATTTTATTAACTATTGGTGACACTGGCTCAGACTGACGAATAAGAAAGATTTGATATAGTTGTATGTAGTTCACAGGCTTACGTTAAGGCCAAATTCCACCTAATTTGTTAAACTTTATCAAAAGGCAGAAGTGCAGGATATTTGAAATTCACTTTTAAAGCATGAAAGATGAGGAACAACAGCATAAGGAGGAAGGACAGGTGTATTAGCAGAATAGCAGATTACACAGATGACAAGGAAGGCAGAGCAAGTCATTCAGGCAGCGTAGAGGATGAATGAGGCAGCACATGAGGCAAAGTGAGTACAAACATTCTGGTTTTATATTGTTTTCTTGTATTTTGAAGGAGATGAATTTGGAGGCAGCTAACTTCCTATTAAACTGGCACCCAACAACTGGATTTGGCGCCCAAAAAATTTGGTCTAGGAACCATTGGCTCTTTGGGTAAAAAGTCTTTCTGAAGCCCAGAGAAAGTATTTGAAATTGTGTCCCTTCACATTTTACTGTAAAAAATGTTCAACGTAAACCTAATTTCTGAAGTTTAAATGTTCAGCGTCAAATTTAATCCGTGTTCAATCTACGTTTACCTTTATTATTGGTTCTTTCAGCTTGGTGGTATGGTATAACGGTGTTTTCATGTGCTATGATCTGGTCAAGTCTCTTTACCTTAGACTTCCTGCTTTTTGTATGTTGTGTAATCTTTTATTTTACTACAGAAGTCGTTGCATTATTTTGTTGTTTTACCTTTCCATTCTAGGTAACTGCTACATAACGTTTATTTATTTATTTATTTACTACATTCTTGTGTGAATTGCCTTGGACAAATTAATAAATAATAACAGCCCTGCGTAACAACTTGCAATGTTATGTGTCCGTCTATGAATTATATATATATATATATACACACACACACACACACACACACGATTTCTGTCAGTCTTAGTTGAGATCAACTTTTTTTTTAACCTTTTTTAAACCATACATTTAAACTTATGACTTTAGTTCGGAATATATTATCGTAAAGCACTATTTTTCTTAAAAGCCTTCGCCTCAGAAAAACAAAAACCCACTAATTCTACTCTGGATTTGTATATATTTAACACTGTCCTTTTACACAAAATATTTTAGTTTAACAAATCCTATAATGCTTTTCATTTTAAGTGTAAAAAGCTTAAGGCGACACAGGGTGAATGTGCGTTGTTCTTTGGACTTAGGAGGCCACCATACTTTGCAGTACATATTTGAAAGGCATATCGTTATCATTTCATGTTTTTTCTGTCTTATACTTTTACAGTATTTATAAATATCAAGTAATGATATATGAATAAAGTTCCACGAATACAATATGCAGGCATTTTTATATTACAAAGGACAATCGTAGGAAGAAGTATTGTTATTATACCCCCCACACCGGGTTCACCGTCTGTGTCTCGAGACAGAAACTCGGGCGCGAATCGGGTGATTGAATTTTGACAAAAACATTTAAATATTTTACCTCAGATAACTTGCGTCACACTAATACGGTAACTGTTACATATCAATAAAACCACGACTGTAAAATAAACATTAATGGTGTATTTATTACATTATCTCTATTTACAGTTTAATCAGATTAATTTCAATATTGTACCTCAGACAATTTGGGAAGCACTCACCTGACTACGTTGCCTCGTGTGTGTGTGTGTGTGTGTATATATATATATATATATATATATATATTATATATATATATATATATATATACATACATACATACATTGGACGATGTGAATACAATGTTAAATTAGCTACACACAGTACCAGTTATTAACTAAATGGTCACATTAATTATGAAAGAGAAACAAAACGTTTACATGCAAATTAACAATTAATAAAACAGGACACAATGTTTCCTTTATTCAATAAATAGTCATGATAACAATAAACATATACATTTTATATACATATATACTTTATAGATATTGAATAAAAAAAGTATTAAGAGCGTTTGCTTAAAATATAAGAGCGTCTCCAATCAGCCTCTCAAAAGACGTTGAGACAGCACGAGATCAAAATTATGTGTTGGGCTACCGTCGAGGTTTGGTTTTACCAACGCCAACCAACTGATTCGACCTAAACACAAAGTTAATGATGTTCAATGGGTAGTTTCTTTATCCATGCCATCATAGTGCAAAAAAACAGGACTTACCTGTTGCAAGGTTGGCGAGGGCGTCATTTCCTGGGCTACACCACAACCAGTTCTGTGTTTTTCCACTAGGTGCCGCTGATCGCCTCAAGTCCCGTCCATAGTCTCCATAAAAGTTGCCTGAGCTGTTTGTTTTACGCAAGCGCAATTGAGCTGTTTGTCCTGTTCATCTGGTTGAGTTACCTGAGAGAATCAGTTTCGGTGGAGAGAACCAAGTGTACCCTGCTATAGGGCTTTCTCAATGTAAGGCGCGGAGAGGTGGCGGGGGGAAATCTGGGGCCAATGCTGTGGGTTCATAATTGGAGCAGAAGCAGGTGACGAATAACTTACACGCAATAAACGAGAGGAAATATACAGCTGTATAGTATTCTACAATTGTTGGTGTTTTTTTTTTTTTTTTTTTAATAAAATAAACCACGGCGGAATTGTGCGTTTAATTTTGCTTTGGGAAGTAGAGTAACTATTCCAAAGCTCAGAGTGTTTGTTACTGCTGGTGTTGAAGCCCGACATAGGTGCTAAAGTGTTGAGCAGAGCTCGGTTTTTGGTTGTAACAGTGACGCGGACCTTGGATAATTAAATCGCCAAGATGATGCGCTTTTTGCGTCGGACCTTTGGCCGGGGGTCTATGCGGCGGTATCAATCACCAGGCGAGCGGGACAGGAGAGGCAGAGGGGGTATTGGAAAGGAACCGCAACCACAACCACAACCGCACCCGCACCTGCACCAGCAGCAGCTGCATCACGTCCCGACCGTGGTGACTGGAGGAGCCGTGGTTCACATCCCAGCGGCGGGCAACAGTAAATCTGTGCTGACCTGCAGGGTCTTGCTGTTAGACGGGACTGACGTCAGTGTCGATCTACCGGTGAGTCTCCGGTTTTCATAGCAGTGCACTATTAATTCTCTTGTCCACAATTGTTGCATATCAATACATCAAATTTGCGTTATTCCCATGTACACTGCTAAGGAACTTTCGTTTACACGCAGTAAAAGTGAATACTGACTGTTAACCTTGTTAAGGTGGAAATTATAAATCTGTTCTCTGAGTAGTCATGACAGCCACGAATGTTAACTTGCTGGATGCATTACTTTAACACAGTAATTATTGTTAAAGTTTCGTTATCACTTGGCAGAATGCAGGGATTGGTTTTATTTTAAATGTATGTGACGTGTAAGGTAATTACGCAAAATTGTTTTATCTCAAGTGTTGTGTTTTGGCGTGATTTATTAACATGGCAACTGGTGTATTGTTTTACACGAAGTACTGTATATATTGGCTTAAAACAGGTTTTGTTGAGCTGAGTAACAGTTACTTGTTCTGACTTGGCGCAACAGAAACCATACTGTAGCCTACTGTTTGCACGTAACTTTGCAATAGACTTTGAGCTTAGTAAGTAAATATCCCCCCACCCACTTTTTGATCTGTCGCCTAGTTAAACCTTTGTTGTCAATACAAGGATTGTAAGAATGTTTAGTACACTGTAACATTCTAATGTAATGCATGGCTACGCGATTACCTGAGTAGAAAATGACCTAGCAACAAGGGGTGGTACCTGATAGAGATTTGTATGCAAGAAGATAGTTGGACTACATATTATGGGCATTCTGCCTGTCAAACAGTATAAAGGTTGAAAATTATATGCACGTTTTTTTAAACTGTATTCGTTGAAACCAGAGGGAGAAACATGCAGTACAACAGTGCAAGCTGCCACGCAGATGCATACAATAATGAAATGCCATGCAACAAGATATTGCAACTGCGATCATTGTAAGGTTGTCTCGGTAAACCAATTATATTGCATTGATCATGTACAATATAACAGTAGTGCTAGAAAACTTCCCTGGTAACAACCTCGACATTTTCCACACAGATGCCAAAGATTTGCAACTGTTATAGTAACTGTATCAGCCAACATGTTGCAGACTGCCAAAGTAAAGTTATGTTTTTCAAAGTCACACAGTTCTTTTATATCTTAAAAAAAAAGAAAATGTAGCCTGTGATATGGAATTATCTTTAAACATGTTAGTTATATCACCATTGTTTCATTTTCATTTCTGCTGCCAGAGTAGGAGCTCAGGTGTATACTGTACATGTTTTGAGTAATGCAGCTGTTTTTCTACTTCCTTAGCTTTCTGGTCATACTAAATGCTTTGATTATGTACAGTGTCTCTTGGCACACATTTCAAACTATTTCCAGAGATGGAAGTAAGAATCCTATTGTATAGCAGTTTGATCCATTCCTTGTTTTACAGTGGGTTTAATAATGCACACCTGAGCTTGTTAGCTAAACACTGTGGCTAATCAAGCTTGTGTTAAAACCTGTCATGAGTGGAAACAGCAGTCATCGATCCCTGTGTTTCTGTCATTCCATGCTGTCAAAGGAAGTAAACTATGGGATTGTTTTGTAGAAATAGAAATCATAAACTTGAATATCAGTTATAAAAAAATCTGTTCTGTGAAAGTTTAAGTTAGTTGGGTCTTGACTCAGTTTTTCTTGGGATTCATTCATTTATTTAATTATTTGACATTTAACTGCAATGGCTCATGTTCCATGTTGTTTGAGGGTAAGGGGTGAAATAGCCTTGAGCCCAAATTGTGTCTCAAAACATTAGGTCTACTTAATCATATATAACCTGCAAATTATAACATTTCCAACACAGAAATGTGCAAAATCACTTGAAAGTGGTCCTAGCAAACAAAGTTGGGCTGACAAGAAATGCAGTCAAACTTATATCTATCACCGAGATAATCGGCTAAGAAACTGGAGACTGTTGAGAACTTGAACTGGAGTTTAGTTCTGCATACGGTAGATCTCCATAGTGACTTTTTTTCATACTTTGATTACGATGAACAGTAAACTAGCTCTAGTTCCAAAACTGATATTTTCTATACCAACACTTCCCTTTTGTCTCAACCCTGATTAATTTACTGCAACAAATTATTGTACACACATGAAAAATGAACTGGATGGGTTACTGTAATATTTGACCTGTTTTACCAGTATTTCTATTTTTAAAGATCAGCTGTGCGCTCTGAGTGCTAGATACTATTTAAACAGGATTAAAACTCATGAATAGAATCCAATCCAATACTTCTACTTTTTATAAATCACCACAGCAGCATAAACACTGACCGCCCTTAAAATCAGAGAATGGCCTTAACCCTTTCAATTCTGCAGATCTGTAAAAATAGCTCCACTGGACATGGCGGAACAGTGGTGTGCTGTAGTACTCTGAGACAAGCATGCATACTGTTGGGCTTTCAACGTTGTATATCAAGGCCATTAGTACATTAATGCTTGTGGGTCCCTTTCTTTTGCACAAAAGCACGTCCCGATTCTTTAGAAAAACCGTATGCCAGCTGTGAAAGCAAATTTCTTTTTTTTACCAGCCTTCTGAGATGCAGTGCCTTGTTCGTCGGATTGCTGTCTTGTCAAACGCAGCAGTAACGTGTTACCGGTACACTCAAACAAGAGTGGTAATCATGCATCACTAAGTGATTTGAAGTTTGAGGTTAGACACTGTGAGGTTGGAAAAGGTCTGGTAAAGATGAACTCCCATATGAATCTTGCAGCACAGGCTTATCGCTAGACGTTAGGGAAGCAGGCATGTTTTATCAAACAGACCCCTGCAGGAGATGCTGTCAAAGGGAATTGAAATTGTGCTTTTGTGAGTCTGATTTAAAATCTTTCCCGTGTGCGAAGTTTTTAAATCGGCACATGCAGAATGCTCCCAATCACTACAGCAGGTGATTAAGAGTACAAAACCTCTTTAGTGGTGGTGGTATAGTATCAGTGTATTAATCTCAACTAATGTGAGATGTGTTATATGTTTTATACATTTTTTTTGGCCTTAATTAACCTGGGTGGGTCTGTTGTGTTAAGGCAGTCTATTTTGCAGGAAGGTCCAAAAAGGCAGCAGAGTAATACTGTACACTGCAGTTCACTCATGTTCAAAGTTGCCACTGTCTGGAATGACTATCTCTGGGACGCGCAAGACCAGGAAATGCATTTATATAGATTGATTGAAATGCCAACGAGGAACCAACTCCTTGACAAAATATGCTCCACACCAATTAAAAAAATAATAAAAATAAAATATAGTGATAATAACCGTAATGTTTATATTAAATGAAGATTAACGATAGTAATCATGTGAGAGACAAATAAATACAAAAGTTAGTAGGAGTAATTCAGTAATATAGAAAATGTACAGGACAAACAAAATGGCAAGTTCAGGCAGGACTTAATATTTAGGTGTAGTAATCTCCCAGTGCTCTTCATGAAAATATTAGTGTACTGTATGTGGAGAAGCTACAGTGATGTTATACTGTCTAGTTATTACTCCACTTGCAGTCTGCTAGAAAGTTGGCATGCTGTCTTCGGAGCTTTGGGGAAGAACAGTAATACCACGTTTCCATGAACGACAGAACACAGGTACGTGCTCAAGTTGCCTCCCCCCTCCGTTTCCATGTTTTAAAATTTTAAAATTATTCAAGTTGCCGAATTTTCTGGTCCGATTTCACGCCTCAGGCCGGCACAGACCATAGTAACAGTGAGTAAGTTAGCGAATTGGAGAACGGTGGTGAATCCGCCATTACCTTAGTGTTACTGTTTTTTGTGCTCCTCCAGATAAAGATAAATTATTGTTCATTTTGAAGCCGGACTTGCGTTGATCATTTCAACAAGTACTGTACTGTTAATATTATAGTATTGCAAAACAATAGTATTAACAAAATTACCTTTCTTTTAAAAGCTGCATTAAAAAAATGTTCATGAAGTTCGCTGCACAGCCATTTTAATATACCGGTACAGTACAGAGAGTAATATCTGTAGTGAGCAGTACTGTGTACAGTTGGTCTTGTTCAAGAGCACCGGAATAAATGACATGCACACATGTAAATTGGTACCCAACTAAAAACCTCGAATCCAAGTCGTTCCTCCCCAAATTTGAACTTTTATTTTGGCCACAAAGTGCGACTTAAATTCGAGTAAATACAGTAATATATGCCCAATGTTTTTGGTTGTATTTTCCTATGGGAAACCATTTTCCACCGTAAGCCTAAACTCCTAATTTCATTTTTCACATAGTGTCATGAAGAACCTTTTTAAATAAAATAAACAATGTAATTTATTTATTTATTTATTTTTTAATCGAGGCAACAGTGCCAAAGCAGATCAAAATCCAAGATGCTGTAATTAGCAAGTGTGAATCATTTCACTCGCTAGAAACGCAATAACCCTTTTGACTTTAGCTTAAGATATAGAGGTGCTGAACTGTATGTGTTATATAATATAAATAAACACATGATTACTGCATTCTGCATTGAGGCGTTTTTTTTGCCCACAAAATAAAGACTGATTGTGTGCAATTGTAGCAGATCCCCACTTCATTTGCGTTAATCAGTGCAACCAGTACCATAGAACAGGTGGTTTAACGTCGCCCTTGTTTCCACCTCCCACTTGCTTTAAAATGTAAACAGGTGAAGGCTTTCCTTTTGGGACGCCTGCGTTTTCGTCTTTAAGCATTTGCTGATAAAAAGGCTTTACAGTCTTATTGAAGTTGGTGTCCCAAAGGAGTCAGTCAGCTTCTGAAGAGAAACAAAACATGTGTCCTGGAATGATGCAGAATAATAGGAGGAGACTTCTACTGTGTTCTTCCAAAGAGAAAGCAGGCGTCAGCAGAATGTCTCTTGAAAACGGTTTAGGATGAAGCCCTTTTAATCTCTCTTAAACTCATTAATAACAAATTGAAAGATTATACTTATAAACATCTATTTTAAATAGGTTCTGCTTTAGAAATGTGCTGTATGTTTGTTGCATGGGGGGTATAGCAGGGGTTGGCACTTACTTCTCCTCTTTGTTAAATTACATGCAGTATCTGTTCACGCATTACATTTTTCATGTTTTCTGCATATGTGTGCTTTCCCTCAAGTAAGTGTAGGATTATTAATTTTCTGATTGGATTATTGCATCCCTGAGGACACTTGTACAAGTTTTCCCACAGTTGTACGGTAGTATGCATTTATTATAGTTTACCATCATTTGCATGTTTTTAAATATGCTGTAACCATACATCTTTGGTCTTTAGAATGCCATATTTATTTTATTATTATTATTTTTTTCCTATACTTTTACTGTGGCAGGAAGTGAACTGAATTGCTACATAGACCTCATTTTGACAATACTGTATACCTTGACATTATTCTACACTAAATCCACCAGCTGCTGAAGACTTTTGAATGCTAAAAAATATTTTATAAAAGAATGAGAGCATAATTTCACTAATGTGCAGGTGGAGTTAGGGTACCATAGCGTAAAACAGCCCCACTGTGTACCAAATCACTATCAAGGTCATGGTTCAGTGGAGCTGCTCAACGCCCTGTAGTATACAGTACACATATTCTCCTAAATAAACAGATGTTATTTCGCAGAAAACAAGACTCTTACACAAGTTTCCATGGTGTAAAAGCTTATATTTGAATCATTTAATATTTGAAGTGAAACTCGGCCTTCAAAAGTGCAAAATTTAGTGACTGAGATTCCAATAACATGGAATAATACTCAAGCTTTTTCTGTACTGCAGAGCTACTGTGTTTTAATCACTGTTCCTGTACACATTTTAAAGTTTCTCAGAACCAGATTAGTTATTTTGTTTGGAGTACCAGTCCCTTTTCTATATTAATTTATATTTAAAAAAGCAGTATCAATAGACAGATGAGGTCACCTGTTTGTACAGTACATTGTGATGGAGATACAACATCCTTGTGTTGTTATACAGTTGTCCCGCAGTATACTGCCCCCCCCCCCCCCCCCCTTATAACACCACCCTCGCATACCGCCAGCTATTCTTTCTGAACAAATGTCACAAATAATAAAAACAGTGCTATTTGTACCCGTTATATCGCCACACCCCTCTCCACCATCCACCAACTTCCCAAGCCAAGCAAATGTAAAAATAAGCATTGTAGTTTCCCTCATTGTAGCGCCAGAGAAATAATCATGGCCAATTAAAACAACAAAGTATGCAGTTAACCTTTGACTCGATTTACTAATTCGTTGTTAACTGAACATTCACCCCAAAGCAAAACAGAAAGTACAACATGGCGGGTCAACCCTACATTTAACACCAGAGCAAAAGAAACAACTCTGCATGTATGCATCTGAAAATAAGAAAGCAAGACATCGCAAATGTTTTCTGGCCTAAGTGAGGTATACTGTTAATCAAAGGACAATTGGAGATATTTATGGGGTTTCCATGCAAGTTTTTTTTTTTTTTTTAACTGTAGACATTTGCACAAGAAATATCTCTTGTAAAATACTTTGTTGGGTTTCCGTTCATTCAGTTTATTTTACTCTAGTAAACCAGGCTTTTCACCCGACGTCATGCAAATGAAGGGGAAAGGTGGGGGTTGATATATAAATTAGCTATTCGTAAAGTACTTGTGCTGTTTTTGAAGATTACTAGTGTAGTTTCCATGCGCAGAGAACTGCTACACGAGTAAATCTAAGCTGCTGTAATAAAGCAAATAAAAAAAAAAGTGGTGTACTAACAAATGTGAAGAAAGAATCTGCTATGCTTATTAGTCCCTTTTATATATTGTGTTTTGGGGATTCTGTTGTAGCTACAGTACTGTACAGTGCAACACTCTTGTTAAATAGAGCACTCTTTCTCTCACTACCTTATTATAATAATGCTGTAGGTATTACAGAACTACCAGTTCAGAGACTGGTTTAAGTAGGTTTGTAAATGTTGGTACATTTTGGAATTAAAAACTATGGAATGTTAAGTAGACCCACAAGGATAGGATTATTTGGAGAAAATGTTACATAGCCTAACTGTGCTTTCTGTAGATTGACGTTGTAAACTGTTTTGAAAGGATGTCAAAAATAATTCAATATGCTTTCAGATCAGAGTCTAGAATCTGGTTTACTTCTCTTGATTTTATTACTGTTCAGCTTCCTGAAAATCCACAAAATGGGATCAGCAAAACATTTCTGTGTACTCTGTGTGTGTGTGTGTGTGTGTGTGTGTGTGTGTGTGTGTGTGTGTGTGTGTTAAGCATTAAGCCTTTTCTTAACTGACAGGATGTCAGTGTTTTACAGAAAACAATAACACACAGCAAGCTGCAAGTACACCTCAATAACTGCGGTGACTCTTCTTCTCAGGAACTATATCGGAAAGAAAACACATAACAACATCCCGGTCATTTGTCAGTGATAACTCTGTGATCCATTAATAATAACCATGTGGCTTCCAATACAGAATTATTTATCTGCACTTTTTGCACAGATTTAGTTTCTTACCAAAAAGATAAAGTAAGTAGCTGTGACGGGGTACTCCCTGCCCCTGTGCATGTTATGTTTTGTATTTTGTTTTTGTTGGATTATTATGTATTCTGTTTGGCAGGATGAGAGAGGTGCCATCTGCCATTATTTGTTATTATTTTATAATACCTTGTGTGACTGTCGGCTAGTAATTATTGAGTTATCTGACAGTTACGTATCTTTAGTACGGAAAATGTGACTGAGAGGTTAACAAGATAATTGATAGCTAGTTAACCCCTCGGTCACCACTATAAGAACCTGCAGCTTTGGCTGCAGCGGGTTGAGGGTTCGGTGAGTGGAGAACAGGAGCAGAGAAAGGAGGTAAAAAGAATATCTACAAAGAAAACAACTGTTACTCTTGCTGGCTTTAAACCAGCATGATACTTGTTTGTTGCTAGGCCTCCCATCGCTCCCCATCTTGGTCCCACAGGAGGTTTGTCACATCTGGGAGGGCCTCCTCCATATTCCTCTCAGACTCCGCCAGCCAGTCCCAGATTCCCCCAGAGAAGAGTTGACTCGTCCGCCTTGGAGCGTGCGGGTCCTCTCTCGCCAATGCTCGGGCTCCTCCCTCTCCTACCATGCGTTGTGTTGGCTGAGGGGAAGGTGCCTGACAGGATGCAACACCCTTCTTCATCCAGACAGGCGAGGCAGACATCTGGCGTAGCAGAGACGCAACGCGACTGGACCCCACCCCCCTAATTATTAAATTAGATTTAATAAAAGCTGAGCGCTGTCGCGTCTCAGTTTCATCCCACAATTGCCTGTGTGTTGCGTTCATTTCCTGGACTAGTGTCACCGCTAAAGCCATCCTTGTCACAGTAGCCTATTTAAAAAAAATAAACAAGAAAATATATTAAAAAAATTATGTGGAGCACGTTAAGTAAGTAAGTGTGCTTCCTCCTTTTGAATGAAATATTTCTTTAGCAGAGTTTGCAAATTCTGTTTTTTCCTGCTTGGTAAAGAAATTCCACCCAAAGCTTTGCCTGGATGCCATTGTTATGTATTCACAGACAGAATTTAGTGATCAGGAACGACACTTTATTGTTACAACCAAACAGACGCACATGTCCCACTAACTCTTGCGACTGCCGTCAAAACCCAGCTGCCACAATTTATTGTAGCAGTTGCGACAATCCATAAGATAATAGCGGTGATGTACTACTGCATTAGTCTTAAAACAACAACAGCAACAGTGGAATATGGCCAATATATGTCACAAAGAATCCCGCAGCATGCAGCGCATTTAACATTAACTGTGTTTAAACTGTTATTATTATTATTATTATTATTATTATTATTATTATTATTATTATTATTATTATTATTGTTTTATTGTTATTATTATTGTTATTATTATTTCAATGTTTCCAGTACTGAAAAAGGTTACATGAGTCTACAGATTTGAAGGGAATAAATGGATTTGTACTATATAGTATTTAAATGTATATCATGCACTTAAAAAATATGTGTTTTTTATTTTTATATCAGTGCCTGTAAAAGATACAGGTACCCGAGTATTTTTCATGGTGGTTACCTGGTTCACACAAATATTTTGTTAGTGTTCTAAATCACAATGTAACCAACCGGTGCCCTTTTTGTGAATAGCACAGGGGTGGACAAATAACTACTATGTGTGGTAGCAAAAGTTAAACTATGGTAGCCCACATTTTTCAGTAGATAAACATTAACATTTAACACTACGAAATGTGGACAAAAAAGAAATGCAACATCAATCTGAGGACGTCTAATAAAACGTGTTCCTTTTTTACCATATATAACCAGATACTGCAGAAGTTTGCTAACAACCTAGTTTCTGTTAATATTTCTACCAAACAACAACAAGCTAATAAGTTTCCTTATATAAAATGTAGGGAGTTATGTTTGACTGCATCATTTGCATTATTTTCTCAGACTACATCAGTCCTGGGGACTCACAGTCTTGGTTTTTGATCCGACCAATATCTAATCATTAGTTTAAATATTATACACTTGTAGTAGTTTTGTTTTTATTTTTCCTCATCTGTGCCATTAATGGTTTGTTTACACTGGCCGTTTTTTAGGAAGTTTTTTTTTTTTTCTGCAGTGTGAATGCACGCGGCCTACTCTCAGCTGTCCTTAATTTAAACATCCAACTAAAGCCAGTTTAGGTCTGTCGGAAAGGCAGTGTAAACTCACCCGACTTTAGTGCGGTTCAGAGCAGTTGCAGAATCACAAAAAGAGAAGAATGACTTGATACACAAGCGTCCTGAATATTTTAATTGATTAACTGTTTATATTGGGGAACATTTGTAAATATCTACGTTTTATTAAGTTGTCATCAAAATTGTACATATCCCAAATATCCATACATTGCACTCCAAACATTCCAAACTATTGACGTTAACGTTTTTGCTTTGTAAACAGGTGCAGACGCCAAAGAAACAAAAGTGTAATATTTGAGTATATCGGTGAGAATTATTAAAAAAAAAAAATGCTATCAAAAATAATTTTATACAAAAAAAATCCTGGATTGTGTTTTTCCCAGTTGTATTTATTTTGTGTGTATAAAACATGTACCAAGAAATAGCGGCATGTCTGGCAAAAGATCTGTGCACCCCCCTCTCTGCACTTTGATTTATAGTTGATCTGTTACACAATTGCATTTTACATGTGATGTTGTAAGTTTTAAATAAAGATTGTTCTAATAATTTGTGGTTCCTGTAATTTGGTGTTTTAAAAAAGGAACAAAATGTTTGAGTAATTACAAACAATTTAGATAGTGTCTTTATACAACACATTATTATTGTTATTTGTAGTCGTAGTAGTATTGTTATTATTATTTATTCATTTGCAGTGGCAGCATTTGTAACAAGGCTAATTTGAGAAAAATAAAATTTGTTAACTGTAGTTGTATACAGTAAATGTTTTTTTTCTCCGGTATTCCTGTGGCTGCTTAGCCTATTTTAACTAAAAATAAAGGACTTATGCATCATGCAATTATGTATATAGAAGGTGCGATAATATTGGTGAAGAAACAATACAGTTCTTTTGAAAACAAAATAATCTTTATTATTATAGTAAAAATCTATACTTGTCTTGCAGTCTAGAGGAAGATGGTTATTTGTTTAATCAGCAAATTTACTTATCTTACTCAAGCCAGGTGAAATCCTTCACATAACAAATGGGTCAGGAACCGATATGTTGCGTCAAACACTGTCTAAACGAATAACCATTTTTCTCGTAGACTGCATGATAAGTATTGATGACCTACTGCTAAAAATGGGTGGTAAGAGAGGATGCCACATGGGAGTTCAAAGTATGCTAAAGCAGATTCCTGTAAATGTGGGTTTCTTGTGCCCTGTGTGTGTGTGTGTGTGTGTGTGTCCAGACACGCCGCTACAAAAATAAGTCATTTACTAAAATATTAATAAAGGTTGCTTTTTAAGTTACGGTGTCTAAAAGTGATGATTATCCAATGTGAAAAATGGACAGCAATGTTAGCTTTTACTGCACAATACGCTGCCACCAGATACTTGTAAACGGAAAATTATCTTATCTGAATGCACTGCACTCTGCCACAGAAGCACATGTGTGAGTAATTGGACCATGTTTTTGTTGTTCCTCCTGACTTGTTTATTACAGGAAGAGCGAATTACAGTATGTGCTGCTTACATAGTAATCTAAACTGCTGTTTAATTCACAATTGTGTTGACTAGTGGTTTATTTTCTATTGTCATTTTTAGCTTGGGATTGCCCTGTCCATTTTAGTACCGTTTACTCCAGGTACTTCACATTTACAGAAAAATGTCAACATGGCTGCCTTAGTAGCAGGAATAATTGTAAACGTGTTGCTTAGAAAACAATGATACATATAATGGATACTTCGGATCTCATTTAGGCTTTCAGAGATTTGTGTACTCTGTGATATGGCACATATTGCAGTGTACACGACTTTCAAGCGTGCGTTGTAACTCAGCCAGTGCTTTCATCTCAGTATTCCAAATTTGCTTTTCATGTTGTAAAAGTGAAATGAAAACAATTTTAATACTGTGTGTGTGTGGTTTATTTACAGAATGTATACAAAAAACAACATACAGTTTTGTTAATTTTGAGTTTGCAATATGTAAATTGCAGAGAGAGAGCTATGGAGGATTATCCAGCTGCTAAATCAATACTATTACCAGACAGGTTGCTTGGTTATTGCATTAAAGCTGCATTTAATTAATCTTGTTTTCCTAAAAGCTACACGCCAATTAACAAGTTCTGTTTTTAATTGAAACTGGTCAAATAAAATGGTATGTAAAAAATAAATAAATAAATAAATATTATTAATCACAGTTTAATGTTTAACAAGACAATGTGCGTACAAAAATTCTGACTTAATTTGTTCCGGTGTTAACCATTGTAATGGAATACTGTGCATGACAATGAATGTAAAGTTTGAAAATAAATACAAAAATAAAATGTAATGGCAGTGTGCCACACCAACTACCCAGTAAAGTCCAGTGGCATCTGATACAATTAAAGGCTTCTGTAGTGAAGTTATGGCAGCTGTTGTCAGATGAGCAGCTCCATTGCCTATTTGACTTTTAGTATAATTTTACTGTACTTTTAAACAAAATAGCTTGACATTCATTATCATGCATTCATTTGCCTAAAATGTAGGCTATAAAGGTTTACATAATAAACCTAAATAAAAACCCTAAATGACGTGCTATAACGGTAACTCCAAAACCGCTTCATATAGAAGTGTGCCATTTGGAGCATTAACATGGGGAAATACTGTATGCTCCTGGATCACGCATAGTGATGACAGGTGGTCTTCAGTAGGTTTGACTATATGTTATTGTAGCCACTAACTCCATGCAAAGAAAGTTAAACCGATCGTGTATTTGACCAGCTCAATAGCCACTAGCTGTCAGTCCCTTTTAAATCAGTAATGTGAAACAATGATTACAACGGCATGCAGCACAATGCATTTGTGTAGCTGCTCTAACCCTGGGGGGCTTTGAGCCGAGCTACAAAAACTGATGGCTCTTCCTTGCCTGTGATTTTCTGTTGAAGATGCAGGGACATGGAATAGAAACTCAGTGTGACTGTTCAATACAGCGCCTGCTCGCTACAGTCTTCCTCTTGGTGTAGGAATTGGGTTTATAAAGGAGTGTATGAACAGAGGACACAAGCCTGCTCAGTGTGATAGTGGAAAAACCCCTTTTAATAGTTCAGCAGTTTATTGTTGAAGAACTGCGATTTCCTATTTCCTCTGGGAGACTTTTAAACTTACAATTGTACTTACTTATTGTACAGAATTAGATGTATTCTATCAGTTATCGCTTCATAACAGCATATCTATGGCCAAATGTTTAGTATCACCCAACATTTTAGGATTGAGACATTAAAAAAAAAACTAAAAAACTAAACTTTATGAACGTAATTGAGAGAGATATGTATTCAGAGAAACTACAAAAGTGCAAAAGTCTACTGGAAGCCAAATCATAGTACAGTATTTTTCAAGTTAGATTTTGAAATGTCACATTTTTTAGTTTCAGTTTTTCTTTTAAGTATTTGGAAATCTACAAAGCGGTATGTAATTCAAAATGTTTATGTTTTCAGGAGGTTTCATTCAACGTTATGAAGCAAAATTAGTTGATTCTATAGGGTGATGCAACACTTTTGGCCATAGCTGTATATAGTTCTGTACAGCTGACAAAGTTAACCCTAACCAATACTTTAGGCTCAGTAGAGAAACAAGGACCGGAGGATACAGTTGCAAATTAAGTGGATAGAGGGTAGCAGACACTGTGTAGAACTGTATCTTGTACTTGATTTTACTCTTAAAGGTAACAGTGTTCATGTTTTTTGTAATTGCTCGTGTGAAGTCGTTCTTACCCGTTTGTTGTTCTTATTTCTTGCTCTTAGTGGAATATTTTAGTTTAACTGCTGTTAGTCGTAATCGGTCTCAAATGTACCGTTTGTCGTGCCCCCCTACCCCCTTATGAGGGTGAGATTCGGTTATAAATATTTTTTTTCCTAAATATATGTATTAGATATCCTGACACAATTTGAGCAGCAGATTTGCAAAAATAACAATAATAATTTATTATTTTAATATTATTATTATTCCCCTCCATAGCGTTCATGCTTTTACCAGTCATCGCAATCAATTTAATATAGGCTCGTAATATAAATTATAGATCGGTTCATATGTTTGCTCGTATATTAGTCGAAATCCCCCCACTTCAGGATTGTGTTTGGGGTTTAAATTTCTCGACTTATACGGTAATTATTTACTGTATATTTCTCTCATTTGAATTTGCTCTTGATACTGGTTTTATTGTATTTTATAACTGCTACTATCTGTAATTAGATACTTTGTAACAACTGTAAGTCAACCTGGATAAGAGCATCTGCAAATAATAATAATAATAATAATAATAATAATAATAATAATAATAATAATAATTACTACAGTAATAGGATGTAAATTGGGATATTTGAAGAGCGTGAAATGGAGCTGAACATTAAACCCTGTAATGCTGAAGTGATTTGAATGATGTTATTAAAGTCGAGTGCATGGAATAATGTTTTTAACATTTACTTTTTTCAAGTGATTCAGTCGTTCAAAATGTTACTAATTACCACAAAAAAAAAAAAAAAAAAAAATGACGTAGGAACTTACTTTTGGAAAGATTGTGTACAATATGAAACTGCTAAATTTAAATCTGCTTTACTTGACTGAGCAGGACAAGTCAGGGTACAACTTTATACTGTGGGAAGAGGAATATAATTTTTGTTTCTATCCTAGTATGTGCTGATCGTGATTTACACTTAGTCGCTTCCACATATACTCAAGTTCAAGTTCTTAGTTATCTGCTACAAATTACAGGTGGAACCTTAGACAAACTGTTAAGAAAGACATGGCACTGTATTATCACTTATTTAATTTAAAACATCAAAAACTATGTTTTTTGTTGTTTTAGGGGAAAATATCCACACAAATATAAGCGTAAAACTGTAGGACCAACAGCACTATGGAATACAGCCTGCTGTTTTGAGAACAGTATTGAAACTTGTTTTCAGTACTTTATTCAGTTTATAGTTTAGTGAAAGCAATGAACTATATGTATTTGCATACAAATAAAAAACACAGTGCTTCACTTGTCTGAATCAGTGTTGCATTTAATGTGCTTGTATGTAACGCTTCAGTACCGCTGTCAGATGTGCTTTGCAGAGTGACGTTATAGACGGTGTAAAACTCAGGTTTGGGGCTATCAGAAAAATATTCATTTTTAAATAAACCTTTAGAGTGTAATATATGTACGTGTATTCCTGTTTTTGTAAACATCTGAATGCTCATTAATATGAACCGTTGCTATGTTCCCCAGCTGTTTGGATGAACGGGCTTCTACTGTATGTTATTCTTAGTTAATTTTTAACTGTTGTTGAAATGATATAGTGCGTTCTGGCACTTTTTTGGGGGGGTCCCAAGTCTGATGTTGTAATGTTTTTATGTGCAGGAAGCAGTACTCTGGGAGAAGGTGTTGAATTCTCAAAATATTTGTTTTATTTGAAACAGAGAATTCCTGTCAGGGTAAGTTTTGGTCTTCACGGTCACAGCTCTCACGCTCACTCAGACGCATTTGCAGTCTCATTCAAGTTCAGTGCTGGACTGTCTCTAGTCCCCAGGCTCATGCACCCCCTTATATAACCTCCCGTTGTTTCCCGCCGCTGTCCGGCTCATGAACCAGTCACATCCATGCTCTGCAACCCCCAAAAATAGCAACACACATTCTCACCACTCATTCACTCGCTGGCCCTTCCCATGCTAAGTAATGGTGTGACCCGTTCCCCTTACAATACAGGTAACATAAAAGACAGACGAGACAAACTGAACAGACAAGTCCTGCAACAAAGCAATTATCTGGGTCGTCGCAGTATATTTTTTTTATTTGAAAGTAAAAATGTATGAAAACATGACAACCTTTATATACAGAAATCTTCACTAATATACACTTGTATTTATTTTCATTTCATACAGTATTAAATGTCAGTGCTTATATCTGACCACAAATAGCTTTACTCTCATTAACTAGTATCGAGAGGAACCATACTTCCTTGCACCAATAGGGACCACAATGAGTGTTACACTGAAAGGAAACCAACATTTTTTAGAGATCAAGATCAGAATCTCAGAATGATGATGATGATGAAAATGAATGGACTCAAAATATTTCCAAAATATCCCGAGAATTCTCAGCTGTCTTACGTCATCTTTCAAAATACTGCTTGTCTCAACTAATTGTGTAGCACTGACAGTTAACACAACACGCTTGCAAACTGAAGGTTAAAGTTTCAAATCCCACGCATGCCAGACCTTTTTTTTTTATATCTATATAAAAAAGGATATTTTTTAAAACAGAAATAAATAATTTAATATAAACGATATAGCCGTCACAATAAGTGCGTTCCCTGGTATATCCATGTTGACAAAACAAGTTCATTGTCATTAAACTCGGATGTCCTGTAACATATGCGTGGCTAAAAGTGCCTGGGGTCTGCAAAAATTAGGAAAAAACGGGAGATAAAAGGAGAAGAACATTTTTTCCTTACTTTGACAACTTATTTCTCTTACTGTATTTTTATATTCCAAAGTCTGATGACAAAAACACAATAAACACTAATGAGAACAGGCAATACAGCACTCTGTATTATTCTTTTAAATCTATGGGTTGGTCTAGAAATAATAGCAACAGCCTTTAAACACCCACACGTAACACAAACTCAATCACAAGTCCACAGTGAGTGCTATAGTGCTAGTGGTGCAAATACAGTTAATCGTGAACAATGGTGCAGTGTTGGCCGGGTAAGTGCTGGCCTTTGGCGACAGTTTCGGATCGTGTTAGCCATCTAATAACAACAAACAAGTAATTTTTAGACACCACAAAAACAAACAAAACACTTACGATAACAATATGGGTTTTCCTTCCGGTTCAACATTAACCATTTAAGGAATAGATCACTTTGCTACTTCCTATTTTGTACCGTCAATCATGACCCCTTGATTAACGAGTGCAACCGCTCCTCCAATCTGCGTCTGCCACATTGTTTCCCTTCCGGGCCGATAATTTAGTGTTCCATAGCTCCACCCCCTTTCTAGATGGCAGATTTCCGTCTGATTATTACCCTGGGAATGAATTGTCTGGCCATCCAGTCCAGGGCACTCTTCCCTTTACACAGTGCCCTCTGGTCTGGAGGGAGATTTATCACCAATAATCATTCTGTCTCTGTCACACAGGTATTGACTTTTTTTCTGCATTTCACCTAAGAGTGTTGAACTACAAAGTAAAAGTGAAATGGTGCTTTTTGCTGATTTTTAGTTTTGCTGCGCCAATACCCTGAAAACATGTAAACTATCCTTGCTGTATAGAAAGTTTCTGGCAGTTCTCGCACTTTGCTGATAACTTGACGCGAGTAACTACTGTTCCTTTCAGTAAAGGTTTGAAGTGTCTTCAGGTGCTTTATTTACTATTACAGCAACAAGAGTCTTATTTAAAAGCTCTTGGGTTTAATAAAAATAAAGAATTGTGGTAATATTAACATTATTACTATCAACATTATATTTATGTTCAAATGACATGTTTAATTATTCAACATTATTATGAAATAATTTGCTATTCCCAAAAATGGAAAATCAAATGGTTACAAATGAAGGCAGTGCGGACGCCAGTGTTTTTTACACTAGTATGAAGCAATTATAAGTAGGCCACCAGTTTAGCATGTAGTCTATATCTATGATAACTGACATATCTGCATTTATGATAGGATATTTCTGAGATGATTCAGAATCAGAGACAAACCCACAATAAATGTCTCGTTTAAATGTAAAGAAAATTGTAAAATTGTTGAGATACTTGTATTGGAATATTGTTTCAAAATTGTATAATGCAACTAGAATAATATAGTAATCCGTCGTTATACGAGCGTAATTCGTTCCTTGAAAACTGCTCGTTAGGCGAAATCTTGTATAATGGAAATGAAATCCCCATTGGTTCCCATGTTATAATCTTCGATTGGTTCCAGTTCCTCTTCAACACCCAAAATTCCCCTTAATAAAGGACAGAACAGTATCTAAATATGAAATCACTGAAATTATGTATAAATTATTAAAGAAATTAGCCTAAAGTTGTTAAGTAAATGACAAATAAACAATCTCTTGCGGTATGCATTAGTCCCCCACAAATAAAGACCGGGGCTGACAGTTTTCTTTCATGCACTTATCATAGTGTTAGAAAACGTACCTTATAGTAAATATTAATGAAGTTGTAAAAATGCTAACAATAAATAACACACAGTTATGAAAATTACAATTAAAAGAGAGTATTAAATATAAAACAAATAAAAAAGCACTTAAGTAAATAAGAGGTAGCTTCTGTGCATTTAATGGTTTTCTAACCTTCTTGACACTTCCACTAGCACTTGCAACATGTTAGGAGCCATGGTGGGTTGGATGTTAAGAGATTTTCACTGATAAAGTTATGAGTTCGCCAACTGACAACCGCTACACACGCGAGACAACATGAGAATGGTACGAAGACAAAGAAGGGTCATAGCGCATGCTGGGATGGCGGTGGTGGTGGTGGTGGATGCTGTGACGTACACCTTGCGCAGACGCAATACGATCGGCCACTTTCCGAGCTGCCTTCTCATAAGAGCAAAAATATGCTTGCTAAGTGTAAAAACAGGTATTCATTTCTGTGTCTCGTATAATTGAAATCTCATATATCGATAGCTTGTATAGTGAGGGATTACTGTATATTAAAAGGGTTAATGCGTGGCTGAAGGTTTCTCACTGATAATGTACCCTTTCTTGATCAAAACAGCAAGTTTCTCAGTATCTAAAAAGCTCAGAGGGAATGCTGCCAGTTCTTCCCTAAGCTAACTGTGACAAAGTGGCTGTTGACAATGAACAGGTGAGGAGGTGATGCAGTGCAGCAATAATCACAGGCAGACAATTTTAATCCAGTTTAGAAAAGGGGTGCTTTATTTTTTAAGTCCAGGTCTGATGACCTCAAACAATAATCCCAGGCAATACACAGCAATATGTATTGCACTGTTTAATAATAACGGGTTGCAGTCCCAAATAATAAACACAGTTAGTACATCCATAATATACAAACACGATCACCAAATCCGGGTGCGTGCTGTAGTGCTTGTGGTGCATGATAACAAGTTTAACAGTGACTGTAGTGCATTGTTGATCCGGTATTGTGCTTGCCCGTGACGACAGCTCCAGATTCGTGTTTAGCCGTTGCGTGATATACAAAAACAGACGGTTACTTAAGCCGACACGAACAAACAAACAAAACACTCACGAATATTTCTCGTACGCTTTTCTCTGCATCCCACACGGTCCATCCAGTTTATAAAACAAACCAAGCGAAAAAAAAGGTACGATTCTCTGGCCCCTTTATGCTATCCCCCTTGGTAAAAGATTGCAGCTGACTCTATTGCCTGCAGCTGCTACCTCGTTTACCTTCAGAGTCAATACGTTCCTGCAACGGAGTCTCGCAGCTGTCCAGGCAGACCGACTTCCCGACCCAGGAAATGAGCTGTCAGGCCAGTCAGTCCAAAGACTTCCCCTTTTGCTGCTCGGCTCCCTCACAGGTAATGAGGGAGATTTACAACCAGAACTCGTTATAATTCTGTCACAATATTAATGTTGCTCCTAAAGTCCCGGCATCCTGGCGACTCCTCCAGATGTTGGACGGTACTGGCTGGGCGGCAGCACCTTCCCAGGATCCGTCTGACAGTTGATGGGTTCCGCAGTAGTTATCCTGTGGACCGGACAATCTCCTCCTCGGTGTAAACAAATCAGGTTTCTGCTTTGCGCCCGTCTGTGTAGTTATGGCCATGCAGTAGCCTCGAACTCTGGCGCTGCTGGGTTCTTTAACAAGCGTAGACCCCCAGCCAATCGGGACCTCCCGATCAGCTCAGCTCCGGGCAAGCCTTCCTGTTTACCACAGCAGCAGGGCAAAGCGTCATTAGCTTCCTGAGGAATTCAAAGAGAAGCTTTAACAATTTCAGCGTTTCATTATTAGGCTCAGTTCTAATCAGACCACCGTATTTGTCTGCATGCCAAGCGATACCAGTTAAAAATGGGGAGAGAAACAGGTACGAGGAATCACGACTGGAAATGAGAAGCAGTGCATAACTGTCATGATCTGTGTGATAGTAGACAGCAGCCAACTGCCTCCATACATTTGTTTTCTTATGAGTAATTAAGGTAGTGTTTTTGTAAATGCATCCTTTTATTTTACTTTTAATTTTTTCCTGGAGCTGAAGGTGGAAAATTTGGGATGCATCTTAATTTCAAAGAAATACGGTAATTCAAGATACCGAACATGTACTACAAATGTTTGCATGGACAGGATATGAACTGTAAATTATGATACACATTGCTAGTGACAGATTGCATGTATGCTGTGTAGTGGACTTGTAAGCTGAGGTCCATGTGGTCTTGAAACCACTGTAATTACACTAACTGGATTTGATGGTTTAACAAAGTGCTCCAGGTTCAAGATGTTGTTTTGTCAACAGAGGAGATTGCATTTTTTCTGCCAGGTGTTTGAGTACTTTGAATAGGAGGTGGAGAAAGTCTTCGAATTTGACAGGAGATTATCATATTGAAGAATAAAACAAAGTTGACATAAGCATGCGAAATTTTGATTGTCACTTCAGCCAGCACTGAGAGATAGGCAGGGAGACAGTTCGATTGCCAGGCACCCTGGCGAGACTGGAAATGAGGTGGAGGTAAACTCAAAGCACTCCCTGTAAAGGGAGTAGGTTTTAGGGATGGGAATTTTAAATGTATAAACTACAGTGATTAAACGTTACAAAATTCACTAAACACATTTTTTAATGTATTAATGTATTTCTGTGGATATTATGAAAATGAAGGGGATTGGCAGTTGCCTCCAAGTAGATTTTCTAATTGGTGCAACAGAAAGATTGACGCTGGGGCGGGTTTTATTATCGGTCGATCTAATGCTTCATTGGTGCACTCGATGTTCATGCTGTAGTAGGCGTGGTATCAACTCCACGGTGTAAATGTTGATGAAAAGTGTTTTCTGAAGTTTGGTATATATTTTTTAATAGAATGGCATCTCTAAACAAAGGAATGAAGCAAAGCCACGTTTGGAAGTGTTTTGAGGAACTGGAGGAGAAAACTGTGGTATGTAAATAATTATGCTTAACAAAATTGCAGTACCTGAAAAACCCAAGTTCAATGCTTCACCATTTGAAATGAAAACATTCTAACAACGATTATCGATCATTATTGAGCTAAAATGCTTAAAAAAAAAAAAAAAAAACTTTCCTCACAGTAACAGTTTTAAAGGAACAATAGACCATGGTATAAAAAAAACTCATTCAAACAAATCCCAATGTTTTAAGACACGTTTGATAAATATATTTTCCAAATACTTTCCAGTTTTCATATTCCTGCCGTCACTAGCCTTTGCCTTGTTTTGTGTAAAACCTGACACATTTCCAGTGTAAACATAACGGTAAATTAAGAAAAAAAAATCAACCCCACTGTCCAAACCAGAAGCAAAACTACATTAACATTATGGCCTATTCACGTGGAAATAATTCAAACTCATTTTTTTTTTTTTTTTATTTGCTGTTGATTACAATTTATAAATTATGTGGCCCAGCTTCTGCTGGCAAAAGCAGCAGTCCCTTCCAGTGTGCCGCAGCTGCGGAGATGCATTTCACTTTTTGCTGTCATATTTTAATCAAAGCTTTACATGACTTTGCATAGCCACTTAGATTTGCATTATCTTCAGTGAATACAACTATATCATAATTTTCCCAAACAGTACATTAAAGGTAACCGACCCTTTCCTGCAACGGAAACTATTTTTTTTGTGTACTTTTACCCTGCACTTAAATCCAATGAAGTTATGTGTATCGGTCCAGGTTCCTGATGTTATGTGTATCAGTCCAGGTTCCTGATGTGATTTATAAGCTTGTTTCAATTTCAAAAAGAAAACTGGACATGATTTATTGATTGACACTTAACAGCAGCCAATAACCACTCTGGGTTCTCCTTACTGATTGTTAGATAATGGCATTACTTGTAAAACACCAAAATGCCTGACACATTTTATCAATTTGTATTATACGTTAACTGTTAAGTAAAAATGGCATGCATTTATTTATTGGTTAACCATTTAATCTATTACACCCCTTATCTATCTATCTATCTATCTATCTATCTATCTATCTATCTATCTATCTATCTATCTATCTATCTATCTATCTATCTATCTATCTATCTGTCTATCTATCTATCTCTGTCTAGCTATCTATCTATCTGTCTGTCTATCTACACTTTAAAATAATGGCTGCAAATTCCTAATGAATTAATGTATGAATACCGCAGAAATTCCACTTAAATATCTCATACACTTCCTCCGAGTTCTGATGTTATCACATGTATGAGGCCTAATTGCAAATATATATATATATATTTCCCGTTTGTGACACTGATCCCTGAACAGTAGCGTTAATATAACAATGTATTGAAATCTGTGCATTTGATAGAATCTGAAACACATGCAGCTGTTTTATTTTATTTTTAATTGTTGGTTTTGTTTTGTTCTTTTGATATAATGTAAATAAAAAAGGGTTAATTTAGTTTATTTTATTCACTTTGTGCCAACAGGGCTGGCGCAGGTACATCTCAGTAGTGCAGCACTAATACGAAGAGAGGCATTTACTAAGATAAAAATAATAATGCAAATGCTTTAAAAAGGCCAAATTCCCATTGGGCTTGTTTTTTCTTTTTTTAGATTGTATTGATTTTTTAGTATTACTATGCAGAACAGCCACTGCAATATCATTGCCTTTTTTAAAAATGTGTACCGATGAATCTACCGGTTAATCAACTAATGCCCATAAATTAACCAATTAAAAATTCATAGAGTGACAGCCCTAATTTCCATATATACTTTGTGTACAAGTTTTTTTTTTTTTTTTTTTTTGTAGTTAAGTCTTTGCCATGTTAAAATGTTATTTGCTTGTTTAGGGATGCTTTGCTTGGACAATACTAACCGGGGCTGTCTGTATACATCATAATGTAATATAAATAGTGAGTGTGTATGTAGGTACGGTTTAAACGTTGACACCTGCATTTAAATGTTCATGAAAGTGTACCAAAAGCACATCCCTAGTAGGTTTCAATGTACCCATCTGGAACAGTATTGGTAGCAGACACTGATTGAAGCTAGACGTGAAAGCTGAATTTACCTCCTTAGTCCTTTATTCTGCTTAACTTTTGGGGATGGTTGCAAGGATTTTCCTGTCGATATAAAATAAACAATTTTGCAGGTAAGTACAGGAAAGCAGTATTAGAAAGGCTCAAGTTGGAAAGCATGTTAATTTTGTTGTGGATAAGAGTCTTGATTTCAGAAAGAAAACAGGAACTACTATTCTAGAAGTCAAAACTGTCCTCAGTTATGTATTAGTATTACAATATTATTTAACAGAGCTTCACCTGGGGATTAGAAAGGTGACCGATCTGTAGTCAAACGCCCCCCTTGTTTTTATTTTAGTGTTAGCTGTCCTGTAACTGATGTTACTTGAAAATGATGCGTGTCAGTGATGTGCAGCAGGTCACATTTCCTGCGTAATGTGAAACAAACAGACAGAGACACGATAATATATCCACACTAAAGACTTTGAGCTCACAAAATGTGCTTGGTCTTTACTCTGCCAATTTGTAGTTGTGTTTCTTATAAAATCTCACTTAACTACACCATGTAAACTAACTCTGTGATGCTGGAGGAAGACTGATTTATTCTCATCTTTGTTGATGAGGTTTCTGTCTGTAAGGTCAAGAACACTCGTACAGAACACTGCTGTAAATTGGATCTTTGATCTCAATAGTCTTTATCCTGGATACATAAATTGTAGCTTTTTTTCTGCCACTATGCTTTTTACTATTTAGTATGTTTTCAAATGTACAGTAACAAGTAGAACCTTGGCCTAAAATGACTGTTTTTTCCAAGAGTAGTAAGGCCCTGTACCTGGATGCAAACATTGATCCCATTCGGAGCACACAAAGTGTAGGAGGTGATAGCAGAGTTTAGAATGTTCTACTTGTGAGGCAAACTATTGTCTCAGAGTACACAAGGGGGGACCTGTAGATATAGCTACTGTATATTACAGCTTTTATATAGCCGCTCCCCTTTTTAAATAAATAAATAAATAAAAGATTTAAAATACAGCCAATATCTGCAAGCCTAGGGGTGTTGTTTGGCACAAGGCAGTAAATGCTGCTCAGTGGCCTAGGCAAGTGGGTTTTGGGCCAAATTTGAACACCCTGGAGTATGTTATTGCACATTATAAAGTAGCACTGCCCACCCGTCACAAAGTGAATTGTTCGTCAAGTGAATCGGCCCTATGGCTCTGGTATGGTGACATACAGTGCCTGCACAAGCTGGAACACTTGTTAGCCAATATAGTGTAAAACATACCATTACACTGAGTAGGATGGTCCTGTCTTATGCTCTAAATACTGCAGTTAAGAAGTATTGTTGGGCTGGGAACTCTTAGCAGCCAGTTTATTACATTCACACTGCAGCTTGTCCATATATTGAAGTACAGCAGCAAAACAAACACTGTTGAAATATAAAACATCCAATCTACACAAAACAGTAAATAGCAAGGCTAATAAAGTATGCAGTGGTTAACACAACTATCCCCACTTATCCCCACTGAAGCTGGAAAGTATACAAGCTCAAACATGTATGGAAATAAGTCCTCCAGAACTTTACAGGGGCATACCCAAGACATAGCCCAGGAAACTGGTCGAGTTGAGAGTTACTAAAAAATATTACATTTGGTCATTATGTGGGTTGTGGTTCTGATATACACTTTGTGAAACCTGATTCATTGCACTTTATGAAATGCTCCTCTTTTAACCACACAGTGTTACATTAAACACAATATTTAGATTAGTATTGGTTTGTGTCACAAGCCCATGGAAATGAAACGGACTCAGTTTGTTTGAAAGATCTTTTCAAAATGGCCGCTCTAGTGCACTGATAGTGTAAGGATTATTGCCCACATTGTCAAACAGGTAACACAGCAATAACAATCAAAAAAAAAAAAAAAAAAAAAAAAAAAAAGCCTACTACAGTGTGCTTGGCTACAGGAAATGTTATCTTCAGAAACCCTTTACTGGGTTATCTCCCCTGGACTTTCATATAATATGAGATTTATTTTAATAAGTGATAAATTATTCCAAGCTGAATGACCGCTCTAGTGCACTGGGGTTTGAGATATGCTCTGTAAATCACTGCAGGAAGAGCAATTTAAAAAAATTAAATAACATAACATGTGCTCTGACTTTTCTTTTCCATACCACATCATGGATGGTTATTGCTGTGTTACCTGTGTTACAGTGTGAGCACTAATCCTTACATTATCAGTGCACTAGAGTGAACATTTTGAAAAGAGCTTTGAAACAGACTTTCAATTTATAAGTGTAAAAATCTGTCAGGATGTTAACAATGAACATAAAAATGACAGGTACGTTATTTAAACAGTTGTAGCTGCACGTGGAGATGTGGAACGCTCTATTTTTTGGAACCCTGCTACTTGCTCTTTAACTTTCAAGTGGTCCTGGTTTCTGTGCTGTACTTAAATTGTTGGCTGTTTTTTAAAATTTTCAACAAGTATGATACTGCCATTGTTCAAGCAGTGAATTACAAGCTATGGATAATAAATATATTTATGCTATTAAATAACCAGTGTTTAATAAAATATATATCAGTAAGCTTACTGTACAGCAAACCTAATCAGGTAATTAGCAAGACTATGCAAGAAAGAAATTTGGATAGTAAATTCAAGTCTTTTTTGTTTTAATGCATTTTAATAACTTGTGTGAGTCAGCCTGGTTGCAGGTAGTCATGGCGCCACTTTTGTTCTGTCGGTATGCAGTATTTTTGGTTGATAGTAGCATCACAAGCTAAAATAAATAAATCTCTTCACAGTGTGGGCTTGCTTTAATGCTGAGGCATTGTCTCCCAGTTTGGTTTTTTGAGGCGGACACAGCTGGGTTCAAATCCTGCAATTAAACAGTACATTTGTGGTTGGTTTTCACATTGCCAGACACACTGCATTGACATGTGCCCAGCGCTGCCGCAGAGAAGACAGTGTTTGTGAAAACGGTCATTACTGGTTTGATTTGATAAGTTCAGGAGGAGTCTTGACCCCAGGGCACAGCTGTGTGAAGGCATGCATTGTTGTTATTTTTTCTTCAAAAGTGGGTCAGATATGACTAATGGAAATTTGAAGCACACTTACATTGTGAATATTTAATGTAGATTCCAATATACTGTATTTGCTTCTGTATCCCATAGTTGTTAGATTTAAAAAACAAAAAAACAAAACAATAACGTCACTGTGGAATTGATTAAGATAAAAGGTTGTGCAGGGCTCTGCTGTTTGCACATTATATATTGATATCCTAGTACTGATTTTGCTCTAAATTAATCTTGTGATTTTGTGTGGGAGGCATTTTTAATCATTTGACCATGTGCTGACTACCCATTCATATCTTTACCTTCTGGACTTGGTAAATGTTTACCTGCCATTCAGTGGTGTCTACTTCTAATTGTTAGGTTAGCAGGAATGTTGATTTAATCCTCTTTTTCCTATGGGACAACTGGGTCTATTAGACACTACAGAGAAGGGCATGCTGCTATATACTGAAAGGGAAAATGGTGGTGCCATCAAAACAAAGTAGAACAACCCCAGCTTCCTTTCCAGATTCCTTATATAATTAGGTAGAGTGAATTTTTAACAAATGCAATACTTGGTTATCAGAACTAAATTGCCGCTTTCTATTTTAGCTATCTGAGAAGGAATATATGAATTGTGCTTTTATGTAGCTTAATGAATAACGTTATCTGGTGGAATATAGATTCCTACATGCATGTCTAGAAAACCACCTGCTGCCTTACTGCAGTGCAAGCACCAACAAGTTGTATTTTCTTACCAAGATTTTCTTTTAAAGAAAGCATCGACATGCTCCAAAATGAAAATAAAAACAAATCCAGACTCTTACCCATGTTACCTGTAAAAAAAAAAATAAAAATAAAAAAAAAACACCACACACACATGACTTATGCACAATGCGGCATGTACTTTGCACAGAGTCTAAAGGAACCAGTTATGTAACATTTATGAGTGCTTTAGAAAACCAGAGTGCATCTGTTCAAAACTGCTTTTAAATCCACCCCCCCCCCCCCCCCCCCCAAAAAAAAAAAAAAGCCTGTAGTGTGCTTGACTATGGGAAATGTCATCTTCAGAAACCCTTTACTGTGTTTTCTCCCCTGGACTCTCACATAATATGAGATTTGTTTTAATGAGTGATAAATGATTCCTAGCTGAATGACTCAACTGAGCTAGTAAAACTGGCTCATTTTTACAGTAATAGACTTGAGATGTAGGCACAGAAATAAAAGTAAAAACGTACCTCTATGTAGTCTTTCAACCCTTCTCACTGCTTCTGTAATATTGACATTCACAATGTGTGTGTTCTGGGAGATTTATTTATTTTTTAACCCATTCTTTCATTACTCTGCAATTGGTTGGACACAGTTTTGAACTTGATTTGTAGAGGTGGGTGGGGTGTAATTTTTCAACGGAAACTAAAATTTCATCTCTGAGCACCTACACCATTAGTAACATACTATGTTGCTCTTAATTGTATAAGATCTACCAGTCTTGGTATTTCTGTAAGCTGTGTTCTACTATAAGGTACAATAGAAAAAATAAACAAAAAACATTGAAGTGTAGTATTCCGGGTTGACAGCCCTGTGGAATTGCATCACTAGTCCTTTCATAAAAAACACCACATCATTCTCACTGTTTGTGTGTCAGGTGTTTTTTAGCATTTCCCTAAGCCTTACCATATCCCACAGTTGTATTCCCTGTTGAGCTGATTGACAGGTTACAGCTTGATCTGCACAGGAGCTTGTTGAGACTTGAATAGAAAGAGGCTGTGGCAAGCTCGATCTGCAGCTCTCAGGAAGAAAGCTTGTGTGGAAGGAGGTAGGCTCAGCAGCCAACAGCTGCTGGGTTTGGGTGCTGTACTCTCCGAGTCACACAGTGAAGGTGGCTTCAGTCACAGATAGGCTCCTGGCACATTGCATCTTCTACCTGCAGTGTGAAATGACAATGAAATTCTATTAAAAAAAAAAACAAAACAAAAAAAAAAGTTAAGTTGATAGAGAGATTATCACTGTGATCAACATCCACTGTGTATCCACATGTAAAAATATGAGTTTGACATTCAGACAAACAGGCATTGATATTCTACAGATTGTGACCCTTGCGCTAAAGTAAGTCAAGACCATGTCATCACAATTGACTAAGCGCTTCTCCAGAGAAAAACTGAGTGTGACATACAGATGAAGAGACAGACAGACATATGGACAGACAGGCTGCAAAACTCCAAAGTTTGACCTCCATACAGACGGACGTACGCCCATGTTAACTATATCCCTCAGATGGGATATGCAACCCCAGTTAGTGATAATACATGTAATGAAACCCCAGTTAATGATAATACATTGTACACAATGTTAGAGGGTACCGAAGCCATGGAGGATTTTATTTACAATAGTACAGTACAATAGTACAGTACTTAAGGTGAGAAAAAATGGATAAGAAAAAATAGATTCTGAAATAGAAAAAGTGAACAGCCTTTTTAAATGAGAGAGAGAGAGAGAGAGAGCAAAGGCAGCAAACAACAAAGAATGGAAGTTATGGCAATTAAACTGGACAGCAGAAGAAAGCATATCAAAGCTAGGGGAAAGAACAAAGCCTTGGGTTAGTCCTGAAATCTGCGCTAGCTGCATTTTCCAACATTGTCGTTCTTCATGCTCTTTTAATGTACATAGAGGACAATAATACACACCATTTACCATGTTTGCCAATCCAGCTAGATCCTTATCCTTTAATCTTGGTAAGGGTCGAATGTTCTTTTGCAACTACTAAAAATGCAGCATTTCTGAAGTGATGTGGTTTAGAATAACCTCTTCTGAAAGAGATTTTTGTACAGAGTTTCCATGTACTAATTCACGGTTACCATAGTTTCAGAGGGACTAGACATTCAGAATATTGAGTGGTTAAAAGGGTTTTTTGCTGGAATAACTGTTATGGTAAATAATGATCTAAACAGAATAACACTAGAGAACACACCTTATAGGATATTAAACAAAAAATAAATGAAACATTAAGAAAGAAAATAGTTTAAAACAACACTTGAATTCCCACAGACGAGCCTGTTTTAATGCCTCATCTAAAGTCCAAAATGTCTGCTTTTGAAAGAAGTGCTTGCATCCTGTAAATATAACAACTTGTAATAGATCAATAATACATATAGACAGCTTTTTTCTGAAACTGTGCAGGGGAAATTAATGCCTGTACTGAGACGCCAAACACCTGTCTTTGCTTCTGTTAGCTGGTGAGATCTGATGCCAAAGTACTGTGTGACTGCATGCAATATGGAGTAGTACATTGGAATAAGAGGCACAAGTTATTCTTGTTGAATATCTGACCTAACCTTGCACATTCAACTTAATAACAGGCATTCATTAAAAGTGAATCATCTATTTAACTAACTATCATCTATTACACTCGAGTAGCTAGTTAGCATTTTTATGCACAATACAGTTTCATCGGTTAATGCTGATGACTGTAGCTCTATGGGCCCAACTTCTATAATGTAGGTGCCTGGGCATTGATGAAGCAGTCTCTTTTCTGTGGGGAAATCAAGTTAGTCTTTCTACGCGTTGCTATTGAGTAGGAACTAGGAACAAAAAATCAGTGTCCGATTCCCTGCTATATACAGTTATACTCCCTATAATTGTATTTGGACATCCAGATTGACTGGTGAATGCAGCATAAATAAAACGTTTACAGAGAGCTATTACCTATGTGCCACTTTTCGTGGTACACTCTGATTTAGAGCCTCCGATAACCGGCGTGTATTTTAAATGTTTCCAGAGTCAAGTCATACACATCTCCTGCACAGTTGTCTTATTCTGTCAGTCATCCTTGTTAAGCAATGAAGAGAACATTATGAACTTATATTACAAACTACAGTACTACTTTTAAGAAGGCTAACAGTGTTTTTAGTAAAAATGCTGCAAAAGACAGCAAAAGTGCAACCTACGACTGTGGACATGAACACAAGTTTAAAGCTGCTTTGTATATCGTTCAGTGCAGAGACCCGGGGATTGGAATGAACAACTGCCCTTGCAACTGGCTTAGTATGGCACTTTGTGCCCTGGAGGTAACATTGTAAATTTACAGAGAAAAAGTGTATGTTAAGCTGTGATTTGGAGGGGGAATGTGTGTCCATTTTTACAACGGCCCCCCAAATTTTGGAATGCAATATATATTACAAAAGCATAAGTGCTACACATTCAGTTAAAATAATAAATAAAACACACGTAAGTAATGTTACAAATTATTTTATTTATTTATCTGCTGAGCATGTTTTGTTTTCTCACAATTTACAGTACAAGCACTGCTGTTTCTTATCTAATAAAATCAAATGCAGTTGGTTCAGGAAATAAAATGTATTCGGAATGTAGTGTAAAATTAAACTGTCCAGAACTGTTAGTGGAATAAGTGTAAAAACAAAAACAATTCTAATTGTACTGATACAGTTCTTAAATTGATGACGAAAAAATGTATTGTGCGTTTGTGTGATTCGTAATTTTATTGGACGCACAGTTCCAGAAAAAAAGATGGGGGGAGGATGTGATGTACTGTTAGGGTAGTCAAACGTATTTTAAGATTTCAACAAACAAAACCCAAAATTAGGTTATTATCAATAGTTTTTATTTAACTTAAGCATATCTAAAATTAAAATACATAAAAAAGGGTACAAATGCCTTTTTACGCACCAAATTAGACTACATTTCCTGCCCAGTGGTCATCCTGTTTAAGTGTTACACTCTCTTTTGTAACAGCAAGTCATGTCTGCACTATCTGAGCTGCCCTGCGACCAGTGCTGCCATATGTACAAAATAATCGTATTTGTATAATAATTTGGACCATTGTGCGATGTACTATAGATAATTGTGAAAGTTGCCAAAAATGTACGATAATTTAGGAAGGTCCATAGAGTATTCGCATTTGAAAAAAGAAATTCAAATTCAATCGTTTTTTTTTTTTAATATCTTCTGTCATTGGGAGACGAGATGACAATAATGAACCATTTTCATCGCCTCAGTGATGAAAGCAGGTTGTCAGTGATTGGTTGGTTGTCTTTGTGTCGTTGCTGGGCGGAGACATGTTTAAACATGTCTGTGAGCGTGACTCTGCTTCTTAAAGCTGTGTGTGATGGTTGGACATTATTTTCTGCATTATTTTAAGACATATTTGCAAGTCTGAGGATGTCGACATCACCCACGAAAGCAAAACACCGGCTGCAGACCACAGTGCTATCGTAAGGAATGGGAGATGCAACCTTTGCAGTTACAACCTGTGACCGACAACCAAAGCAAGATGCCGCTGTAATACGGAATTTAATGCTAAATTTACGGTCTTGAAAAACCATGCCAATGATTGTATTTGGATGCCCAGGTTGACTGGGGAATGCAACATAAATAAAACGTTTACAAAGAGATATTCTGTCTGGGATCAAGAAAGAGTGGCAGCAACATTCTGTTTGGCTCAAGTCTTTCTTGTATTGTCTCCCAAACGTACACTATTGCTGCAAACAATTTAGTAACATTATCTTTCCTATTATGTATAGCCTATATCCTATAGATCACTCCACAATAATTCTAGCTAACTACATTTAGGCATTATACAAATATGCTTAATACATGCATTGCTTTGCACAATATTTGCTTATCATACATAAACTCAAGGTTAACCGCTATTTACAGCAATATGATCATATATTAAGGACAAGATCATTTTTCAGATCTGGCAGCACTGCCTGCAACGTTTGACAATCATGGTGATTTAAAGATCTGTGTTGGTGATGACCTAATAATCAAAAGGAATAGAGAAAACATTAATGATAAAAATAGCCAAAAAATAATTTAAAAAAATCAAATTAGGCTGGAAAACTGCCAGACTGGCAGCACTGGTCAAGGGGAAGTAGCCTATAAAAGTCCCATGCAAGACGCATGTATTACCAATTAAATGTTACCTCAAGTTCAAGGTACAAATAAAACATGACTTTCTATAATTTTTGTTTAAGGAAATCAATATCTGAATTGGTGTTCCTGCACTTTTAGAATTGGGAGTTCACCACTGCTTACCACCACCCCTAACTTCAAAATAAAAAAAGTTACATGAAAAACCTTGTTGACAATAATGTACCCACCTTCGGAGGTTCCTAATTAAACGTGGTGCTACTGTAGATAAGGTCACAGCTTCAGGGCTGGGTTATCTTGTGGCTGCTTGTGATTCACCTGCTGGCTGGATAATTGGAAGGGCTTGAATCTCTTAATGGATACAGATAACCCTCCTGTAATGGGGTAATGGTCCAAGCTTACCCCCACCCACAATCACATTATTTTCTCAGGAATATGGAGGTCTTTTAAAGCACAAGAAAAAAGCAAGCCTGATAGTGTTCACAGGCATAAATATTTATTGTGGCACTGGATACTGCACACAAATTATGACAACTGATGCTCACAGACTAACAAGTTGTAAATACACTGACTGACATTCACACAGACAAGATCACGACTCGCCTAATAATCCTCTCTCCTAAAGAAAGACACAGCATTAAATAATTCCCAGCCACACCTACGTCTAACAGGATTAATTATTCAATAAACATTTCACATGGAATGATTTTTTACAAAAATAAAGTATGTAGCATTCGTTCCATTTACAATAAACATTTATGTATTTTACATGACACGTGTTTCTTCTCATTTATATGTATTTGTTTAACCTGCATGAATACCGTCTTTGTTGACAAACACAATTGTTAAACTATTCTATTGCTTACTTCTCATTATTGTCATTGTCATTATTTTTCTTTTGTCCTTAACTATTACCAGTAAAGACTGAAAATTAGCATCACCCCTTCTCTTGGAAGATTACCAAACATATGGCTGTAACAAACCCTTGTTCCACATGTATAGCCTTAATCTAAATACAGCAATACACCATCACATATGAGACACACCTGATCAACAGCATGCACAGTACATAATAAATCATGGCTGTATCGCCAGGAGAATAACAATCACGATAAGACAGTTCAGTATTACAGTGAGGGTCTCGCCCTCACACCTCCATGGCCACATCATTTATCCACGTAATGGTACAGCGCATACCATTGAGGTACAGCGTTGCACTAGCTGGAGAGAAGCGTGGGTGTGAGTTGTCCTCTCAAGGTTGGAACAGTTCAGTAGGTGTGCTCTGGGAGACCAACTACAGAAGCAGAATGTGAGACAATAGATAGCATCAGAAGTACTGTATGTCCATTTTGTTAGGAACTATCAGAAAATAAAAAAAGGCTGAATACTGAATTAATTTACAAAGAAGCTTCACCAAGTGAGGTAAAAACACAAGAAAAGGTCTTCAACAGGAGAAAAAGGGTGACAGTGCTTTAAGGTACATTTTCTGTTCAATGCACGTCCCCCACTCTGAACCATTAGGAAACATGCTTTGGTCTTCCAGACTGCATACTATTACATTACTAGCTGTTCCCTTTCTGTACGTCAATTAACCCAACACTTGCTTTGTTCTGTCGTTCATGAGCATATCGTGCAATTAAAATGGTAGTCAGATTGACAGGACACAGTACATCAGAAATTAACACTACACCATGGATTGCTGTCCACTCAGATCATGCAAGCTAGATATTTCTCTGGGTATTGCCTAGATTCCCCAAACACTGATAGGGTTCCTTTTTGGTAAACTGCATTGTTTTTCTTTTATAAACACATATGTGCCTCATAAACCATTTAAATGAATGTAACTGTTATCTACAGTGAACATACAGCAGTGAGCCAGGAGGCACTGCTGAATCCCTAGGTTCATGTTGTTTACTGCACAGTTTAGTATTCATCTGTTTTAGCTCCCAATACTTCCTTATCTTTTTAATGCTATCCTACAGTACAAAGTTCAAAGGTGAATTTTCATTAGTCTCCCTGGTCCATGTGATAAATGAGGCATATTTTACTGTATCGACAGCAAGCTGTGATATTTGGAAGCTAAAAGTATGTTTTTTTTGTTTTTTTTTAATTAGGCTTGTCATTTTCATACTGTGCTTATATTTTAACTGCTCAATTTTCTCAGTGCAACTTGCTCAATTTTCTCAGTGCAACTTGAACCCCCAACCCCCCCCCCCCCCCCCCCCCACACACAAAAAAAAAAAAAAACTTTATTGCTTTTGAAGTTTAAAGTGCACATGTGTTTAGAAAGGATAATATCACAAGTGCATCATCTGTGCTGAAGTTTAGTTTTAACTTTATCGCATAATTTAACTTCTCTGAATTCAACCTTGTTTTATTTAATTTGCTATTATCGTACTTTGAATAAACATTAAAACATATGAACAACTTTTTTGGTTGAATCAGGAAGGAGTACAGTGGTTATAGTTTATTGGTACTCTGTGCAATAAACCGATCACATATTTCTGTCACCCCTTTCAGTTACTTAACTGTATGCCTATTGAAAATGACTGTTGCCCCTTTGTGATCAGTGCTCCCAAAGGTTTATAGGAGCTCCCTATAGTTGGAAGATAATGGACATCCACTGGGAGAGTAGACCTGACCCTGATTCTTGCAAATAAACAATTTTATTCCAGAATGCTCTATACTTGTGAATGGGATTGACTGTCATTGAGCTAGCTGGACAGATGAGGGTTTGCCCCAGAAGACCTTGTCACCTACTTTTGGATCAATTTCCCATTATATACAGTATTCTATTGTTGTGACAACAGTATATTGACTGACAGTATTGTATACTGCACTCAGTAGTCCTTCTAGTTTTAATATGTATCCAGCAGTAAATGTTTGACTACATTTTAAAGAATGAAGCATATGGTATGCATGTCTTGTGATCTCTCATCCACATTTTTAAAATTGTATTGAAAACCTTGATTACACTGTGTAACAATTTTTTGTTTTTTTTTGTTCCTGGTTAGTAAGTGTTATTTCCTAATTGCTTATGCCTCAAAAGTATAGAAAATGGCTATTGTTCCCCCCAAACTTTGTTTTTGTGACCAGGACAGTGATAAATTGGGTTACATAGTGTTATCCAACCTTTTTAGGATCACCTTCAGGGGTCGGCACCATGTCGAGTGGTGATGGACTTTAAAAAATAAAAAAAATAAAAAAATCTTGGCCACAGACACAAAACGGAAGTTATATACAATTACGTGCTTGTGTGTGTGTTAAATGTATTCACTGCCATGGACACTGAACTCTTACCACAGACATGCGTGTCTGTGTACAGACAAGTTGCCAATCCCCGATCACCTTTGCTATCCAAACATCACCCTGGTCACCTGTCCTGTTGTGTATCACACTCTTCAGCCCCATTGTCATAGAGCATGTGCTAACCAGCCCTTCTACTATGCCCCTGGTATTGCATTATATGTTAAAGGTAAAGGTTTTGTAATTGTTTCTGGAAGGTTCTTGTTTAGGAAGGTCACATTAACAATCCTATTGTATACATATAGTTATTTGTGGTACCAGAACCCAATGTAAATGAAGAATTTGGTTTGAGAAACTATTGCGCAGAATGACGGTGGAAAACCTGATCAGCTTTAATTGTTAAAGCCCCTGTTTTTGTTTGCTTGTATTTTTGCAGCTTTTATGTTAAATAATGTGTTTCAGTGATATGGGGATGTTTATGTTGGTACAGGAACATAGCTATTCACTGCAGGGCTGTTGTGCTCCTGAATAACTGTGTAATTAGATTTACTAAAATATTAATTTGGATGTGTGCTGCTGCTGCTGCCGATGACAATAAGGCAAATTTCAGATGAAAAGATCACGTTCACTGCTAAGTGGGTCTTGTGTATTCATCTGATCAATGGGCAGGGGGCGGGAGAGTTTAATTTTCAATGTCTATTTGGAAATTTAAATGAAAAAGTGTGTTTTTTTTTTTTTAAATGAAAAAGTGTGCCATCTCTCGATTTGGCTGTTTTCTGAACCTCCTTCTTTGTACAATTTTTAACATAATCTTTATGTTGCGTTCCCAAATGGCAGAAGGTGTTAAATTAGGGCTTATAAAAAGAAACATTACGATGACAGTGCATTTTCTTCTAAATGTTCAAGCAGATGACTATCAATGTAATAAGTTCAGTAGTGTTTTCTTTACAGTAAGATGATTATTGGACTGCTCAATGTGAGAATTTCACCCATTATGATCAGATAAGTTATAAATGTGCAGAGTCGTGGATTCAGTTTGCCCTATAATGCTATTCCACTGGCACTTTCATACTCATTATATGGCAGAGCACAAATAGCACAGTCTCATAACTGACTCCTAGCTGTAACATTATAAACGCAGAGCACTGTAGCTCATTGCAGTTCACCAAATGGTTCTTAAGTGTGTTTTGTAGTTTGTATGAATACATGACCTCTCTATCATTAGTTTTGTCAAAGTAATCCATCGTTAAATGTTCATTTGGTCTTTTATTATGCATTGTACAAGCACCCCATCAGGACTATCACGTGTATAGTAACCTGCGTATCGCGATACTTATCTTATCATGACATTAGTGTATCGTTACAACTCCTACCACATGGCATTAAACAGCTTATCAAACTATACCCTTGCTCTCCCAGTGTAGCACTATAATCTCAGAATTAGGTGGGGTGGGGCGAGGTTCATGATGAATAAACTCCTTTTGAAGTGCAAACATTGTGCAGTAGCTGTTGAAAATAGAGTGTGTGATATAATAATCTTTTGGGGATTCAGACATTTGTAACTGGGCTTTTGTTTTCTGTTTCAGAAAAATGCAAAAGGACAGGATCTCTTTGAACAAATTGTGTTCCATTTGGACTTGGTGGAGGTAGATTATTTTGGCCTGCAGTACATGGATGCTGAACAGGTTTCTGTAAGTATGCTTTTTATTTAAATTTGTAACAAATCTGGAGTGCTTGTACTGTACATTAAATAAGTGATATTGCATGGAAATAGTCTGTGGCTTTATGTTTAATATTAGTATTAATAGTACTATTAGTTGTATTAGTATTTAGAATGATTAAATTGGTACGCTTGGGTTGGTGCAGAATAAATACTGAGCAGTTTCAGCAGATATGTGCCCTTGAAAAGTGGGATCGTGGGTCAGGTTTTCAGTCATAAACTGACGAGATTGTTTTTGAGTGGATGTTTGATGACAGTCATCACATGTCCAGAGGGTGGAACATATCCTGTTTGTTTGACAACATAAATGACTAGGGGGGCTGAAGCCAGCTCCTACCCACATCTCCCCTTTCTCCAGCCTGGTAGATCAGATTGGCTGTGCTCTGAGCAGCTCACTGCCACATTGGCAGAGCCTCGGAGTGGCTGGGATTGAATCAGGCCAGCCACTCGCTTGAAACCAGACGTGCATGTACTGTAAAATAAACAAGTCGTGGAAACAAGTATATTCCTCCTGCACGTGACTTCTCCACCACATACTGTTTCTATGGAGATGCAGCAGCCCAGAACAGCGTTGCTGAGAAAGCAACACATGAGCAAAGGCAGAAGTATGCTTGATTTAATCATATTAATGATTTTAATAAGCAAGCTAGACAAGCTTAACCTGCTGGTTTAAAGGGTGGTACAGAGTAATAGTTTACAACATTTGCCCTTTTTGTTGAGGTTTTTTACACTAGGATTAATCAATTAATTTGTTATTAATTGCCAAGGCTTTTATTTTGTGCTCCTCAATCAAAAAAAGGTCAAATGATTTCGTTTAGCATTACAACACTTTACTCAACCATAGCATGATACTCTCAGAACTACATTTCCCATCATCCTCCTGCTTACTGGTAAATCCATGTCAGTTACATCGTGAGCAGGAGGGTGATGGGAAATGTAGTTCTGCGAGGTCCATGCGGGTACATGTGAAGCCATCTTGAGGCACAGAATGCAATTTTAAAAGTTTTAAAAAGTGTTCAAAATGTAAGAAATAAACAATACACACACCTTAAGTAAACAGTTGTAGCAACACATGGGAACATGTAACACAATAAATAAAAAGGTCCTTATTTACCCTTTAAAGTCTCTGACATGACATGGAATTCTACCATTGATACAATTAAATACAGTACGGTTTATTTAAGAAATTGTCAAGTCGTGCAAACTGTATTGTACATGGAACATATATCATGTCATGAGCCTGTATTCCCTAAAATGCTTTCTAGCACAAGAAGTACTGATTTTACAGAGTGCACTTGGTATCAAAATCTAATAAACAAAATCTAATAAACCTATTTTAATGACGTGTTTTTCTATGACTTCAGACATTCAATCATGAATTGGTAAATGTATAAAAAAAAAAAGCTGATTTATTGTTAATAATGAGAGAGAGAGAGAGAGACTCTTAAATATACATCAAAAGTGTATTTTAAAGTTGTTGGTTTTGTTAGATACATTCTATAAATCGTACCTGCCATCCACTTTCATTAGCTACTTACTCAAATGTGCATGTGTTGAAGCGAGCATGCATTTTCACTTCTAAACATACCTGGTATTAAACAAGGTTAAATAAAGTTCTCAGTTTCACTGTCTTGTTGACAGAAAGTGTGTTACACTTGCATTTTCTAGGCCACGTAACCTGAAAAGTGTCTTCAGGGTCAAATTATCTTATTAGCTGCAAAGCATGTCAATCATAAGGTGAAACGGCTAGTTACAAACAAGGGCCTTAAGGGGTGGAGAAAATGTCACTCTCTGGGTGAAATGACAAGAAAACTAGCAAGACTTGCAAAGAGATTTATTTTACATGATGTAGTACCAAATATCTTGTTTTAAAATGAAAGTATGTAGGTTTTTTTCAATACTACATATTTGAATGAGTATGCATGGTGTGCACAATTTGTGGAGTTATTTTGTAAGCTACAATCACTTTAACCCTCCCCAATTCATGACTCTTCAACCAGGGATTTATATGTTCAGTACAACGCCTTGTGACACGGTGGCTCGTGTGATGACATCAGACCAGGAACTGAATGGACACAGTCTGTTTAGTGACTGTGAATGCGCTGCTTGCGCCGGTTTATTGTAAATTAACAAATAAAAAGGTTTAATAAAACACAAACAAGACGAAAACAAATAGACAAACAAATCACTAATAAACAACAAGTAGGTGCTTGTCTTTTTTATAGTTTATTATTCCTCTCTCTCCCATACGTCCTCACTGTACACCCAACCCTGTGTGCGTGAAACATTCACTCTTTTATACGGCTGTGCCGAGACTTGATTGCTAATGAAACATTCACTGGAATCTTGGCACAGTCTGCATGTGGACTAATTGTGCATTTCCCTGTGCCCCCATACAAATACCCATTTTAATCTGCACATGGAGTGATCGTGCAATCCCGTGCCTAAATACAAATATACACTTTACATCACCTGTGTTACATAACCCACACTCTGTGCACCACTACAATAATACATATAACAGACAACACAAATACGCACAGGGGCAGGGCACCCTGCTACACGCCTATAGGAGTCCTCAAAGACATAACGTGCACAAGGCATGTCTTCCTTGGATGAATCTCTTCATTTTTATTTTCACTTTTGAGTCTAAAAATACCTTGCTTGATTTCTTTAGGGCACTTTGGATTTTGATAGTTAGCAAGATAGACATAATGTAAGGAATCAGCATATCTCTTTAAATCTCAGAAATGCCAAGATTGTGTTGTGTAAGAATTAGGCTAGCTTGTGTCCATGGTACTCGTGAATGTAGATGGCTGCTGCTACTGCTGTGACACATTGATACAAACAGATCTGGATGAATGCATTAGGCATCGAGGATGCTGAGGAGGAGAATTTTTTGAAATTCTTACTTGTGTGAATAGTGTGTCAACTTGCTGCAATTCCCCCCCCCCCCCCCTTCACCAAAAAATAGAATCCTGGTGACTGCGCCTCTGCCACCCTCCCTTCATGAGTGGAGCTAGCCTTGTACTATAGTAAAGGTCAGGTTGACCCCTAAGTTATTGTCGCCCCCACCCTCACACACACACACAAGTCTCATTTTCTTCTACGAGGACTCTGCTTGTGCAATATGGCTGAGTGTCTGTCCATGGAGATGCTGATTGCCTGTGTGTTTTGCTGCTACGGTGCTGGCTGCTTTTCTTCTGTTGCTAACCAGAGTTGCTTCTCCTCGCTGTTTTTGGAGGTCTTGTGTCCTCCCATGGCACATGCACGATAACTGGTTAAAAAGAATGCACATTCTGAGCACATACAGTAATCATATGTGCCTCTGTGGAGCCAACAAAAACACAGATCTGGAAGCATTATTTGTAAGGTGGCTAAAACACATTGCAACACCGACAAATCGTTGTGATGACATATTGTGGTTATGTGTGTGTGTGTGTGTGTGTGTGTGTGTGTGTGTGTGTGTGTATATATATATCTATCTATCTTCAAATAACTAAATATGAGTCTAGCCAAATGTGCTAATTTTGATCTGGCAGTGGCTATATCTCCACTTTGTTCACCAGCACAATCAGTAAGTAAGGTAAAACATTCTGAATTCTTTTTAAAATTATTTTTCATCAAATTTCACTTTTCAGCCACAGAAAGCAAGAAAACATGAAGCCGAGGCAGACCATTGATGGAGATGCCCCAGGCTTAATGTTTTTTATTCCTTTCCAGAGATGATATTGGTTTAAATAGGAACATCAAGAAAATTACAGAGGAGGCTCATCAGTGCTAACTCGTAGTTGATAAATCTTAAAACTGTCACCATTTCACAAGTTTCATTATAATCTTTCTGTGTTATTCCAGATTGCAGGTTGCAGTATATACAAAGTGGGAAGTGTACTTGGGTAATAGTTTTCTATAGTGTTGTATCATTTCTTTTAATGAGGTGCGTGTTATACAATACTAGGGATGTACTCAAGGGCATGTCAGTCATGTCTTGATATTTTGGTATATGCATTAAGAATATGTTGATTTGACTGTAATAGTGGCCTGTTTTCAAGCAAAGTTGTTTTCCTAGAATTCTGCACAGCTCTGCAGTGCTGATGAGGTACAAAATTGTAGTTGCTACTTTTCTGTTCCTGCCGTTACTCGGCAAATACTCATGGCTCACTGCAGTTGTAGATCTCCTGATTAGAGATTAAAACTTCAGAAGTTATTATTTCACACCGAAAAGAAAGCCACCCAGTGTGTGGTTTCGAGGCACTTGTGTGCTGGTGCTAATTGGAACACAGTCTTCCAAACCATGCTCTGGAGGTGAGATTGTGGTGGACAGCCAGAGACATTGAAAGCTAAACTAACTGGCCATATTTGTGCCTTTTGTTTTCACGTCTTTTGAAGTAATTAAATCTGTAATTTACTGGCTAGTAAACAGGTGGGATATTCAAGGCCATTTTCTGTTTGTACCTATAGCTCTGGAGCCAGATTCCAATGTTAGGTTTTATATGTATATACATGGTATCAAAAGGAAGCTTAGGCTCAGGAACAATAAATGACCACATGTATTCTTGGCAAATATGACCTTGACCTTGAAATTGGGCTTCTAAGAGTCTTGCCTCTACCAAAAAAGAACATCCTTGAGAAATGCAAAATTGTTCTAGTGTTTTAACAGGAGTTACATTTATTATTTTTGTGTGTCATAGTTTACTTTAAAAACATAGTTAAGTAATAATTTTTGATTTTATGTAATGGAATGGTTACAACTTTGTTTTCTGTGAATTTTTTCCATAGAAGTTTATTAAGGGATAGCCCCTAGCGTGTTTCGGGGGGTTCCTCCATGCTCTCCTAGTCAGTCATCTCCTATTTCCTATTTAGTCTCGAGCACACACAGCTCGCTGTCTAGGGTTTCAGTTCGTTTTCTCTTTCTAGCAATCACGCAGACTCCGTCAAGCGTGCTTAAACTTTCTCTTTACTAATGTCTAAACTTCATCTTCTCGTTCTTTTGTCCTTTCCTACCTGCTCCGAAGATTTCTCGTCCTTCTGCTTCTTTCCTTCTCGCTGCAGCAGCTGCATTGCCAGTTAAGCCTGCAACTATCTCTCCAGCTGCGCCGTTCAAAGCGCCGCTCCATTATTCAACCTCTGCTGCGTCTCATTGTAAAGATCGGCCCTCCACCAAACTTTTTAAAGCTCTGTTAGACTAAGGCATCAACATTCCCGACTGCAGCAATCACTTTGCCGTTATCATCTATTGCAAAGCAAAGTCTTTTCATCTGCTACAAACAACTACAAGCAGGCGCCCTTCCTTGACTTTTCTTTTAAAGATTCATACATCAGCAAGATTCTGAAAGCTATTTTCATAAAGGTGTTTTCTCCTCCGTAGCAGTGTTAAAGCATCGGTATTCTCCCTCACCACCTGGTAATTAGATAACAGAATCGCATAATTCTGTTATTCTCGTCTAGACATCATCGCAGCCTCTGCTCCCTCAATGCCGGCCTCTGCAGTAGATCTGTCAATCATCTTGCTTGCGTCTGTTCCCCACATGGGTTCTTGGTTTAGCAATTCACTGCTACTTACGTTCAGCAGCCGACACAAAAAACAAAACAAAACCAAAAAAAAAAAATAATAATAATGGGCAAGCTCATTCATTTTGTTTCAATTCCCAGTTCAACGTGGGAACCTCAGCTTTGTCTCGTTCTGGTTTTGGGCTTTGTAGTGTATTACGTGAAGCCTACTCACATAACTTCCCCCCGAAAAAACCCCATAAACTCTTAACGACACTGCTGTGCTGCAACTTTCCACTCGTGCCTCACAGACCATGGTTACCAGGCAGTCTCATGAGGCCCTGTGAGCTCTGTGCCTCAGTACTGCAATCTTCCAGCTTCCTGGCGCTATGTTTTCACAACTGAAGAGAGTAAGTTCAACACGTCGAATTTGAGACATTTAAATCAACTGCAGGCGCGTCACGTGGACCTATGTTAACTTACTTATATACTTGCTTAACTGTCCTAAAATAGGTATTTAGTATATTTTGTAATTTATAAATATATAAAGAATATGCTAAATGTCTTCATAGATAGTCAGATAGACGACACTCAGCAGGCCATGCCTCACTTGCCTGTGCTGACAAGCTGCCTGTCATTTCAACAGCAGTTCTATCAGTTGTCACTCTCTCTCCTAACACCAGAAAATAAATAGTTAAAGGTAAAGATATCAATGTTGCACACAAGTCATGAGACATTAACTTCCACACCACCATCAAAAGCTGGAGTAGTACTTTGTTCTACATCATGGAACTCTCGGTTAGATGCGGGGGTACTATGTTCTACTAGTACCATAAACATTCTCTGCTAAAGCTGCCACCATCTTATCAGCAGATAACCATTTTGTCAATCGGTCTTACCTTGACTTTAGACCTCTTTTAACCACGGTTTGTCAGCCAATGCCAGTGGACTCTGCGCATCCACAGCCCATTCTACTTTCCTTTTCGTTTTTTATTTTATTTGTAACGTTCATATGGCAGTTGTGAGATATCGCTACCCATCTTCACTTTTCTCCACACAATTAAAAGGTTTGTTGCTCCTTTAAAAACTGACCTACACATCAGTGTAACTAAATAACTGGACAGGTAAACTGCTTACCAGTTTACAAAACAGTTTCACACACAAAACAAAAAGGCTGAACTCACTGCCTTTTTTAATACGACTGAACACACTCTGTTGGGCTTCTTCCCACAGCAGAGCCCCAAGTAGACTGGCTGCTGTTCTTATATACACTGCAGCTGGCTGCAATTTGCAATAATCGCCAGCTGACAGTAATTAACAAACAATTATCAATAATACAATTAATAAACACTCATGCACATTTTTATTTTTTACTGATGGCAGTCCACTGCACACTGTTACAGATCACTGCTTCAACAGATCTCTGCTCTCTACAGCAGGCCACTGCCCACTACTGATGGCAGTCCACCGCACACTGTTACGATCTCCACTTCAGGAGATCTCTGCTTTATATAGCAGGCCACTGCACACTACTGGCGGTAGTCCACCGCACTGTTACAGATGACCGCTTAAGCAGATCTCTGCTCTCAACGAAGCATGAAAGAATATTAAGATGTGGGCTACTTTAATTCGTCACTGGAACGGCCTGTCCTTATTCTATCAAGACCTGATTTCAGTTCCTCATGATCTGAATAACTTTACTGATGCTTCATTCTTATGATTTAGGGGTTTAGTAGGGACTGAGTGGTTTTCTAGCGAATGCCCTCCTGAAATTCAGAATCTTTCTTCCCACCTCAAAATATCTGGGGCCACCAATGGTCAAGAAAATCTATCACGTTTTTTAGCGACAATAGATCTACAGTCCATATCATTAATAAAGGAAGGTCTTCCTCTCCCCTTATAATGCAGTTACTACATCGCCTCATTTGGATTTCAGTGTCTTTTAATTTTTTCATTCAAGCCTGTTACATTCCCGGTTCACATAATGCAGCTGATGCTCTTTCTCATCTACAAATGGGCAGATTTCAGCAGTTGGTTCACGCAGCAGCTCCAGCACCTCTCCAATGTCTGCAATACCAGCACCTGGTATTCCAGTGAGCTTCAACCTTCAGCCTTCTTCAATCTGCTTGGAATTACATGTCCTCTGCCCTAGCTCCATCAACAAGATCATCCTACTCTACAGGCTGGTCGTCTTTCTCCTCCTTCTGTGCAAAAAATAAATGAATAAAAAAATAATTCAGCCAGTTCCATTTAATCAAGACTGGATCCTAGCCTTTATCGTCCACGCACGAGACATTCCACACCTCTCTGCTTCCACAATCAAATCTTAGATCTCCGGAATTCAGTTCCATTACCGTCTCATGTCAGTGTCTTCTCCGATTCTTCTGGCCAGCAATCCGGCTGATGCTCCATGGCATATCTAAGAGCTCCCCTCCTACTTACCCATCTTGACTTCCTCGAGCTTCAGATATTCTACAGTCGCTCGTCAATCTTGCGAAAAGACTGCTTCAACCCCTTCGATCTCCTTATGGAAGTCATGTGCTTAACTGCTTTCTTTGGATTCCTCAGGTGCTCCGAATATACAGTCCCATCCCTTTCCAGCTTCCCTTCTCTCGGCATCCGTTCCAACGACATCCCCTCCTTAGTCCAGATAATCATTTCCTAATTATGCTCCTCATCTCTAAGACAAATCAACTTCATCAGGGTCAATTGTTCTACACCCCTCTCTCCTTCAGAATTGGAACAGCCACCTCAACAGCAAAAGCCAATATTAACCAGCATCTTATCAAGAACCTAGGGTGTTGGTCCTTCTCAGCAGTAGAATCCTACATTTGCTCTTCAGTTTCCGATAAGGCTATTGCTCACCAAAAAATTGTTAGCATGCCCGGAGTGGGGTTTACCTGATCCACAGGGTCCAACAGAGGTCCACCCCCCAACAACCCCCCACCCCCCACCCCCACCCCCAAAGGAGGGGGAGGGTTTTTTTCTTCTCCACTGTGCGGATTGTATATATTTGGATAGATGTTACACTCATAGTCAGGATTCGGTCAATCGCCGACAAAAATAACCAATTCGCGATTTGAGAATTTACAAATTATCAAAGAATGAAATGAAACGTTATTTTGGTCTTTGAGCAAATAAATTTTGATCAAATTTCAAAATGGAAATGTGACAGAGCGAATTAATCCCAGTCAACAATCTCCCGACCTGTGAGGGCACTGTATAACAGGAACAATGTGCCCCGGACTGGATCATTTCATTCCACGATCAGTTGGAAGTCGGCCATCCAGGAAGGGGGTGGAGCTACAATACCAGAAGCCATCTCCTTAATGCGGTAGGCGATGAGTGAGTCATGGATTGGAGGATACGTTATTGCACTCGATACCGAAGGGGGCATGACTGAGGTTATATCGGGATGTGGCCGAGCAGTTTGTTCCTTTGTTATGGTTATGGACAGACATGTTAAAGAAGTACAGAGATAAAATAACCGTGAGTGTTTCGTGTTTTGTTTGTTTTGTTGTTCTAATTGTCATTGTTTGTCAATATTAGATGGCCAACTCTAGCCGGGAGCTGTTGCTAAAGGCCAGCACTAAACCTGGACTACACTGCACCGCTGTTTCACAATTGTCCTATAGAACCACCTGCACAAAGAGCAGTCACTGTTTGGATAAGTGACCTTGACTGTGTTGTGTGTTATTGTTACTGCATTATTCCGGAGTGATTTAACTGAGTGGTACACATTGGTGTGTGGAGCCAGTTATTATTATTTATCGGCAAGTAAAGAGCTGTTTAACCATGAACTGTGTTGTTTCAAATCATTCCTGAGCACTGCATCACCGCTACACCTGCGCACTGCAAACCACTTTGCCACAGGAAAATATCAAACAAGCAAAGAACGAAACATAAAGAAGAGACCGCTTCTTCGGTCTCCCGTCGTCTGGAGGATCTCTGGAGCGCCTTTACAGTCGGAGTGAATTTCAATTATTCAGTAGCTCATTCCTAATTTGGATGAAGTACCCAAAGAAAACAAACGTGCTCTTCGTACAGAAGCAGCAGCTGGGACTATGCAAGGCTTCATTTTTGTCGAGCAAAGAAGTGCTTCTGTGTGCAAGCCTTGCAAAAACAAATCCTGTGATTTTGTATGTTTCTAGGTTTTTTTTTTTTTTTTTCTAAATGAGCTCTCATTATGGTTTCATTTATATGTGTAGAATTTGATTGAACTACTTTAATTTTACCTGACTGTAATCTAAACAATCAAAACAGTATTTTAAATGAGGCTCAGTAGTCCAGTGGAGTGCTCAATATGGATTATTTTGAAAATGTTAATTTACCAAAGTTTTCATCTAAAATGAAAACATTTAGAAGGTATTTTTGTGTTGTTGTTGTTGTCAAAAAGCATTCTCTGTCTTTATTCCACAGGTGCAGATCGGGTCTGCAAAACCTGTTTCTAAAAAGTGCTAGTTCACCCCTTCCTGTGATTTATGAAAATATTATAAATGTTTAATAAGTATATTTTTCTTTTTTCTTTCCTACGCTTAAAAAACAGTGACTAGACAAATGTGGACTGACATTTGATTTTGCAGTTTAAATACTGTATATACAGTAGTCTTATTATATGAATAAAACAATACATTTTTAATTGATAGTTTCTCCTCAGACTGTATTTTCTAAATAACATGGTGAGAAGATTACGAACATTATTTCAAACTCGCTTGAAATTTTAATGTTTGGAGACACGATCCTCCTAAATTGCTTACCTTGACCCCCTTGCAAATGAGGCCACGGTCTGAATGGGTTAACTTCCTGCATAAATAATGAATCAGTTACCTGTATCTTATAAATATAATTTATGTTCATTAAATAAAAAAAAATATTGTATTAAAATTTGTATTTCACTTGATGCCCATTTTTAACAGCCCGCAATTAATTGCTATTTGCAGACTGAGCAGCATCTTCAAAATCTGTTTGGTAACTATGCATTCACTCACATTTCACAATTTGATAATTACGCTTTACTCAAAGACCAAAGAAGCTGTCTCTTCTTTTTATGCTTCGTTCTTTGCTTGTTTGGTATTTTCCATTTTGCAGTTTGATAATTTGTAAATGCTCAAATCGTGAAATGATTTTTTTTTTCTCGGTGATTGACTGAATCCTGACTATGAGTGTAACATATACATTCAAACAAAGACAGACAACGTTATAACTTAAGACACTATATTTTAAAAGCTGCACACACTGCATAGAGAAGGCATCCCATTTGCATCGACAAAAGCCTCTGTGTATAAAATATTATTTTATTAAAAGGGGTGGAAATAAAATATCTGTCCACCCCCGCAATGTTAAAAACCTAGAATTGTGCAAACAGTGCAGATGAATAAAGGTGAAGACGTCACCCAAAGTGCAAATATACCTAAAAAGGCAGCATCCATACCCCACCTGAAAGCTTTGTCTAATAAGAAAATCAAAGTAGATTCATAATCTTTCAAAACGTATACGTTTTAGCTGTATATGATAAATATTCCAATGTACTTATTTAATCCAGTGTGCCACCTTGCACATGTTTGTTCAAAATAGCTATATTTGCCCGAGACCATTGTACTATTGTTAACATGTCCAGCCTCGGTTTCCTAGGACAAACAATTTTGCTTTATTACCTGGTGTCTATTTAGGGTAACAATCTCCTCCTGCATTCTACCCCTCGCCTTGTCATCAAAATCTACAATGTTCAAAGCCACTGAGGAAACCCATTTCCCTAAGACTCCTAAAATATTTTAATAGATTTGAGAATCTGAGCAAGGTGCCTGCTGAACCACATGAAGCGTTACATTTGCTGTGGATACTGACTAACATTTACCGCCAAGTTCTAATTTTAAAATAATACATTTTACTTAAAACCATTTTAAGTTTGATTTAAACTTTTTTTTTTTTTTTAAATGTAATTTGGTTTATCACTACTAACATGTCCTTGAATGTCTAGTTAGCACGGCTTTTAAATCAGAAGTTAATGGAAAGTTTCCGAGCTGATTTGAGCTTTTTGACATGAATTATCCTTTCCTTAGTGGTTGAAAGGACTCCAGTCAATTTGGAAGTAGGTTACCAGCTATATACAGTTTCTTATGTAATGGATGGAACAAGCCTATGGGAGGTTTCTGACTCTTTAAATGCCCCACCTGTGTTGGAATAAGGAAAAGGTGCTTGCTGATGTACCGTGTGCTTCTGGGGTTTTGACAGACAGTTTTACAACATCCCAGAGGCCTGCTCACAGAAGAGTATTTCTTTTTCAAGCATGAGGTGAGGAAATTGAAACAGTCCGTATTTTCAAAAGGTTTACCCTCTGTCTTTAATTAATTTTTTTTTTGTAAAGGACAAAAACAGTCTTGATTATGCCCCTATATCATTTATATGAAGATATATTTTATTCTTTCAAACAAAAATTAACTTTTCAGAGAGTGTAATATTATGAAATGCTGAATATTTTGATTGATTTGTCATTTTTCTCTTTCTTTCTTCAGCACTGGCTAGATTTCACAAAGCCTATAAAGAAGCAAATAAAAAGTAAGTTAACCAATGTATTGTTTTTTATCTTTTGATATGATTTCTGAATATCACTGCAATTTTATTACTATTCTTAAATGTTTTCTGTTCACAGACAGAACTTCTAAAACACCAAATGCTATACCGACATCTTTTAGTTATTCCTACATACGTAAATAAATGAGTTGTCAGTCAGTCAGTGGTGGCTGTTTTGTTGAGCATGTGAACTGCTGTAATAGTAAACTGGAATATTTCTGCTAAAGTGTAGTTTCTGCTAAAAGGTTCCAATGGTATTTAGAACCAGCTAGTCAGGTTTCCAGTAGAGAGGCCATTATCCCACAGGTAAGATGCCCTTTTAAAGCCAACAGTACTTTACCATCTTAAAACTCACTTTCAACAGCAGCGTACATGTCAAACTGTCATTACAGTACCAGTAGACCTAGTCTTTGTTTATAATTGCCCCAGCCTTCTCAAAACTGTTGCTGCAGACAAATATCTCCCAGATATTCCAGAGCTTTACTTCCACTGTCTTTTTTACATTTCCATCAATTCTGCCTGCTTCTGAAATTGTTCAAACAGGATGTAAAATACAGATTATTAAAAGTCTTTTATTTTACATTTAGCTGTCAGATATTTATTTTCTCCCCAGTCAAGTTCCAGTATAAAAACTTGGCCCTCATCTGAGAATTTTCTAAAACTCGGTATTGCTTATGATGCTTTCTAGAATGTCTTATCAAGATATATATATATATATATATATAACACTATATATATCTAGCGTCGTGTATTATATATATATATATATATACTATATGATAATATTATATAGTTACCATCAATATTGCTGTCAAACTCAAAGTTTATAGTTTCTCCAGACAAGAGTAAGCCTATTGCCAAAAATACCTTTTTGGTGATATATTTTCAAAACGAACAATATGTATACAGCAACCAAAAGCCACATAAATGCACCTGATCATCACATCATTATACCAAACTGGCAATCACATGACCAGACTGCTGCCTAGCAACTCCCTGCTCAGCACTAAAGTACTTCCTGCCAAATAGAGCAGTTCACTCCTGCAGAATTAACAATAATGTAACAGCATAAAGAAGGTACACATTTAAAATGATAATAGCTAACTGTACAGTGTAAACAAGGTACACATTTAAAATGATTATAGCTAACTGTAACACTAAGACACACATTTAAAATGTTTATAGCTAACTGTAACAGTATAAACAAGGTACACATTTAAAATGATTATAGCTAACTGTAACGCTAAGACACACATTAAAAATGATTATCGCTAACTGTAACACTAAGACACACATTTAAAATGATTATGGCTAACTGTAACAGTATAAACAAGGTACACATTTAAAATGATTATAGCTAACAGAATAATTCAAGAATTCTTGTTTGCTGTATAGGCCTAAAATGGGCAGTTTTCCTTTTAAACATCATGTCTGGTACTACACAAAGGTAAAGAAATCTCAGTTTGAAAGCCACACTTCCAGATACTGTTGTACTATTTTGGTCATCTGGAGGGTGAAATTGTCCCTTAGACACTGCTAAGGTGAAATAACCCAGGAAGTGCAAATGTAACATTTTTCCTGAGAGTTAGGTATGGAAATTGAGAACTTTACCTAATGTAGCCACCAAAGGTGAAAAACAGGTGAAAATTATATCATTATATTACTAGCTACAACCATTTTAAAAGTGTGTGACTCAAGACAGTCGTCAATGCTAGAGAACTCTGATTGTGGCCATTCATACTTTAAAAAAAAAAAAAAAAAAAATACAGTATTGTATTTAATATAGTACGTCATACAACTCATGTCTTCATATTTGCACTGCTATATAAAAAGCATGTGTCTTTTTATTTGACAGGCTGCATGTGTGTTTTCTGCATTAATCTTTTCAGCCATTTTTCCATTGGTTTTCCCATAGTTTAAATTCTGTTTTCTGAGAGCATTCATTGTTACCTTTTAATACGTTGCATTAAATAAAGTGTTTGTTTGAGTATTTGTTCCTGACCCAGTCGTACAGGAATGTTTACTTTGTTCACGGAAAGCACCAATATCTGGTTTATAAATATCAATAATGCTCCGTTATGTGAAATAGAAGAGATATTGCTATAATGTAAAAAAATAATTCACCACCTGCAGGATACAATAGACCCATGACATATTTTTATTCATAGGAGTTATTTGGAAAATGCAGGGGAAAGAGGAAGAAAAATCTCTGTTGGTAAGGGACCAGTGCTGAACACACACCCCAGATATGTTATCTACAAAGCATCCAGGAAACAGGCTCTACAGTAATATTCATTACACTGATGTCTCCGACGTGAACACTTCTACCAAGTGGACTAACAAGTCATTGTTTATAAAGATTTTCCATTTGCTCACAGTTGCAGATGGGGCAAACGTGAACATCCCTTGCTGTGATTTTAAAACCACCTCACTTCAGAAATTCAACTAACAACTGATCATATGAAATATACTCCGATTTTGACATAGACAGTGAGAAAAGCAAAAGCATGTGTATGACCCCATGTTAGCATGCATGCACTGTACTGTAGTTCAGTTGGGTGTTGCTGTACATCTGGGCTACTACTCCATTCCTACACGACTGCATCGGCTATTGAAGTGTTAATACCAAAAGTAAACCAATCTTGTGGGCAATCTCATCTCTGCAATTCATTTTTTATTTTAATGGGTTAAAAGCTGGGGTTGATGAGATTTATTGAAAGCTTTGAAATAATAACCACTTCTTTCTTTTGTTTTTATTTTAGTTGGGCCTCCATATACATTACACTTCAGAATAAAGTTCTACTCTTCAGAGCCGAACAACCTTCATGAAGAATTTACAAGGTAACTTGGTATAAACTCAACCTGCTGGAGGCAGTCAGTGTTAGCAATGCACGTTTGCACTGTTGCACCTCAGTGGTATACAATGTGTGTGTGTGTGTGTGTGTGTGTGTGTGTGTGTGTGTGTGTGTGTGTGTGTGTGTGTGTGTGTTTATTGGGGTTTACTGCTGTTTAGCAATACTACATTGGCAAGTAAGATACTGCGTAAGGTTAAAACCATGTTTGGGAGTGGATGCATTAATTACACCTCATGTCTTATTCATTGATATCCAGGAGTCAAATGTTTCAATTAAACAACAGGAATTTGTGAATTGTATTTCTTGTAGACCTCTCGCTACAAGTAGACTTTCCATTGCACAGTAAAGTACATTCTGTCGTGTTTTTATTCCTTTAAATCTTGTATTGTAAAATTGATGCGCTTGCTGTTTGCAAGTACAGTGTTCCTGATTAACTCTCTGATGCTGGCACAACATTTTAAGATAGCAGCGTGTCGCGGTCCCCCAAGTGGCTCATCTGATAAAAGCACAGTTGTGTGGTGCGCAGCGTCAGACATACAGCGCAGGTTCTCATCCTGGCTGTGCAGAGCCGCCAGTCTACGCTGGGGATTCCAAAGGAAGCTTCTCACTGGTTCTGGTGCTGCCGTGGGTTAAGGAGGCAAAACCAGCAGGGACTGTTTCTACTCATCGTGCCACATGAACATTGCTAGCCAAGGCGTCCAGAGAGCTTAGAGCGGACACATAGAGGGTTGGCCGTTGTCTTCCAGAGGTCAGTAGCTCAATGGAATCCGCTCTCAAATGTAGGAGAGGAAGCTGGCCTGGTCGTGGGATCGGAGGTCGCCCAGTGAACCTTCGGATCTTGAGCTGTGTGAGAAATTGCTACAATGAGGAGAAAAAAATAATTGGACATTCAAAACTTGGGGAGAAGATCAGGGTTAAAATAATTGGAGACTTCTATTAACACTTCTATTGTGCTGAAGATTTTTAGTTTTTTCAGCATATATAGAAGCATATATTTGTGTCTGTCTTGCAGCTGATTCTCTAATTTCCCTCTTTAAAAATGCACTTCACAGTAGTGCAGAGCTCGCTCGGGCGCCAGCGAATCTACTGGTACAGGGTGGGACACACCCGCTTAGCGTAGGCGACTGCTGATTCTGCCTCGGCCTCTATGGAGAGGGCTGCTCATGAACTTTGCAGTTTTTTAACTTGTCGTATAATTGAATACTAAATCAGCGACGCATAATAATTTCTTACATTATTTAGAAGTATAAATGCTCCGGTATAATTAAAAATCACAATACTTTGACAGTTTTTGTTTTATTTGCCTTTTTTAAAAAAAACGACCATTTAAGAAATATCATCTCAAGCGTTTTGAAACTGGTAAAAATGTAATCAGAATATTAGTTTAAAAATATACATTTAAGTGTATAGTAATTGAAGAAGACATACCATGTGCATTTTTTTTTGCAAGTTGAGTTTTGTGATATATATATATATATATATATATATATATATATATATATATATATATATATATATATATATATATATATATATATATATATATATATATATTATATATGAGTTAATGAACTAGATCTATGTTTAATTAAAGTTAATACACAGGAATAAAGTCTTACTTTGCCACTAATCGTATTTTCGTTGGAAACAAAAAAGAATTGCACTAACTAGTTGTTCAATTTTAGGTCTGTGTTTCTGCACTTCAATTAAAGTAAACCATTGAAGAAACCAATACCTCTTAGGCACAGTCAATAGACCAGTATAAGAAAAGGCCCTTTTAAGCTTCAAATACAGCACAGTGTTGACTGAAAATGCTTTACATAGTGATCAGTAAAATGTCTTTCCAAACACTATAGTACTTAATTATAGTTCAAAGCCAAAAATGTATTTTTAACTTGCTGTAAGCATTGTTTCATTAGCCATTAACGTGTCAGAATTGTACTACATTATTACAATCTTTGTGTCAAACATTGTAACACCTTGGTGTTATGCAGTCACAACCTCCAGAAAGATTGCTAAAATAAATGACTGTGTTATGATTGCGTTGGTGCTAAGTGATCCCTAACACCCTCCTCTATACTGTACTCTAGCACTCCCTGAATGCAGTGGCTGAGATTGAGGTCTCAGCTCCCAGTCTATTTTAGCCAACTAATAGAACTGCTTTATTTCTGTTAATTATTGTTTTCTTAATTTGATCTGTGTTATAGCGGAGGTGCTGGTAAAACTTATAGCCACTTTGTTAGGACATACATTTATTATTTATCTGGGGGACTACTATTCCTTCATTTTGCCATTGCTGATACCCTTTTTGACAGCTTACCAACATGAATATCCTTGCTACTGTGACTGTTCTTTCAATATGTGAACTTAACAGATATGCACCTGCTACTACTGTACTATAGGTTATTAACATTTGACTCTGAGCAAGTTGAAGTTACTAAATCACAGTTGTTTTCAAATTGAGTACAGTATATATCGCCTATATTCAGAAAATGCATAACCAGTCAAACTTGTGAAAACCTGTGCCTTATATTTGCTTGCTTGCTTACTTTTATAAATAATGACTAATGAATTTCATTCGACTGTTTTTATGATTGTCAGTGTCATTGCTTTCCAGGTACCTGTTTGTGTTACAGCTTAGACAAGACATCCTATCGAGCAAGTGAGTATTAAACTAATTCTAAAACCTTTCAGCCTAGCAAATGAGAAACCTGTCCCTTCAGATCTGCAGCGCTCCCTGAGGGTTTCAGCCTTCACTTCTTCACCAGACATGAATATGCTAAAACAGTTCATCAGGATCTACTGCAGAGATGCAGGTCTTGACAGGTAGAAATGCATTGAATACTGATGACCGGTTTTAGCATTTGTTTGTGGTTGGCCTTCCTTCATCTTGTCCTGTCTGTTGCCAGGAAGCACATGGTTAGTAGCTGTCCCCAATATGTCACACTTCACAGCTGACCAACATACACTGCCAATAACAATAGTACTACATTGTTCAGTGAGATTTCAGTGTCCCTTTGTTACGTAATTTCATTGTGCACTCTACTCCTACCTGAGTTTACTGACCAGTCGTGTTTTTTTTTTTAATTATTATTGTGTAATGAAGCCATGTGGAACTTGGTATTGGGACTCAAGGAAACCTGTAAATAAAATCTTAAAACAACCTTGCACGACTCAACTCTCATCATGTCTTTTATTTTTATTTGTTTGCAGATTAAAATGCCTGTATGATGTTTCTGTAGAACTGGCTGCCTACTGTCTACAAGGTAAATCAAAATAATGTATCTTGTGCTGTAAATTATGATTTCAGATTTAATTGATCAGATATTACTGTGTAAAGTAAGCACATTTGATTGTGCTCTTTTATTCGGTCAGATGTGAAACAATTCATGGTCTCATTCATCAAGGTCGTAGGATGGTAATAAACCAACTCAGTGTAATGAATATTACTGTAGAGCCTATTTCCTGGATGCTTTGCAGATAACATATCTGGGGTGTGTGTTCAGTATTGGTCCCTTGCCAACAGAGATTTTTCTTCCTCTTTCCCCTGTATTTCCCTCTGACCCTTCTCCTCTTCCCTTAACTCAGCCGAGCTCGGAGACTGTGACCCTGCAGACCACTCCCCAGAGCTGGTGTCAGAGTTCAGGTTCAACCCCAAGCAGACAGAGGCCATGGAGCTGGACATCTTCCAGAAATGGAGAGAGTTCAGGTAAAATACAATATCTACAATGTATGGGGGCTGAGCCCTGAGCAGCATGGGCTGTATAGGGGTCTGTCTTCAAGGATGTACGCACTGAATGCAGGGGTTCAGACATACGCTGTTTAAGCTATTACCTGCTGTTTTTTGTCCATCAAATCCCTCCTTTACTAGGGCTCTATCCCATTGCTTCACAGTCAATTGTGTCTGCAGTCTCCTCCCTCTGCAAATTAAAATAACATCACCACAGACAGCCATTCAGTCTGAAACTGCCACACCTAACTAGTTGGAAAAGAAACCTGGCCAGCTTATGGTTTATTAATAGGTACTTCATAACCTTATTGTTCTCAACCTTAGTCTCCAGGTACATTTTTTATTTAAACCAGCAGCTAAAAACGTTTACATTTTGCGCTGTTTTCAGGTGCACATGAAACTGTGATTATGTAAATAGTCTGTAGTTTTAATTATTGCCCATCAAACTATGATACTATTTTTCTTTTAATGTTTGTTTATTTTCAGCGGGACTGGTTGTAATAAAAACATAACTATCTATGGTTGCGATCCACTTTATTGTATTAGGCATCAATAAATAATTCAAGAGCTAATTCTCTTATCAAATTTATATTACGAAAGAAAATACATTTCTAGCTGAAAACAAAATATAGAAATGAAGATGCATTTATTTGATCAGCAAGGAGGCCTGCAACTTTGTTCCTTCTTTGAACATACAGTGCAGAAAGTAGTTCCCTATCAAGTGCAAAATGTAACCATTACCTCATGGGGACTTAGATATATCAAAGATTGCTTGTTGGAGCCTGTGATGCAGTCATGCCCGCCCCTGAGGGCATGAATAAACTGAACGCACAGATCTCATCATTATTTCTTTTCATCCGAGCCAAGACAAGAGAGACTGAACAGGTACGTGTTTTGCTTGTGTAATTACACTATTAATGTGATTTTATATTTACGTGATTATAGTAATTGCTACTTACACGTGTTGTGCTCTCAGCTGTGGTTTTTGTTAAGTCACTCAGCGGCCTTGTGCCCCGCGCAAGGCCGGTAGCTCCGTTGCCGCTTCCCTGGTATCGAACAACCTTAAGTCGCTACTTGTGTTCTGTCTCAGGCTGCTAGCTTCGTTTTGAAGTTGAAAATAAAAATTGTGTTTTTTATTAACAAAATTATACATAATTAACGGTAATCGAGTGTTTACTGTTTTGTGTGAGAAAAAAATTGTTCTCGGTATTTTTCTGTTTTTTTTCACAGAAATATGAACGCGTTGGACCGAGGCGCACGCTTCGGATTAAAACAGCTTGCAGAATTATTGTGAAGACTTCCTCAGTCAGAGCGTTGTAGGTGGGCATCCCTATACATTGCTCCTGTGGTAACTGTAGGTCCAGACCTGCTCTCATTCCCGCCGGTACACTGTACATCGAACAAGGTTACCGTTCCGACACCTAGCAGTTGCTGGGCTCAGCTCTGCTTCGTGTCTGGCTGCCCCCTCCACGTAGCTTTTCGTTGCTGCTCTGGTCTCTGCGTGCAGTGCCTTTGCGAAGGCATATGGATAACATCAGTGTCATGCTCATCAAACCACTGGGTGACCACACGTGCTCTGTGGATGGGGGCATTGTCATCCAGGAAGACACACCCACCACCCACCCCCCGCACAGGAAAGAAATGCTGCAACATTGGTTGAAGATGATCACTCAGTACCATTAAGTAGCGATTAGCATTAATCTTGACTTCAAAGGGAATGAGTGCACCCAAACCATGCCAGGAAAATGTGCCCCACAACATTACAGAACCACCAGACTATTTCACTGTTGGAACCAAGCCCTCAGGCCTGTAGAGTTCTTAGTTATTTAGGTTGGCACCACCTGACCATATCACATTTCTCCACGGCTCAGTAGTCCATTGCCTGTGCTCTTTGCATCACTTGCAAACGTGCATTGCCAGGTGTGATGAGCGGTTTGTACACTTCGACCCGACTAAGGTGTCCTGCTCTGTGGAGTTCTCAGCGGACCCAGCGGCTTCTCGTGCCCCAGGTTGAAATTTGCAGTCAATTGATCGCAGTTGCTCACCTGTTTTGCCTTGCACTTCGAATTAATGCACGGATATCTCGATCCTGGAGTATGCGCTTCCGCCCACTATTGCCCTTTGCTGATGATGTCTTTTCCTTGGAGTTCCATGCCGGCATCACCTTAGACGCCATTGCTCGTGAAACATCAACAAGTTGAGCTGTCTTGGTCACTGAAGCTCCTGCTAAACACTCCCCAACAATCACCCCTCTTTCAAAGTCACTGAGGTCTCCTCTTGCAGTCATAATTATAAGCAACCAGGCTTGTCCAGCATTTTTATAAATGAACATGCTGGGATGTTATTTGCTTAATTAACACATGAGCCACACCTGTGTGGAAGCCCTTGCTTTCAGTACACTTGGTGTCCCTCATTTATCAATTTTTTTGTCCACTACCTGTATATAGGTGGGCACCCCTATGTATTGCTTCTGCAGTAACTGGATCACAGACCTGCTCTGTTCTTGACCTGATATACGTATAAGAGGTTACTGCACCGGGGTACCCGAATCGTACCATGCCAAGTGTACCGTACCGAGTGTACCACCGAATTGGACCATACCTAAGGTGAATCACCACCAGGTGTATCACTGTACCGTACCAAGTGTACCACTGAATCGTACCGTACCAAGTGTACCACCATCGATGGTGTACCAACACTGAGTGTAACCACCCACTGAACCGCGCATAGCAAGGTACAGTACAGCACTAGTGCTGAGTCACCCTGCGACTGTGAACCAATCGGATCATTTTACTGTCTGCTTGGTTCAACCTCGGTTCAAAGGTGGTATTGTGGTACAAAACAGTGATGCCATCCCTGGTCCAATTTCCAGCGGACAGGTTTGAGTATTGACTCGCTCCATCTATTAGAGGCGCTGCTTCGGTCGGTATTTTTAAATCAAGATTAAAGACTCACTTTTATAGATGAGCTTTGTTAACCTAACTTAGATATAAAGTTGATGGTACCTATTTTTATCTGCTAAATTTTGTATTTTATCTATCATTCTTATTTATTTCCTTCTATTTTTTTTTTTTTTAACTTATTCCTGTGTTTTTATAATTGCCTTATCTAAACATTTACTATGTTATTTATTTATATTATTAGAGCAACTGTATGCTGTTGTTTTTTTATGATTATGGAGCATACTTTCTGTAAAGCTCTTTGCGATACCATGGTATGAAAGGCGCTGTACAAATACAATAAATAAATAAATAAGTAAATAATAAAATAACTGTGGTTCCTCATGGTAATGCGCAAGGTGGCCTTGGCTGTGCCTTGTGGCATTGCCTTGCGACAATTTTGGTATCTCTACCCATGAGGTAATGGTTATATTTCGTACTTGATAGGGAACGTTAGGTTATTATCATAACCCTGGTTCCCTGAGATAGAAATGTAATCATTAACCTTCAAGGTCGCTGCGTCCATGATTGCAGCAGACGAGGAAGGAAAAATGATGAGATCTGTGCGTGCAATCTTTTAATGCCCTCTGGGGCGGGAATGACTGTGTCACAGGTTCTGATAAGTAGTCTTTGTTATATCTGGTCTTGCAGGGTTTTTAAGGATACATACCTATGAGGTAATGGTTACATTTCGATTTCAGGGAACGTTATTCAGTGGTGAGAGATAAGCTGCAATGCATATGGAACATTTAATGAAAATGTAAATTACAAAATATGTCAATTATTGGGTCTTTTTCTATTGTGGATGCATGTGCATTTTGTTGATTCAAAATGCATTAAAAAGCAGTGATGGTTTAATTAATGGGTAAACACTCATTTTAAGTAAGATTTGTTTTATAAATCAGATATGAAAGGAGCGAGCTCCTCTACTATAATTGATTTGGACTTATGTGAGAACATGTAGATCTAGATTGTAAAATGTAGAGATACATAAACAGTGGATCTAAATACAGTAGACTAATCCAGTTTTGACCAGAACCTGTTTAGATTACTCAGTAATTTAAATCCCTTTAAGTTCTGAGCTGTTTTCGCCTGTTTTATACTGTTGTTAGATTTGTGGCTATAACTCTAACTATAAAGGTTACAGGTACATATCATGCACACTGAAGGCTTTCATAAAAATAAAAATAAATCAATACAGATAACAAAAACCATGGGAGATGCTTTTTAGAAAAAAAACAAAAAAAAACGTATTTATTATTTGTAAAAAATATTTTAGCATGGCCAGCTCAAGTCTGACAATGCACAGTGAAACTTTAACATGTCGGGAACATGGGGAAAAAATTGAACAATTATTAGTTATTAATTAATTAATTGAAAATGTGAAAAAAAAAGAAATAAAAACCCAAATTATTCAGCTCAGGAACAAGATGGGGCTGTTCACTGGCCAGGAAGGTGGCTACCAGGGCAACATAACCCTAAACAGCTCTGGTCTTGTGGACCTGATCCACAAACACAAAAAACAAATATATCTTTATCGGAAGATAGGTCCTTGTGCCTTTGATGTCGCCATTTTTCTTATTTTGTAAAGTTTTTGTGTGAAAATGTTTGTTTACTGCACCGAAGTAGTTCTTTCTACAGCGCAGCAGCAACATTCCAAAACACTCGCATTCAAGGCTCTCTCCTAACATGGGCATCTACCAGAAATACACAAGTATGATCTAATTCTAAAGCTAAGAAACTCGTCTTTCCAATGCAAGCAGGGAGTAAAAAGAGCTAGAGCCAGGTCAATTAATAATAATATATTAATATTAATTAATATTGGGCGTACCCTAAAGAGTTTATAAAAAAAAAAAAATCCCTGTTTGTTTTTGATGATCTTTGATACCGAATTATATTTCAACAATTAGAGATCTCTGTACAATAAATGTGTTTTTTTTTTTTGTATCCCAGCTGATTTTATATGTATGTATATATGTGTGTGTGTGTGTGTCTATATATATATATATAGACACACACATATATATGAAAACTGTCTGATAAAAAATAAACTTCTACGTACAGTTATAAAATCATAGCTAGTGAGAATTTCGTCCTCGGATTGGCTGTCCTCTATCAGAATATTCTGAGAGTACCTTGACACGACCCTTGTACAGCCTCCTGAGACAGACCAAACAACCTGTGTATGCACAGCAGCTTACTGCAGTGAAGTAATCTACAGAACAATTGTTATGTCCACACTGGATATAAAAACATCAGAACACACCAGTCTGTCCTAAAGTGCACTGGTACGAGCATGTGATCATTATTACTACGCTATAGGGATTCGGATTAGCAAGAGTTCGCTCTCCCGCCACCCTTTTACTCACTATTGATCTTGCTGGTGTTTTCTCCTGGGGTGATCTACTCAACACATTGTAGTACCATATCTATAAACTATAAAAACACAGTGGATAGAGATCTGTTTTTCGCCTGCTTGCTCAGTTTGAAAAAACAGTTCCTGCTGATTTTAAAACCTTGTGCCAAATGTACTGTAATGAAGAATCACCCATAGAACCAATGTTCGCACAAATTAGGACAGGGGATAAAGAAACAAAAAACATTCCAACAGGGTGATCTTTGTGTTACAGCAGTGGCCTGGGGAAAAATCTGTACTTGTAACAACTAGTTTTATAAGTTGTTGAGTCCTCGAAATGAGATAAGACACTGAAGTAAGTCAGCAGTGAAGTTTGAGGATCGGACTAAAGTTATATGAAGAGTTGAGTATGCATTCATTATGTTGGGTTTGCAGCAAGTGTTTTATAGAAAGGGGTGTACATATACTAGGTCATTTCTGAGTAATTCCCTTTAAGATGATTTTTTTTGTCAGCAGGTATTAAATGGAACCAATCAAACCTTTTTAATAACATAATTTCACAACAATCTCACTATGCAGAATGGTTAAGTGTGTCTCTCATTCTTGTTTTAAATGCTAGCAGTGTCTCAATATCAGTGTTGGCAGACCTGGTAATTCTTAAAGGGGTCTAATGCCCCCTCTACAGTGAGGTACTTATCTGTTACAAATCAAAAAGCTGGGATTTTGTGATAGGGGTAAAAACTCTTTATAAGAGCAACAATGTGAATTTTCTAAATGTTTGCTAAACAGCCACATGCCATGAGTTTCTCAGTTAATTTCCACTGCCGTTGTTGTCCAGCAAAAAGGAACCATTTCACTGTATATGATTTATCTTTTTTTTTCCCCCATTCGATTTGATGTGCCATTCACTTTACAGTGTGCCCCTGGGATGTTTATCTGTTGTCCATAAAAACTCCCATTTCAAGTTATTTTTATTATGATACACTTTTGGGCAATATTGTTACTGCTTCATAGACTATCATGTGCCAGTATCAAAATTCAGCATTGTGTCTCGGCTGGATAAGCCAAGGCATGTGTGGATGAGCCCCAAGAAACTTTATTCTAGCCTAGTACCTTGTGCTCAGAAAGGAGTATTACACCACTACAGAGTCAGGCTCTTGTACTATATAGTGTGTGTGTGTGTGTGTGTGTGTGTGTGTGTGTGAGATTGGTTCAAGACTGAGCATGCTGGAGGACACTGATTTCTTCCAGACTCTACAGAGACCATCTGGAGAGGAAGAAGTGGGCTGGTGTGTTGAAATGCGCAGCACTCCCCTGCAGCCTCCAAACCTGTCGCCTATTGAGCTTATCTGAAATGAACCGTAGGATGGGAGGCTGATCTGAGCTGTTGCACAGTGTAGAGCAGTCCTTGTTGCACCTGTAGGAAATTGTTGGAATGATGCCTCCATATCTGTCAAGCTGTCATTCAAGCCTGGGAAATGATTTGAGTCAAGACCATCACTGTTATTGTCAAATGTATTTCTACTGATCGTTATAACACACCTATTAGACTACTTTTTTTGAGGACATTTAAAGTCTGTTTTACACAGTGACTGTCCAAGGACCAAAATTGCCTTTACTGTTGAGCAGGTAGTACCAACAATTGAGTGCTGCTAAATTCATGCCTGTATTGCATTAAACACACTATTTTCTTCTGTGATTTGTGATTTTTACACTACCCTATACATGTATATGTTAAAGAGTAAGCAACTTAAAATGTAATTTGAAAGTTTTGGGGGGTTTTTTCAGTTCCCTTTTTAATCTAGGTATAATTATATACAGATAGAGAGAGTAGGTGGTTCTAGCAGAGGTGAGAGGTCATACTGACACATGATTTAAATTGACTGAGGAAGCACAGGGAATTCACCAGACTAGCTCAACACAGCCCAAAGTAAAGGCAGGTTTAAAGAACAATTATAATTACTTAATATTGGAACAACAGCCCAGAACCAATTGGAATGATTGTAAATGCCATACAATAGTAATTACAATGACATTTAAAGGTACTCACTCTAACAATGAATGGTTAATTTAAGTTTAAACATGCCTCAGGTCAAATTCCATTTAGTCTTTAATGAAAGACTGCCAACTGTAATTTAGTAGCATTTTCTTTGCACTGGAGCATAAGCTTAATAAATCTGGCCAAGTATGTAATGTGCTAAAAGACACCGCAGCTCATGTTGTATATATTTATATATTTTAAAGAATGTCTCTATAGAGTTCTTAGCAACGGTTAACCAACCATGCATACCTCGCTTAATTGTTGATATTTGTGGATATGGGACTAGTATCACGCTCGAAAAAGACATGACCACTGACGTTGGGCAGAAAAATCTTCTTGCATGTTATTTACTTTAAAACATTTGGATAAAGAAAAAACAAAACAAAACACATCATGTGTCTTCATCAGGTCTAGCTATATAACAACAGTACAGTCACCACCACTTAGAACGGGCGCGTTTGCCTGTTAACGTGAATCACCCGCAGCGAATTTGAGTGAGTAATTCTCCCGCTACCAGACCTGAACAAGAATAACACAGTTTACAAACACACATTAATTAAAGAGTACTCCCATTCCCTTCCCCAGTCCATAATCAGGTCCATTCCCACATTGTTCCCAGTTTTTTGAAACACTGTTGCATTGTTGCTCATCACTTTTCTCGTTCCAGCCATGATTGCTTGCTGTTGCAGTCAGTGCTGTTTTTTCAAACTGTAAATAAACCTGACACTGCGTACAGGGATTAAATAGCCAAAGTACAGTACAGAGGTGCAAATAACTGACTGATCTGCACTACAGTAAAAATCTTCCTTTTTTTTTTTTTTTTTAATCTGTGTGAATGGCTCATAATGAGATTGAGAAATACGGTGTGCTTAACATGGTATAAACAATGCCTTTTGTTACTGAAATCAATGGGAGTGGCAAACGCTGTTTGCCTGATATAAATGACTGCCCGAAATATCCCTGTACGGTGTAAGTGGTGGCAACTGTATATTAAAATGGCCACATTTATTATACCAAACTGCGACACAACATAAGCACAAAACTGAACAGAAGCAGGGGACCCCAAGTGGCTCACCTGGTAAAGCGTGGCTGTGTGGTGTGCAGGGTGGGTCATGCAGCCAGGGGAACACAGGTTTGCCTCCTGGATGTCCGAAGAGGGTGTTGCATTGCTCTGGCGCTCCAGCAGGTTAGGGAGGCAAAACCGGCAGGGACTGTTAAACAGGCTGTTAGACGGAAGTTAAACAGCATTTTGCAGATCAGTGATAGTTAAGACATCAAAGCACCTATTTTATTATTTGACATGGGAAAGATTATGAAAAAATTATATATGTGATTGCATGGCCAGTTGCATTCTGCTTGTGATTTGTTATCCATATCCGGCAAAATAAACCTAGATAAAAAGTCTACTACTAGATTTGTTAGTCTTGCCTTTTATTTATTTTTTCAACAAATAGTAACAGGCATTTTCAATGTCCCATCATGCTTTTCTTCTTATTTAAAGATGCTTTGCAAATAACAAAATCCACTTATATGCTTTTAGTCCTATAAATTCAGGCTGCAATGGTTCTGGGTCTCCTGTAATGAGGATTAAAGCTGCTGCCTAAGTGCCTCTTTGTAATTGTGTGTGAAGACAATAAACAATGGCTTCCCTAGGGCATTTTCTACAGTCTAACACGTTGTTCATTCACTTGTAGGGGGAAGAGCCCTGCTCAAGCAGAACTGAGCTTTCTGAATAAATGTAAATGGCTGGAGATGTACGGAGTAGATATGCATGTGGTAAAGGTAGGTTTTATGACACTAACATGTTTTGTAAACTCTGCCCCAGTAAAAATGTACAATACCTGTCAAGGATAAGGTCCAAAAACAAATTCATGTGATTTTCTATGATTTTCTATGTGATGATCCTGATTTTTATTATGTGAGAGTAGCTGTTATTTACTTGCTAACTGAACTCTGCTTTCACCAATATAAAATTAGATAATGATGGTGGGAACCAACCAAGATGCAGCTTTGATGAAATACATGAGCATTCTGTGCTTTTCTTCCAAGTAATTTGAATTTCCTATTGGCCTGGTGTTGATGGCTGCAGTGTAATTGCTGGCTCCAGGGATCAGCCTATTTGCGGCCTCCCCGGCACATCAGCACATACAATGGCGGTGCTGTGGCTCCAGGGATCAACCAAAGTGTGGCCTCCCTAGCGCCTCAGCATGGCAACTGTCTGGAATGGGCTGGGTGTGGCACTTCGCTTCAGATAGCCACCTCCCATCTTAGGCGTTTTGTCAGCTAGTCCACAACACCTCAGGAAGTGTCGACAGTGATGCCGGAGTCCCAGCACCACGCCATTACCCACCCAAGCCATCCATTTCTTTTCATTGATCTTGATTTCCTCCATCACCTCTCTTTTCGGCCTCTTTCCTCCTCAACAAGAGCTAGTTGTTACTTCTCTCTGCCTCCTTGGATAGAGCCTTCAGTATACATTGCAATTCCTGTCCACTGAATTCAATATCTCTGAGAAGCCAAGTCATGGAGTGCGCGACGAATCCTTGACAACCCAATCTCTAGCAGCCTCCAGATTTCCCAGGCAGATCTTCATTCTAATAACCTTTTCTGGACAGAGGAATGTTGCTCTATGTGCCAGCTATTGCTGATATTAACAGCGAGTTGTTGATCTTTTATGCTGTTCTTCCAGTGCTAATGCCAAGCATCACAGCACCTGGTCAGGACACCAAGTGAAGTGACCCTGGTTCGGAGACACTACATCCTGTAAGAATGTGCTTTAGGATGGCCAGTGCTGAACACAGTGGACTTGCAGGGTTCTCTCCTACCCACACATTCAGGTTCTGCATTGATTGAAGAACGTCATATGTGGACCTGATTAGGAAGCTGATCCTCCTCTGTTCCATTGTCCACAGGTCTCGCCAGCCAATCTTGTGCTGATCCACATTCTCCCATCTCCTGCACTGTCCCTGCTTAGCCTGGGAACTGCCTTTACACACATCCTCTCCTGCTTTTACACTTTAGTAACTACCAACTTCCCCCTTTAAGATGGAGCTGCTTTGTGCCTCTCGGAGGAGCTCAACTGAGGCCCAGTTCTCCTCTTCCCTGTTGTACTAGCTCCATTATATCACTGATATGAAAGGCAGCCTTTGCATCTTCCACCAAATCCTTTGCTGACCACTTTCTCCCAGTTGTAACTACTTCTAGCTACCCTGATACATGTGTCACGTGATTCCATCAGTGTACTTTCCAGCCAAACCTTAATGCACTTCAGTTCCTCAGTTAGAGCTGAGACTGGCAGCTGCAGTTTCCATTTAACGCATAACTCTCAGCCACTTCCTAATGTTTGAACTATTCAGGATTGTGACCAGGAAACCTCTTGCACAGTAAACAGCCATAGCAACCTTTGAAGAAGATCACACTGAAAGCCGCAAACTTTAAGCTTGCCCAGTAGTGCACTGCTGCTGATACTCTTCAGCCCTTGCACTGCCTGCTGTCTCACCTCTCCTTTTAAATCCCCACTGTACCGCCTCCCAATACTCTTTTACAGGATTTTCTAACACTGCTAGAATGGCCTCAACATCAGTATATAACACCTTATCCACTACTTTGCCTTTGATGATGGAGATGCTTCTCAACTTGGCGGGCTTGAACTGCATGCAAGCCCATCTGATGCCATTTGCTAGTTTTCCAAGTATTCGACTGATGCAGGCTACCATTGTAGTCATGGTGGTCATGCTGTCCATGTATGCTCTTAACCCTTTGCGGTCCTATGTCAGACCAGGTCCGACATTACAGTTTTCCCTTTCCAGTCCGTTGTCGGACCCTGTCCGACATCATCAAAAAGATGTAAAGCACAGGTCTCCAGTCTTTTTTTCTCTGGAAAAAGCAGAGAAAACCTTTCAATGGCCGAGTGAGACCGATAGGACTGATAACCAGGAAAAAAAAGGGTGTTACAGGGACAACACAGACATAACAAAGGAGATAGCTGCTTCTTTATCCAGCGCTCAAAGAATATCACAGACATTTGCAGAGCTTTTAGAGATGTTATAGTAATAAAGTAATGACTTGGATCGCATTATTGAGGAGTTTGGTGGTAAAACGAGTGATCAGGAGAGGATTTATCAGTATGCACGTCTAAAGAGGTATGTGAAAAATACAGTAAACAAGGAGTGGGGCTTGGCTGGAGATCCAGTACTGAGTGTCCTGTTGCGATTCAATGCCTTTTAAACCTGTTTTACACCGAAAAAAAAAAATAAAAAATTAAACAGCGCGTGTAAAATAAACAGCGCGTGTGAAAATAAATTGGACCTGACAAGCGCTGAATAAATGGACTGCAAAGGGTTAACAGTGGCAGCCACATGCCAGAAGCTAGCCGTTATCCTCCCACTACCCACTTCAAGGCCCAAGTAGTGACTTCCATTGCCATGGTAAATTAGTGGTGGGAACAATCTTTGACATTATATATGAGTTTTCAGTGCTTTTCCTCAAATTAACTTGAAGAATACAGTCATTTAACAGGATTGGGGTCAATTCCTGTTTTTCAATTCCAATTTAATTTCCAGTAACTTTTTAAAATCACTTTCCAATTCCCATTCCCTTTTAATCAATTGCAACACATCATTGATCTAAGTTGCAGTTAGCAGCATTTTGTTAAAATGAGCTTCTCACAGTGGCAGCAAATTTCATAAATTGAAGTCACTGTTAATGAATTAAATTGGCGTCAAACGAAAACAGCTGAGCGATCACAACAATTATGTCTCTAAAATATAAATTCCAGTTGCAATTGCTTCAAAGGAATTGGAATTAGAAATTGATTTTAAAAGGGAATTGGAATTGAAAAACAGGAATTGGCCCCAACCCTGGTAATTAAGTTTCTCTGAATCCTTAAAAATTTGATATGCTGTTTCCAATTTGAGAAATTTAGAAACACATTTTATAACCTTAAGATTTTTTAATTTTTTTATATTGCAGCCAGGTTTGGTTTATATAAATGTCTAATGCTGCCAAAAGGAAGCATGTCTGCATGAACTCAGAGAGCACTAAAAGAGAGCACTAAAACACTGATTGCTTAATGTTTGGAGAGTGTCCGCCTGCTTGCATTATATTCCAATTAGATTTTTACAAAGTGTGTTTGAATTCTATTCATGTTGCCATGGTCACATATTATGGGAAGTTACATTTTGTGTTGTAAGTAATGAGTGTTCAGCGCTCGTGATTGACAGCACAGGTAGCGTATTTGAGGTTGGCCTGAATCTGTGTTGAAAAAGCATTAACCATTGGATGGTAAGTGGGAATGCTGTGGCTCAGGTTCGAAATGATGCAGTCTTTGAAGAAGTAGTAACAAATGACAACTCAATGTGTTGAAGAAAATTGATTTTTGTAGCAAAAAATAAATAAAACATACTGTACAGGTGAAGACACTTGTGAACGAGTACTGTAGTTTTTCCACGAATTAGTGGTCTGATGATTTTATTAACCCTTTGTGGTCCATTTATTCAACTGCATCTGGCCCAGTTTATTTTCACACACACTGTTTATTTTAGACGTGCTGTTTAAAAGTTGTTTTTTTTTCACAGTAAAACAGGTTTAAAAGGCGCTGCATATCAACAGGACACTCAGTACTGCGTCTCCAGCGCCGCCCCAGCCCTTGTTCGCTGTATTTATCACATACCTCTTCATAGTCGTGCATACTGATAAATCATGTCCTGATCAGTTTTTCTATCACCAAACTCCTCAATAGTGCTATCCAAGTCATTATTTTATCACTGTAACATCTCAAAAAGCTCTGCAAATGTCTGTGATATTCTTTGAGCACTGGCTGCTGAAGCAGCTATCTTGTTTGTTTATGCCCGTGTTATGTCTGTGGTGAAGGGACTATGTGTATTGCTCAGATCCGCCTCTTTATTTTTTCGGTTTCTATCTGTCTCACTCGGCCATTGAAAGGTTTTATCGGCTTTTTCCTGATAAAACCTTGTAAAATTGTAATGTTGGACCTGGTCCGACATAGGACCGCAAAGGGTTAAACATAGCAAACATCCATGGCTACAGAAATGGAAATAAGTTATGAGTAAGAACACACAGACTAATAGCGTATAAAGTATTAATTTTAGTGAAAGTGTGTTTGACGGCTTCGTACAATATTTTGCTTGAGAAGAATATCTTCCTCTTTTTCTATTTCCTAGGGCAGAGACGGCTGTGACTATGCGCTGGGACTCACGCCAACAGGGATATTGGTCTTTGAAGGGCCTAACAAAATAGGCTTGTTCTTCTGGTGAATGTGATTTTCATAGTAATAGTAGTGATTGTAGTAGAACAGTATTCTTCGTCTTAGTAGTGAATTATTATTATTATTATTATTATTATTATTATTATTATTATTATTAACTAATAATTGTACTAATAATAGTGTTTGTAAAATATGTACAATCTCTGTGTTTGATATAATATTGCGGTAGAATTGAGATTATTGTATGTAGAAAAAAAATAAATGCAAAAAAAAAAAGCAATAGTTTTAGTATATTATTAATTAGCAATTTGACGCTTTTATCCAAAACGATTTACAGAGACTAGGCTGTGAACTATGCATCACAACTGCTGCTGCAGAGTCACTTCCAATAGGACCTTAATTTTAGGTCTTATCCAAAGATCCAAAAGATAGAGCATGAGGAGGCTAAGTGAGGTTAAACTCAGGGTCACACACAGTGAGTCAGTGGCTAAACTGGTGCTGACAATGAATTTACCATGGATTTTCCATGCTTGTAAAAAATTATACCAGCAGGCTCATAAGTGGTCCTGAAATGAGCTAAATTTTACATATCTTTTTATCTTTTTAAATTCGTATTTTTCAAATGTTTTTTGTTTTTATTTTAGGCCAAAAATTACAAGATTGGATTTTAGAAAGAGCAAGCTGACTCTTGTTGTAGTGGAAGACGATGAACAGGTAGGTTAGTGTACTTCTACAGGAGATGTGAAGGTTGGGGGGGTGTTGTGCTGCTGAGCGTTTCTGTTTCTGAAACGTGATGTGTTTCTCTTTTGTTCTGTAAAGGGCCATGAACAGGAGCACACGTTTGTTTTCCGGTTGGATAATGCCAACTCGTGCAAGCACTTGTGGAAGTGCGCGGTGGAGCACCATGCTTTCTTCAGGTTGAGGCAGCCAACGCATGGCAGGGCGGGTAAAAACGACTTTGTGCGCCTCGGCTCCCGGTTCAGATTCAGGTACTGAGACGTGCTTTTACTTTGCTCATATCTTACCAAGCCCAAACAATAAATCAGATAATATATATGTATATTAGGGGATTTAATCTTGACATTTTCTATTGATCCATTAATCACACCTGTTTGCTTGTGACTTGAAAGACAAGTAATACAAAGTAGCTGGTCGATTGGTGAAAGAAAACCAGTCCAGGTATTCTTGTGTCTCTTATGGATACACAGTAACCTGATTTATACATTATCTGATTATACAAACAGGAATACACACTGCATATTCTTGCAAGTTTGAAGCTGTCAATACTCTTGTACTACAACAAAGACTGCCCCATAACTCCTCCACCATCCCTGCAAGCACTGCAGCACATAACGTCACTCTCACACAGATTGCCATTCTTTTCTTGTATTACGTGTCATTTAATAATATTAAATGAAACCTAATACAAGAAAGTCATTTGAAACATTTTGTTTATTATTTAAATAAAAGAAAAATAATTTATTAACCTGTCTCACTGACAGAAAAAGAGTCAACAATAACATATATAGTTACATACAAGTAAAAATCCTAGTAAAACAATGCAATAACTTTGGGTAGCTCACTTATAAATACATATTCATATCAACATCCATGAACCTTCGCTTCACTTTCGAGAGTGATTGATCTGACATGACCCTATATTTATATAATTTAATATCTAATGCTTTTCTCTTTCGGAACGAAATGTCATTAATAATTAATGAAAACGACCCATGGCAAGGCTGCACTCAGGACTCCTGGGTGTTATCAACAATGAGACGCAGATACGCTTTACAATTCCGCATTGGTCCGCCACCCTTCAACGGTGTGCTCCCCACCACCGTCGAACCAGCGAGGGCGATACTCCTTCAACAGAAGATCGCCAATCTTCAAAGGAAGAACGCTGTACGCTTGGTAAGCCCAAGCGATGCGCTCAGCAGCTTTTACTTCAGGTACTTCCTGGTGCCCAAAAGGGATGGCGGTTTCAGACCAATTCTGGATCTCAGGGTCCTCAACTTGTTGCTCAAACAGAGGAAGTTCAGCATGTTGACAACATAGCGTATCATCCAGTCCGTCCAACCGGGCAACTGGTTCACATCGATCGACCTGCAAGACGCCTACTTTCACGTCCTGATGTGTACTGCGCACAGAAAATATCTGCGCTTTGCCTTTCAAGGCAACGCGTATGAATTCTGCGTGCTGCCTTTTGGCCTCTCACTGGACCCCTGCACTTTTTCAAAGTGCCTGGATGCAGCACTGGTTCCACTCAGGCTGCGGGGTATTCGAATCCTGAACTATCTGGTCGATTGGCTAGTTTCCGCGCATTCAAAAGCATGCGCAGAGGCGCACATAAAACAGGCCATAGACCATGTGACGAAGTTAAGGCTCTCAATACATCAACAGAAGAGCAACTTCGTACCTTCTCAGTCCACAGTGTTCCTGGGGATCAAACTGAACTCTGTGAGCATGCTTGCCTCACTGTCGGAAGACAAGATTCAGTCGTTGGAGGCCGCACTCTCCCTATTCAGAGAGGACGCTCTCCTACAGGTCAGAATATATCAAAGATTGTTGTGGCTGCTGAGAATGCGCCCGCTTCAAGCCTGGGTAAATACGCTCAAGGTGCACACGGTCCGAGATCGGTACCGGCTGGTGCGAGTGTCCAGACAATGCCGGAAGACACTGGAGTGGTGGCTCCGTCCCGGCAATCTACGCCTCGGGTCTCCCCTCGGATCTCCTCACAGAAGGGAAGTGATCACTACAGACTCCTCCAGCCTGGGCTGGGGAGCGGTCTATAACTGGAGAGGAGTAAAAGGTCAATGGAAGGGACATTAGCAGCAAGCGCACATAAATGCGCAAGAGCTGCATGCAATGAACCTGGCGTTATCTCATTTTCGCCAGCAGTTAGTGCACAAACATGTGCTGGTTCAGACGGACAGTACCATAGTGGTAGCCTACATAAACCACCAAGGCGGCCTGCGCTTGCCAGGCCTTCACCACGCATCAGACTCCTGTCCTGGACGTACAGAAACTTGCATTCAATCAGAGCAGTTCACCTCCTCGGTGCGGACAACAAGGCAGCAGACTCCTGTCCTGGACGTACAGAAACTTGTGTTCCATCAGAGCAGTCACCTCCCCGGTGTAGACAACAGCAGACCTCCTGTCCTGAAGAGCTCCAGACAGCTGGGAGTGGAGGCTGCATCCTAAAGTGGTGAAGCAGATTTGGGAGTGGTTTCGACCAGCACAAGTCGACCTCTTTGCCACAGCCGAGTCCACTCATTGCCCCCGATGGTTCTCCATGGAGAGAGACGGGGGCCCCCTGGGAGTATACACGCTAGCTCACCCCTGACCACAGGGGCTATTGTATGCGTTCCCTCCGCTACCATTATTACCCCTGACACTAGAGAGGATCAGGGTGGACAGAGCTCAGGTTTTGCTGGTTGCACCCAGATGGCCGAGACATCCCTGGTTTGCTCTCCTCTCTGACATGTTGTCGGATCAGTCGTGGCAGCTCCCACTGCGCAAGGACCTCCTTAGCCAAGTGAGGGTCTATTATGGCACCCGAACCGAGCCCAGCTCCAACTCTGGGTCTGGCCATTGAACGGAGCCTTCTGTTTAGGCGAGGTTTGCCAGATACAGTAGTAGAGACACTACAGTCTGCTAGGGCGCAGAGTACTAGAGCCCAGTACTCATATAAATGGAATGTTTTCCAAGACTGGTGCCTTGCCAAAAGTCACGATCCTGTGACTTGCCCTATTGAGACGATATTAACCTTTTTACAACACTTGTTTGATGCAGGAAAATCAGCGTCCACTTTGAATGTATACCTGGCAGCAATATCATCGTGCCATGACAGAATTGACTCTGTCCCCTGGGGCACATTTCCTGGCAGTGCAATCTAAAAGGGACTCGGAGGATTCGTCCTCCCATGAAAAGTATGGTCCCCAAGTGGAATCTAGAACTGGTATTGCAGGCCCTTATGGGTCCCTCATTTGAGCCCATGGCGTCAGCAGAACTGTGCCCTGTTTCATTGACAGTGGCATTTTTAATAGCCATTATGTCTGCCAGACGAGTAAGTGAGCTTCATGCGCTGTCCATCGATGTCACATGTATGGCTTTCACTGGGAATGACTTGCGGGTAACATTAAGAACAAATCCATTTTTTTTGCCAAAGGTGGTATCCTCATTCCATATTAACCAATCAATGGTTTTGGAAACTTTCAGACCTCCCCTGCACGAGTCCGTGGAGGACTGTAGACAACACACGCTATGCCCAGTTCGGGCTCTGCGCTGTTATTTGGATAGGATGGCGTCATGGAGACAGTCCAACCATCTGTTTGTCTGCTACGGGTCCCGCTCTAGAGGTCAGGCCTTATCGAAGCAATGTCTAGCGCACTGGGTGGCAGATGCGATATGCTTGGCGTATGTACAGGGGGACATTACGACCCATTCTACCATCAAAAAGCTGGTCTAAATTTCACCTGGCCCGGGGCCGCCTTTTAATTTTGCGAGTGTTCAAGCATGAGATAATGCGGCCCTGGGCTGGCCTGAACCGCAAGTGTGAACGGGGTCTAAGACTGATAAACCGGTTATCCAACACTTTATCACAGTATTGATATTGGGATTGGGATTGACGCTGTTCAATTCACCCATTTCTTCTTTTTAGAAGTAGTTACACATAGCAACATGTTTCATCTTTTAAACTTTTTATGTTTTAAAAGCCATTACAGTTACATCACATATATGTTTTATTTGTATTATTATTATTATTGTTGTTGTTGTTATTGTTACAATATTACCATTTTTTACTTTTTGTGATTCTAGTCCTGGAAGGGGAACAGTTGATTGTTTACCCCTGAAATACATGTGATAAAAAGAAAATACAGCAATGAGGACTAATTATAAATATCTATAATATCTACTATTATTTTGTATTCTTCCCTGTATCAGTGGTCGAACAGAGTATCAGGCAACTCACGGCAGACTACGGCGGACGAGCACGTTTGAAAGGAGGCCCAGTAAACGGTACCCATCACGAAGGCAGTCCACTGTTAAAGGTACAGCTTCTTTACAACTTGCATTGCAGTCTGTCCAATCTGGGAAACTGAAGGCGAAGTTTATCCAAGGCTGAATTTCGTCAGCATTGTACCATTTGACATTTCAATCATAAAAGCATTTCACTGTAAAATCTATGCATAATATTCTGGATTACTGGTGAAACATTCATACTCCCTCTGGAAAATGTCAGTCTACAGTTCCATCTGATTTGATAAAATACTCCTTATTTGTATTGTACTAGTTAGCTTTGCCTGGTCAAGGGTAATTCATTGATCCCCTGATTTAACATCACTAAGTACAAGACTACAAAACCATTTACAGAGCTCTACCTGGCCTTTACTCTGGGCTGGTATTAATTGCAGTAGGGCCATTATTTTATAATGCATTGTGATCCTGCAGCCCGGATTTTATTGGTAGTTTGGAAATGGTTAAGAAAGGAAGAGGATACCGTATTTTTGCTGCTTGACACCCAGTGTCTTTTTTGTTAAGATCAGTACCTGGACAAACTCGTTTCCTGAGGGGTTTTATTTTTTGCCACCTTAGCAATTTCATAACTGTATATAATGTGCACAGACACTGTAATCCCTGCTACTCCCCCGGGGTAGAGGAAATCCAGTTTAGGCATTAAATCTTTGTTTTGATTTAATTTAATCGAAAACCAAACCTTGGGGTTAATTGAAGAGCTCCTACAGCGACCTTCGTTGTTTCTTGCTATGCCTGTGACTATTTGCAGCTAGTTTCTCCTTGTACAAAAAAAAACAGCGCAAACTTGTTTAAATGCTTGAACATGCCCCATATTGCTTAAACTTCATGTGTAAACAGTCATTTTCAGGGGGAAAAAAAAAAAGATAAATGGTGATGGTAATGATAGTAGTATTTATAATCAAGCAAGCCTGAGAGTGTATTGTCAATCCATCACAAAAGCCTTTACCTTAACTGCAAATATCCTTATATCCTTTTTAATCTCCTCACCTAGAGCTAGAGGCATTACTGACAATTTAACAGAATCTGCAAGAATATACAGTGCATGTTTTAATGCCAGTAGGGGTTATAGTAAATACTGGTACAGTAGACAATAATCACTTGGCTTTTGCTGCATCAGTAAAATGTGATAGTGTTGACAAACCTGTTTCCTCTTTTTTCTCTTTTAAAAGCAAACAATCCAGCAAAACCTGCACACCTATGGTAAGATTTACGAACAATTGCTACAATATACAATAGTTTTTTTTTTAAGTTTGAATGCAGCAATGGTTGTGTCTTACAGTATTTAAAAAAAAAAAAAGAATATCCAAATCGCATACCACAATAAGAAAACATTCTTTCATGCCAGCCATAAGGAGTGCAAAACAAAAAGCACACTGTGAATGGAAATATAAAGGCGTGCCTTTTGTTGCTGCTGATAACACCGTGTAACAATTTTTTTTTTTTTTTGTTCCTGGGTAGTAAGTGTTATTTTCTAATTGCTTATGCCTCAAAAGTATAGAAAATGACTATTATTCCCCACAAACTTTGCTTTTGTGACCAGGACAGTGATATTTGAAAATATCACTATTTCCAATGGGAAAACGGGCAAATGTGTGTCTTTTCAACATATAAATCCAAATTAACATGTATTTATACTAAAGTAATACAAAAATGACTACAAAAGATTTAGAAGTGAATAGTTTTTCGAGATTTACGATTATACTGTATTTACTGTATTTCCTCTGAGAAGAGGTGACAGGACTGGTTGGGTTGTTATTACAGCGATCATCATTGGATTTAGGCGACAGGCTGTTGCAAATCACAGCATGCATTCCAGACCAGTAGTAAGTCATTGGTACTCTAGCTGGATTTCTAAAATACAGAACCATAGCATTTTTTCTCTTATAAATGTACAAAACAGCAGCTCTAAAATCAATACAGCATTACAAACCTGTCAAGATGCAGATTTATTGATAATTTTGATGAGACGCTACTTTTAGCACATTTTAGTTTTACCTGCCTCAGGATAATGGGGTTGTTTTCCCTTCCTGTAGCTATTTTTGTATTGAGTTGGATGGTGTATACATAGTGTTAGAATAATCCTGTACTGCCAATGAAAATTTTTATTTAGAGAGCAGGAAATAATTTCTTAATTAGAGTTCAGCCTTCTGCCGCTGGAACTACAATTAGTATCTCGTGAACCTTTTGAGATGCACACTTCATATTTTGTGTTTTGGAAATTCTAAAGGCACCCTTCCCTTTGACCTGTGAAATAATAAGTCTGCCACAGTGTGTACATGAGCCTTTTTACTTTCTGGTTGATAAAGACCAAAACAGCTGTATTCAAGGATTCTCATGAACGTCAGAAACTGTTTGAGTTTTGTGAATTACCCTGCATGTAAAATGGGAAGGACAAAAAAACAGAATACCAGCTAATACATACATAAAAAAGAGTTAAATTATCAGCAAGTTGGCAGCATGTTTAAAGTAATCTGATAGAGAGTTATGTGCATTGTTGTCTAATTCTTCATCCTATTGGGTTTTTTCATAGCTGTTAGAGATAGAGGTTAAATAAAACCAGGCACAGAGATTAACCACAGTAGGAAAAAGATCATTTGACAGACGTATTCCACTAAATACCAACCTTGTAAATAAAAAAAAAAAAATGTTAAGATGCCAATGGAAATACTAAAAAACTGCCTTGCTCACATATTTATTTAAAGGGCTCTTTTTTTTACTTGTATTAACTGTTAACAACTAGCTGGTCATGGTTAGTTAATGTCTAGTAACCTTTTAATGAACTAAAGGTGGTTTCATGTTATCCACTTGTTCAGTGTGTCAGATGTGGTTAAAGGATGTGTTTTATAAAAGAACCAACTGAATTACCTCAACAATCCCAATGTGCTGAAGATCTGAAGGCAACTCGTCTTCTGCCACACACGACCAGAACAGACTATCCTTCCCTGGCAGAAATTGCAGTGGGAGGTCACTCTAACATATGGACAGAGGCCAGGGACTGCACCTGCGAAAAGGGACAGGGAGAAAATAGCTAGCACATGGCACTGAATAGTGATTAATAGAGTTTAATATGAAACAGTGCAGCCTTTTACTTGAATCTAGACCCTAGGGGGTTAAAATCCTTATACTTCTCCTACAGATTCACGAACGCACTCGGACACATACGTTCTGAAGAAGAGAGGCTAGGCATTCCATCCGAACAGTGAAACAAATCCCAGTGCACAGTAATGAAGCAGGCAAAACCTATTCACACACAGCCCTTGAGGAGGAAATTCAGAGTGCATTATAAACCTGCGGCTTTCTCCTTAGACACAATCCTCCTTTAGTATAGACCTTGAAACTTTAAAATCACATTCCACACAATGCCACTTGTTCTGCCTATTGAGTATAAATGCTCTTTACACATTAATTTATATATGTTCTGGCAGTGTTTTTGTTTTTAACTGATGTGTTTTTTTTACTATTGTTACTGTTTTTACAGTGCTCAGAACAATCCAAATGCTAATATTTATCAGGTAAGATTTTATTTCATAAAGCAGTGCCCCCTCTGTTTCACAATCTGACATACCTTACACACATCCAAAAATATTATTGTAAAGGGCCCTTAAATAATGAAATATACTACTTGTACAATTTACCGTCAACATGATCTAACCTTGAATTAACGCAATTGGTGAATTATCAAGGGAGTACTTTACTTGATTAAGGTAGTAAAGTATGTGTTATAAACAATGACAACAAACTGGACTGTCAACATGGCCGGACCATGAATCAAACCGTGAAGGAAGCACTTTACCAGATAAATGTAGTGCAGTATAAATGATAAACTTAAAAATTAAAAACGTTTATTATTGTCCATCAATATTATTGTTGTTGTTGTTGTTGTTGTTGTTTTCCTTGTTTTAGGCTCAATATAAACAAAACATTCCCTCAGCTCACGAGCACTGGCACGCTGCCCACCCTGTACACCCTGCTCAGCAGCCTCACCCCGCACACCCTATGGGTGGAAGGTAAGCGCTGAAAGGAGGTCCGTACAACACAGATGTGTCTGGGTCAAAGAAACATTTCTCATTCCAGCAAAAACATAGTAATGTTACCAAAGTTCGTTTTGACTTACAAGTGACATTATCCGATTTGCCGCTGTGCTGTTTCGATTTTACGTAAATATTTTACAGTATTTACTTTTTTTTTTTTTTTTTTAAGTAAGTTCAATCCTGGATGTATGTGTGGGGTTACACAACATTAGAAGTTTATCTCAGTCTTTTACAAATGGAGGTGGCAGATTTTCTTTAATTGACAGAAAATCTCTCTTCTGACTAACAATCCACACTCGACAGCACACAAGTCAAGGCTGCTAAATGTCTTCTGTTAACAGTGGCAGTCAAACAGATGTTTTCTTGGTTGGTTTATAATTCTTCAATAATTAAGTATGGAACAAAAATTGGTATAAATATGTACGCTTTTGAGGGTGGACTGAAGTATTTTTAAACATTGTGAACATGTGCTTACTATTAAAAAAAAAAATAATAATTAAAAAAGCAAGTAAACCAGTTTTTCCTGGCTATGGGATTTCTCTGCTTATGTCTGCTGTGTAATATGAATGTGTCGTGGTGTACTGAGTTTGAAACACACTTAGATTTTTCTGCTTATAAACATGTAATAATATTGCACCCCCACTAGAACCGTCTTGCCACATTAATATGCACATGTCTTGAACAGCAATCTGGATTGTGGGGGTTGTGATATGAATGCACTTGTAATCTGATTTAAATGAAACTGGTAAATTTGGATAGCATTTCTGTTCAGCTGGCAGCTTGTTTTTATTTCTTGTTATCTCCTTCTTTACGGCTTGGCAAAGCGCTGGCATTGTATACAAAATAACTGCTCACCCTTGCTTTAGGCTAGTGATGGCATTTATCCTGATGCATTAGTTCTGCCCAACATGTGTTTGTTGAATTTAAACCTTTGACACCAGCACTGTCAACCAGAGTCGAAGCAGGCACCTGAACAGAGCTCTGTAATACAAAGCAGGACTGGTGTTTAATAACTGTGTGTAAGGCTTTTGGGAAGGAATCTGGTTTACTCTTTCTGCTGTGTGTTTTTCATTGGTGTTTTATTTTTATTCAACCTTAGTAGTGTGTGTGTGTGTGTGTGTGTGTGTGTGTGTTTGTTGGGTGTGGGGTTTTGCAGTCACAACTATGAGTCTGCATGTTTGTCAAGCTAATGCCTGACTTCACAATCTTCCACTGTGCGCCTTTTGTTCAAATGCAGAGATTGCAATCTGGGTCCAGGCAAAATATGGAATATGGTGGGGCTTCTCTGACTCTCTCCCACAGCTTCTCCTTTTTCTGTCTTCTCCATTCACTGCATGCCTTTCTGATCATCCAAAACCCTGGATTTTCTCTTGCATTAAGATCACTGAATTAGTCCATCTGTCACTAACCACTGACTGTGCACATGGTACAGGAAACCCACCCCTGATGACAGGACAGCAAGAAAGCCGTCCAACAGCAGGGATGAGAAATACAGATATGTCAAGGAGCAGAATGGGAAGAATTCGGGAGGGGCGCCAAGCATGATGTACCAAGACAATGTCATGACTACACTGTAAAAGGCCTGGACACTAAACAGCATGAACAATACCAACCACCTGCTGTGTGCATGCATCTCATTCCACACCATTCCACATGACGCAACTTTTCTTTTTGTTTGGAAAGGATGGGAAGGGGCAACTTGAAGATGAAATGCAAGATGGACTGGTTTCACATAGTATCCCAGTGTGTTCAGTGTTGTATTTTAATTTTTAAATAGGTCTCATCAGTATTTTTATAGGAAAAAAAATAAATAAATTATATTATATATATATATATATATATATCTATATATATAATTATATTATATGATTATTGTTGTATTGGAGATGTCATGTGGTGTATGAAAGATAATTGGTGCAGGCTACATCATTCAATTACCTGATGCTTTACATCAACGTGATTTAAGAGGTGACACTGGCTAAGGTCACAAAAGCTCTCTGTTACTGGGAGAATTGCCCTCTCTGCGGTATGTTGTGCCTTTGTTACTAACTCATGTATGTCTAATTGGAAATGTTTATTCTGAAAATATGCAATTTGTTTTTGCACAAAATGTCATTTATAAAAACAGTAGCAGCTATGCAAGCATGTAAGAATGGTGGTGTTCCCAAACCAGTTTTGAGAAATGTCCTTGCTTTTAGTTCATATCATTTTCACTTACAATGAATTATATACTACTGCACATTAAGTAAAATATGCATTCAGGTGCCCATACATATTTCTGTTAAACGAACTGCGTGCTTTTCTTACTTTTTTACTTTCCTTGGTTGGAATGTTTTTGAAGGAATTTCGGTTTAAGTGTAAGTATTGCGTGCCTTAATGAAACATGGTTTATTTCAGGGTTATACTCTATCTTTTGGATGGTGAAAGACGTTACAATGTTTAGTTCATCTACGTTTTTGTACCTTTAGTGTCCATGTAAGATGTGTAATACATTGAGGAGTTGTACTGTATCTAACTGTTTGGTATTTTCTGTCGGTAGTGGCAATCCTTTAAATTGCTGTTATGTGTCCTGTCGAATGATCTTTCATATATAATTTGTTTATGCAGTTTTGCCCCCCTTCTGTGGGTAAAATAAAATTCATGTGTATACATTTTAAACTTGAGAAAAATGTGATTGTCTTGATGAAAGTCCTACAGTAAAAAAAAAAAAGACATCAGGATCTTCAGACTCTGGATTTGGTTTATTCATCTCATTTAACAATTGTTGTCCTCCCAAAGTTTACTCCATCCATGTAACTCCAGCTTGAGAAAATGCAAAGACAATGTGTGATTGACATAAAACATGCATGTAGGCACTTTGATATTCTTTCACTTTTTTTGTATACTTCACAGTATGCTGCTTCCTGACATGACTGCTGGCTGTTTGCTTCTTGTGCGCAGCTTAAGCACAGAGTGAATGCTCACAAGAAAGCTCTGAGTTAGAGATTCAGCTGAGAAGACAGCTTTGTTCATTGTGCTAAACACGACTCACAGCTTGTCAATTCCTTATTACTTTCCAATATCTAGAGGGAGATGAGGAACCCCTCCGCTCGACCTGACTAAAGGTTAGCAAGGTGCCAGCAGGGAGGACTGAATGACCATTTGACATTGAATTTCAGCAGGGTCATAATGTTGAACCCCTTCTAATGGCTGGAGATTGTTCTCTGACCAATGAGGTGTTCTTCTGCAGCCTCTATGGAGATTGTTCTCTGTCCTTTCAAATACATTCACAAAAATATCCCGCATAAGAATCAGGGCTGTGTAAATTGGGTTATCTCTTTACTAATTTCAAAATTTCCATTATCCATTTTTATAATGTAAAACGTGTAAGAAAGTAAGCGCTTGATTTGATCAGCTTCATGCTCCCGTTGGGATAAGCCACAGCTTGATTTCTTTAGACATTTTTTAGCAATGGGGAATTACCCTGGACCAAAATGCGCTATTATTATTTATTTATTTATTTATTTATTTATTTTTCATACTCCCACCATGGTTTTGACAAGAATCCAAATTATGGCTCAGAGTGATTTGACCAAAGTGGGGCCGGTAATTGAACGTGATACCTGAAGCTCCCTCTTGTCACCCTAAGTGTCTTGTGGGATCGGAAATCGGTTTGACCCAACACAGTCAGAATTACCAGTGCTTACAAGACTGAAAACAATGGACCCAAGGTGTAGCTGCAAGATGCTGCTGCAAATATAATTTCTTGCATCTCATGTCAGTTTTTCATTAATCAGATTTTGATTGTAGTCACATAATAAATGTTTGTGTTGAGTGCTGGTAGAATGTTGTTGCCCTTTGAGATGGAGCGATGTATTCTCTGCTGCTGACTGAGCTGTGGTGCAGGGTGATTTGTGTAAAAGCACTTTCAACACAACAGCCGGAGGGTGGCTATTCACCATTGTATTAGGTTTCTTGGCAGTTGTCATGGTTTTGTGTTTGTTTTATTCAGAGAAGGAACACCCGTCGTCTTAAGTTACCCAAAGGAACCATCATTTTTGAGAAGCTGTTTTGTGCTACACTGTGAAACATTTTTTGTTACTCTCAATAATAGGAATAGAAGCATTCCTGTCATGACTAGCTGATAGGGTGTGCTGCAGCTTACTGTGAATTTCAACATGCACAGTAATGTACTACATTCTTCTGACTTTGTAGCATGCAACAGTAGTATGTTTAGATTATAACACGTTTGTGTATTATGTAATAGATGTGACTTATTCTTTCATACAGCAGCTTACTACATATTAACACTAATATGCATCAGACAACCATGGAACAGAATTGTCATTTGAAGCTAATACTAATAATAGTATAATAATCTGAACAGCAATAAAACTAAATACATGGTAGTGTAGGAATAAAATGTACTCTAGAATGGCATGATATTATAAGGTGGAGAGCTCAGTTCTAATCAAAAGTGTACACTACCATTTACTGATTAGTTTGTACGGGCCTGTGGAAGGGTGGTGGACAATTCACTGACATGGAGACAGATTTATTTCAGCCTGCAGAGGGCGCGGTTGTCCGTGGCTTGAGTACCGGCAACGGTAAACAAGACCACAGTTATACCAGTCCAGGTACACAGTCTACTGCAGGTGCACTTGCAGGTGCTCTGGAAATAATAAATCGCAAAGGACAAAAGGCGAAAGAAAAATGGTAAAATAAACACAGTAATAAAACTACAAAAAACAAAGGTGCTGCACTCGGCATCCTTCACCCTTGTACGGCCCTGGTCTCCGTCCCCTCATGCGTTCCCTCACTCCCCTAAACAATCGGGGTCTACCCAAGTTTTCTCCCGCTGCAAAAATAATATTTTCTTTCTTTTTTCTTTAATCAATTATTTAATTATTTCGCTCGTTCTTCTCCGGCCGTGCTCGGTCCGGCAGCAGAGCTTCAGCCAGCTGGCTGGCTCATTTCGTCTCCAACGGGGCAGACCCGAGGGAACCCCAGAGCGTCATTTTATCAGTGCAGCAACCCCCCCAGAGCCTGCCCTCAGCCACTCGGAGAGGGGGAAAACCCACACACCCTCTTTCCCATCTCTCCGTGTTAGAGCCGTGAATGACAGGCAGATATTGCAGGGCTGCTGCCCTCTTCCCGCAGCACTATGAATGTGCTCAGAGTCAGCGCAGGTCTCCCCTGTTACAGGGCCCTAAAAAGAGACCAAAAATCTCATTACCTTTCAATGGTTTGCAAGTCATCCATAATTTTTAAAGTTTTATACCACTTTGTTTGAATAATGCAAGTGAAAGCAAATGTAAAATATAAATGACTCCATCCTAAATATTTTTTTGAAATTTGTATGACCTTTTTAAACAATAATTGAACATTTACACAACAGGTTTAAATGTTTAATCTATTGAACATCTGCCGAGGTTACAGCCTTAGGGATATCTAAACAAGAGCACTTAATTTTCGTAAAGCTTATACAACCAATACATTTTTTTTACATTTTTGCTACAGTGTAATCCTGTAATAACATTTTTTAAAAAAAGTTTCCATCTGGACTAAGGAATTGATTTGATCAACCTGTACTTCACCAGATTAAGCTACTTATGTAATTAATTAAATACATTTTCCTGTGGCCCTTTCACACTGGCATGCTCTCCCTGGGTCGGAACCTACCCGGGTCAGGACCCGGTCGCATGTGGGTCGGCTATGTGATTTCACACTGCTTTTGATAAACTTGGGGGACAGATGCAAGTAAACAATATGCATATCAATGAACTGTCAGCCCAAATGTTGATTAGAGCAAATGTTTCTACATCCCTGCTGTAATCTGGCTCATGGTCTCATGGTAATCTGTCTTGGTCTTGCTGCTGCACCTTCCCCTTTCAGCTTACCCTGTCAAAGCATTGCCTAACAACAAAGAAATTGGATTAAGCTACTTGGCTAGGATTGATACAGATAGTTGCTACAGAGTTTAAAGGTGATCTGAACCTGTTACCATCACACTGTTGGCACAACCACGTTGTCATGTTTACTCCACAAGGAGGATGAAGAGGGCCAGCCAGTGCTCTGATCCCCTTTTCTCTGGCCTCGCTTTCTTTTAATCTGGTTGGATGACAAAGGCTGAACAGCAGATCTGATAACTGATAGAAGGGCAAGGCTATATTCTGAAGAGCAACTCTACAGATAAAGGAGCTGCTTTCAGCTGCCATCAGCCTGACGTTTCATCATGGAGAAGTGATAATGAAAATCCCCTCACTGACATACGGTTTGGATCCCATAGTGACAGTGTTGATAATTGAGACAGGGAGAGAACACTGTGTTATTTCACTGTGACCTTTACCTCATCTGAGAGAATTACCTTTTTTACCTGGCCATAAACTCAATGTCAATGAGTAGACTTTATTTTTTCAGCAACATTATTGGGAGTATATTTCTGAGATGCTAACACACTTACTGTACATTTACAGTAATTATTAATACAACATGGGAGAGGGATGTATGTTTTCAGCTTGATGCCAGGTGAGATGACCATGAAAGTGCAAGATAAGCATTTGCCGTCACGGATTGTTACAGAGGTTGTATCTAACCAATTGTCAGAGGTATGCAAATGAACTGTGTCCCCTACTTAAGATGTCAGTGGCACACACTGTCTGTTTACACCAGCACGTTATGGCTTCGGGACATGTCTGGGGACAGACAGCTTGCCCAAAATATTGAGAAAAAAAAAAAAAAAATTAATTGCATACACAGCTGCTGGATGCGACTGAGGAGTTAGGTTAGGAACAGTGTCCGCTTTTTAATTATTTATTTATTTATTTATTTTTTAATGTAACTTATATGCACATGACTTCCTGAAAAAAATTTGTAAACACCAGAAATGTAATTTTTTGTCACCGTTCATGATATTTTACTTTTGGTCGAGAAATAAAGGATCCTCTAATGTTTCCTTTCCAGTGCACAAGAAAGTATAGAAGGCACTGGAGCATCAGCAAGCTCTGGTTATTTTTTTAATATGTTTAAAACTTTCGTTTGAATGACAAATGGCACAAAAAGACAGCACCGCACCGTACAGTTACATTTAAAATGCAGTTCATTTTGTGAATGCCTGCCCAATTCATTCAGATACAATATTTACAATAATAATACATCCTAAAATCTGTTTCTCACACAGTGCACCTTACCATACAAAAAGCTTTTTCAAACTAAAAGAAATAAATACAGCTAGATTGAAAAATCCTGCCTGTCACGCAGTAATACTCTGTTACTAAAATACTACTTTGTGATCTAACTATACCTACAAAAATGCAATCCTATTTGATCCAAATCTGTACTTCCCTTTCAAATACGAAATATAACCATTTCTGCGTTGGTATTTACCTCTTAAAGACCTGAAACCTGAATAAGATATATCAAAGCTGCTCGGTGAGCCTGTGACACAGTCATAGCTCCCAAGGACATAAAAACAGTGCATGCACGGATCTCAGCGACATTTTGCTTTTCAAGAATGACCTGACAAGGGAGCCTGGTATCAGAGAAGTACTTGTTACTTATGACTGTATAAGTATTGCTAATTATTGTGTTTTACATAATTTCTGCACTGTTTTATTTACGCAGGCAGCTATGCTGTCCATCGCCACCTCTGAGGAAGGGGGCGATGTTCCCATCTAAGGACGTGGAGTCAGACAGCACATCACTGCGGTTAAGTTCCCTATTGGCAGAGCTTCTACCGCTAATCAAGAGGGCCACTGCAGTCTTGCAAGTGCCCTGGCCTACACAAGGTGAGACAAGGAAGTCCATCTTTGATGATTAGCCTACCACCAAGCCCTCATCGGAACAGCTGGATGAAGTGTGCCTGGTTAACAAGAACCTGCTCCATGTATCAAATCTTAACAGACAGGCTGTAGGCAGGAACCTGACTGCGCTGATCGCTGCATGTAGGCAGCTTTGACTTTCCCAGGCACATGTGCCTGACAAGGAATAAATCACTGCTGTTGGATGCCGCTATTACACCAGGGCATATGTGGACGAGATTCTGCAGCAGCACTCTCACCGTGTGTGAAGGAGCGGGTTCACCTGCTTCCCAAGCGACCACCTCCAGTGCATAAACCAGTAACAAAATGGTGCCCAAGGCTCCAGCAGCCTCAATGATTGGCACAGCGGGCTGCATCTGCACCAGGTGGTGTTCAGAACTGGCCCGTGGCTGCTCGCCACAGAGGCTTTAATAGGTTCTGCCACCTGCCGCAGGGACAATAACCTCAAGCCACAAGCCGAGCAGCAGCCCTAGGAGTTTGCACCACGGACATCTGGGTGCTTACTACCATTCTTAAACTGGTTACTCACTGCAGTTCAAGCACCGCCCCCCCTTCCTTTCGTGGTGTGATTCCAACACCAGTCACAGACCTGCAAGACGTCGGGGTGGTGTCTCAGGAGGTAGCAGCTCTGCTGCAAAAATGGTCTATTTGCATGATTGACCCCCTCCAGTTAGAGGAAGGGTTCTACTCCTTGTACTTTCTAGTGCCGAAGCAGGATGGTGGCCTCAGACCGCTCCTCGACCTCAGATAGGTCAACCTGTATCTGAGCCAAGGAAGTTTAAAATGTTGATTACATAGCAGTTGTTTCAGTCAATCAGGCCAGGTGACTGGTTCACCATGGTGAACTTCAAAGATGCCTATTTCCACATCCTCATATAACCAATGCACAGGAAGTACCTGTGGTTTGCTGTTCAGGGAACAGCATACAAGTTCCGTGTCTTGCCATTTGGCTTCTCTCTAGCTCCCGTGCCTTCTCAAAGTGAATTGAAGCTATTCTAGCCCCATTGAGACTCAAAGGCATCAGAGTACTCAACTATCTGGATGACTAGCTCATTTGTGCCCAGTCTCCAGCACAGACAGAGGCCAACACAAAACAGGCCACCGCATTCAACGGTTGGGCCTTACGGTGAATCACACCGAAGAGCCAGCTCACGCCTTCTTATACAGCCTCCTATCTAGGAATGTGTCCAGGTCCAGGGAGGTTCGAGGGAGACATGTTCTTGTCAGTACAGACAACACAGCAGTGGTGGCTTTCATCAACCACCAAGGAGGCCTCATGTCGCCCAGTCTCCATCGTATGGCCCACAAACTTTTTCTCTGGGCACACGTGGGAACCTCTCACTGTGGGCAGTACACCCGCCCGGGGTGACAAACTGAGTGGCGGACCTCCTCTCAAGGAGAGTTTCCAGCTTCTCAGAGTAGAGGCTTCACCCTGAGGCTTGACACACCAGTGGCCGAGGCAACTGTTATATGCCTTCCAACCGCTCACTCTGCTCCCGCTGTGTCTGGGGAAAATCAGGCAGGACTGGGCCAAGGTGCTCCTAAGACTCCCTTATTGGCCCAGGCGACTGGTTTTCAATCCTGAAACAGCTCCTGAGTGGTCTGCTGTGGAGACTGCTCAAGCGACTCAACCTGCTCAGTCAGGCGCGGGTGACTGTATAGCATCTTGACCCATTGAGCCTGCAGCTCTGGGTCTGGCACCTGAACGGCTGCTTTTGAGCTGTCTGCGTCCGTCAAATAGGGTTATTAAAACAATACAAAATGCCAGAGCAGAGTCCAAGTGTTCCCAGTACAGTATGGGTACAAATGGGGCATCTTTCATACGTGGTGCCTGCCTCATGGGTTTCACCCCACTACTTGTCCCATGGCAGATTATACTGCAATTGTTGCAGGACCTTTTTGACAAGGGGAATCCCTCTACATTAAAGGTGTATGTGGCAGCTATTTCAGTTCCATACTAATCCTGCCTTTTTGTCTGTGGAATTGGAGGCTTTCCATCCACCTCCTTTCCAGTCTAACAGAGAGCGGCAGCTCCATACGCTCTGCCCAGTGCGGGCCCTGGCGTACTATGTTGACAGGTTGAAAAGCTGGAGGCAGTCTGAACAATTTTTTGTCTGCTATGGGGCTAAGTCCCATGGTCAAGCCCTATCTAAGCGGAGGCTGTACAAATGGATAGCAGACACAGTCAAAACTGCCTATGAGCTGGCCAGCTTGCCCCCTGCAGAAAAGCACACTGCCCATTCCACCAGGGGCATGGCAACTTTGTGGGCTTTATTCCAGGGTGCATCTGTCAAGGACATTTACAATGCAGCAGTGTGGGCTACTCCTCATACCTTTACTAGATTATACAGACTGAATATCGTGGATCCTCAAAACCCTGGTTTTGGAACTAGAGTGTTAAGGGCGGCTCCCTAGTCGACCCTTGCAACACAGGCATAGGGTTGAGTTTCCATGAATTTTTTAGCCCTAACTGCTTGTTACTGGGGTTCCATATGGTAAGTCCAGTCGTTCTACAATCTTTGGTGCACTTACCCGTGCGATAATGGTTACATTTCATACTTGAAAGGGAATGTTAGGTTATTATCATAACCCTGGTTCCCTGAAATATAAATGTAATCATTAACCTTCAAGGTTGCTGCGTCCATGATTTCAGCAGGCTTGAAGGAAAAATGACGCTGAGATCCGTGCATACAGTATTTTTATGTCCTCTAGGGGCGGGCCATGACTGTGTCACAGGCTTTGCAAGCAGCTTTGATATACCTTATTCAGGTTTCGGGTCTTTAAGAGGTAAGTGCCCATGCAGTAATGGTTACATTTCTATAATAGCATAACATTTTCAATATAAATAGTAAACACACATGTACGTGTTGGGGGTCTTGTAATAAAATATAATTTATTTAAAAATGATTTGAGCTGCCTCTATTGGTAGATGTAATGCTATGAAAAATATGTAAAGCTAAGTACTACCTGCTTTCTGTGCACTGACAGTGATCAATATAGAAATGAAAATCTATCTACTTTTTTTTTTTTTTTTTTTTACCTACAAAAACTCATATCAGAATCAAGATCAGGCAGTGAGTTTGTAACTTTCTTTATACAGGAACAGCCTTGTTTCTAGCTGTTGAACTCGTCAATGCATTTTCTCGTTCTCCTCAAGGGTGAATAATTATGCTCCTATTAAGTGGATACCTGCTACGAATCGCATTATCAGAGTAATCCTGAGGGTCAAATCTGCTGGGTCATCTCACTGTTCTTAGAGGAACATCTTGTAAGATATCTCCCTCCTCTTGATGTACAGCCCACACAAGCACACCAAAGCCTGCCATTTTCACCACCTAGATCAGTGACTAGACTACAAATCAGATTTTTATGTTTTCCAACCAGTAAGTAGCCTATCCTGTTCAGACGAATTAACAATGCAATTTAATGTATGTGTTGCAAATAACAAAATACCGTATTCGAATCAACGCCTCACTCAGATATCAACTTTTTAATAGACGCCACCCTCAATAAAGAAACATAAAGGTATTTTTTTTATCTACCCCTGCTCAAAAAATAAGAAAGAAACGCGCAACTCTGGCTATGTACATGTGACACCCCCAAAGAGACTGCAGCCTCAATTCAGCATATAATACAATCTAATGTAAACACACCTTTGTTAGCACATTTTATTTTCTGGTACAGTCCCGACAGACAATCCAAGATGAACTACTTATAGCACAGCAGTCCTTCACGTCCCTTTCCCCCCCCAGCAGAGTTCAGTGCCAACACAGCAAGGATAATACAAGAGCTGTCTGTTTACCTCGTCCTCAGCTTGGATGGTGAAAACTTGAACTCAGAGGAACTTTGCCTGTCACTATCCGAAAGCTGGCTGAAGATATCTTCTTTGTAGGTGTTTTAGTTGTTTTGTTTTTTATTCAATTGGATTTTTACTCAGTCCTGTACAATTATGTATATAAAAAAAACCTTGCTTACTCTCTATGAGAAGATTTAGTTTCAGTTTCTCTTACAGAGAAATTACAAACAAGCAAGTAAATTACAGTGAGAAAAACAATTATAACCGAGTAGGATATATTTTAGTTTTAACAGAAATCAAACCGATATTCAGAGGGAACACATTTTGTTAAGAAAAACAACTGCATCACACTCAACTACCATCCTCCTCTTCTTGCCCCGCCCCATAGCAACCAATACACACTCATGATTTGTTGGTACAGTACTCACCTGACCTCCCAATTCCCTCCTAATAGGCTATCGTTAACTGTCAGTAAATTTACTGTATTCAGTCCCCAAAAAACTCACGAGTATAGTGCTGCAGATCGGAGCCGCTCACAGCACCGCTTCAAAAATGCCTTGAATCATTTAATAATATATTGCAGCGTTTGTAAAGCATAGTATTATTAATAAAGGCCACCCTCATTTAAGGGCTGCAGTCATTTTGATCAATTTTAAAATAAAGGCAGCAGTGCCAAATTGAAATAATACATCACTTAAATGAGTGAGTTAAATAAACTTTTTTTTTATTATTATTACTATTGGCTTATATATTAACACAGAAATTATGAGAAAATTGGTCTCCAAGGGCACGCTATTCTAATGTTGCAATGAGTGACATTTTTTGACTGTAAATGGCTTTTATGATGAAATACTGTCACAGGGCTCCAGACTGACTTTTTACTCAAGGAGCCAATGGCTCCAAGGCCAAAGATTCCAGGCGCCAAATCCAATTGCTGGGAGCCATTTTTTCATTGATTTGATTGTTTCCATTTTCAACTGCTTAAGCATACCTACAGTACACCATTACATTTTCTCTCCCTGCTACATCTGTTCCACAGTCAATTAGAACAGAACTGTAATTTGCACTGAGCACCCTGTGCAAATCTTTTATATCATCTCAAATTTGCATTGATTGATTCCAGCTACCCCCTGGAAGCAGTGCCAGCACTGAAGAACATGGATCTGGAGCAGTTCAGCATAGAGGAGAATGGAGGGACTCCATACACCAGCAAAGTGTTGGGAAGATGCCAACATCATCACCATCACCACCACCCCAGCTACGGGCTCATCGCCATGGACTGCAGAGAGGCCCTAGCAACTGTCCAGAATGTGAACAGTAAGTAGTTCAGTTATTTAAACCAAGGCTTATAAACAAGGGTTTTTCATAGCTTTTTAATAGGATCAGCCAACACAGAAAAACTAAATAAATAAATACATCCATGTTACTGAAAAAAACAAAAATAAAACAGAGCTTGAAAAATCAATATTCTTACCTACTGTTTTCATTAGCTTTAGTAAAACAAGTTTAAAGTGTTTAATCATTCCCAGTGCTTTAGGACATGTGGCCTGATCGTAGCTATTGGACCATTTGGAGTATGGATGATTTGTATTCTGTAGATTCTCAGAGCTGTTTATTTGACCTCATCACTGGCACTTTTCTTCCCCCCAGATAGTAAGAACCATGCAATAGAGATTAACAGAAATTAACAACTTGAGCATTTAATTTATGTGAGCAATCAAAAATTGTTTCTTATTAATGTTAGAATTGTAATTGGTGTTTTTTTTTTTTTTTAAGTTACTTTTCAGACAACATATGAAGTAAGGATGATTTGGACTAAATAAGAATCTAACCCATTGTGTCCTTTAATTCTGACTTGAGCTTCCTTGAAGTAATGGAAGCAGTATTTTTGGTGGTAGAAGACTAGCTGCCAGATCAAACGCCTTGAGGTTCAAATTGGATTTATTTTACACCTAGGAACATATCTTGATAATTGTGTAGACATGTAACTGTTCCTGTAAATGCAGTAGTGAATGAGAAGTTGCCCTGTCTTTTTGTGATCTTTCCAATTTTCCAATTTTCAAACCTGGTAAGGGGTAGAGTGATGTCCTTTGAAACATTAACACCTTGTGGCATTGTTTTTTTTGTCTTAGTTTTTTTAATCTTTCAATAAGAATACCATTATAAAAGAGAAGGGATCAAAATATAAACATTGCCTGTGTACAGTACACATTATAATGGAGAAAAAAACAGATATGGTACTTGCTGCCAAGGTAGTGGCCTCTGCTGACTTAATTACCTATGATGGTTAGAATTTGATTGGATTAGTAGTTTGATTATGTTTTTGATTTTTTTATGTGTACATTTAAGTGTTTGAGAGGTAGCATTTTTCAATCAGGTTTGCTCAGAAAGACACACACCTATAACGAAAGGCGTTGTTTGAGAATGCTGTCTCCGCGTGGCATATCAGCTGTCTGTGGCTGGTCTTATGGAACTGATTTCGGGCCTTGGGCCTCTCAGTCCGAAATTCAGTGAATCAACTTTCGCTCTCACTCTGTCTGCCTGCAATGCTCAGCAGCCAGTTATTTTTACACACTGTGATGGGGTAACCCATGCCCCTGGGTGTATTATGGGTTATTTTATGTAGTGTGGGTTTTGTAGCACGGGTGATTTAAAATGTATGTTGGTACGTGGGCACGGGAAAGTCACAAATTACTTCACGTGCAGACTGTGCCTGGGCCAGATTGAATGATTAGCAGTCAAGTCCCAGCACAGTTGCTTAAAAGGAGCACAAATCTCTCACTCAGGGTTTAGAGGTAGAACGAGAAGCACGAGTCATAAGATAAAAAGAAACACATAAGAAAACAGTTGCTACCCGTGTTGGATTTACACCAGCACGACGCTTGTTTTGTTCACTGTTCACAAAAAAGTCACAGTTTTGTATTTTATACTTTTAATTCCAAAAACATTTAAATAAATGTTTACTTAATGAAATCTGCCTTCTAAAACAGTATCTCATTTACAGTAACTCATCATAGCATCTACAGTGTAACTGCCGCAACTTGGAGAACAACAAAGAAGGCCTTCTAATCAGTTACAGTACTTATCACTCTTATATGGCCCTTAATTTTAAGGTAACTGTAAACTTTTTATGATAAGCATCTCTCAGTTTTAAAACGTAGGTATGGTGCACAACATAATGCAGTGTCACAGTATCATGCAGTAACTGTAGGGCAGTATTGCCACGTGTGAAATCTTTCATGCGCGGTGAGATCGAGGATATTGTAGATCTGACTAATATATAAAAAAAAAAAAGAAAAAAAAAAAAGAAAAAAGAAAATACAAACGAAAAGGTACTGGGAAGGTGAGCCATTGTCAAGCTTATGGGAGTATGAGTTTCTTTAAAGGAAATGAATGGCAAACATGTAGGGGTGAGGGGGAACTGTACATTTAAAAAAAAAAAAGTTTAATTGTTTTCCTTTTACACAAACTGATTAAAACAACTTTGAAAGTCAAATATACATTTAACATAGTGTGCCTGTAACAGGTGGAGGATGGTCGTGAACTTGGTATCCTGCATACCACAAGTGAGCATCTAAACCACTATGGAAACGAGCCAGGCTCATTTGTATTTGTGGGTTTTAATGGTAATACATATTAGGTAAGATTTACTGAAATTATTGTGTTAGCTATTTGTTCTTTGAGGCTGAATGCATTGGCTTGTCCACACTGAATTAAACTACATTTGTAAACTACATTTGTAGAGTACATGTGTTGCATCTTTATGCCGCTGGATTAAGTTCCTTGGGTAGTCTCACAGAAGTAAAATGTAATTATCACCTCATTGTACTAATTATCATCACAGGAATCTGGGATAAGGAATGAGACTCTTGAGGTAATAACAGTGAGAGCAATGTGTCGGGGCTCAGCGTCCTGCTTCCAGCCAGCTCTCTATCAATGTTATGTAGCAGCCACAATATCCCTAACATCAACATATTCTGTACTGTGATAGAAGCTGGGTAAAGTATACGATACATTAGATACTAGCTGTAGTGATTTATATAACTGTTGGCTGCTGTGTCATGATCGACAATGACGGTAGAATTGTGTGTTCCAATGTGTGCTGCACAGACACGTTCGCAGATCGAGCATGAAAGAGGCCCAATCGGGCTGATGCCAGTTGTTGGAGGCAGCTTTCCTGGCTATTTTTTTCTTCTCAATTTCAGCCACTTTCAAAAGTTGTTACTTCATTGTGAATGGTTGATCTCCACAGAGATCTATCTTAAGTCTTCACTTCCCAGTCGTAGACGTTGCTATTGCACTGAGTCAGTAAGCATTTCAGTGTGTCCCTGTAACACTTTCACTGTCAACCAACAGAGCATTTTCCGGACTTTAGTTCTCCATAACGATTACGTTTTGGGAGTCATCCATATCATTCATATTGAGCACGTGACCTGTCTGTCTCAGTTGAGCCTTGATGAGATGTGTTTCAAGGCCAGTGGTATGAGCTTATTGCAGGACTTAGGTGTTGGGGATTTTGTATTGTCATTTAAACATTTTTACTTGACATCTAGGTTTCACAGTCATATAGAAGTGTGGTCAAAGTGAGATCCTGCAAGACTTGAAGCTTCATTGAGAGTTTGAGACCATGCTCGTTACAAACCCTTATAAACAGCCAAAATTCCTACTAGCTTTATGTATACGAGTGGCATCTCCTTGTCTATGAGCCATTAGATAGGATGCTACCGAGGTAGGTGAAAGATAGAACTTCCTTCAAGAGGTCTTCGTTTATTGTGCGCTTGGTCTCACTTGTTAATGCCTTACATGTCTTTGGTGCATTACTGTTGGTTTGCTGTGGTTGACAGACAGGCCAAATGCTGTTGCTGCTGTCTGAATGCTTTTCCCTTTTTTAAACTTAATTTTAATAAATTTAAAATAAATCTTAAGAAAAGACGACATAAAGAACAAATATTGAGAGAGAATTGAGAAAAGTTGACAGACTGAATGGGAATCAACCACTTGATTGTAAAAAAAAAAGGGAAGAGAGGGTTAAGAGAGTACCATTATAATGACATATTCAAAATTATTACCCAACATACATACCTAAACCTGCATTTACGTATACTTAAAAAAAAATATATATATATATATATATATATATCTATATATATATATATATATATATATATATATATTATATAATATAATCTCCTCTCGAGACTAGACAAAAGCTCTGATTGTAGCTTTTAGTAGGGTGGGTGAAGCAGGCGTCTGGCGATTTTTCCTCTATGGAGACCTCGGCTCAGAGCGCTCTGTGATACTCATGGACTTTGCAGTTTTCAACTCGTTGTATAATTAAATACAAAACAGTGAAGCACTATCTGTATTCTGTAGAAGTATAACTACTCTGGTAAACATAAATAAGAATCACAATACTCATACATTGTTTTATTTCTGAAAAAATCAAGCATATTCAAGCTGGTATAAAATGAATACAAATATTAAATTAAAATCAAAAACACATATTTAAGTATAGTACAGTGATTGAAGAAGACATAACATGTGCAATGCAATTTATTTTTGCTTGTAGTGATCTTTAAAAAAACGCATCACGGCCGAACCTGCTTTCTGATCAGCGGCTGAGAAAGATTCCAGACAAACACCAGCATTCTGACAGAGAATAGTAAGGGGGAGCAGAAGATCAGTAGTTATTGTATGGAGTCAGGAATAGAGTTAGTTATTAATTCTGCTATAAAATGTAAATGGTAAGTTAGATGTACAGATTTTGACGAATGGGTTTCTCATAACTTCATCCTTAATTAAAAAAAAAAAAGTATTTAATTAATATGCAATTGACCATTGAAGCGTGTGTGTGTGTCATTAGACTGCCGTTTGAGCTCATATGTCCTATGTATGTTGAATCTTTATTTTTAGACTTAGTAGTTTTAACATGTAACTCAACTTCAGCAAATGGCCAATTGAATATTAATTAAATACTTATTTTTAACCATCGTTGTTTTAAACTACTAAACTACTAAAAATAGCATGATACCAAAGTATAAATATTATGTTAAATATATTTTTAGAAAGTTGCAATTGTGTAACAATTTATGCAAGTTTAAATTAGATTAATATATTAATTAAAAAAAAAAAGCTTAAATGTATTATTTATATATAAATAATCACAGTATCTACCTTTTCAGTGGTAAATGCACTTAGCCAATCATGTTCTCTACAAATTCTTAACATGTAAAATATTGTTATGGTGACTATTGACCCCTAAACAAATACTATAACACATATTGCAAAACCGGAATAGTTAGAATTTCTTAACAGACAAATAAAAATGCCTTTAAACATGAGCTAATATGTTTTGATCAATTATAAACAAAACCCATGCATTTAAAAAGGATCCATCTCCATTTTATTGCACGGTCACTTATGTCCGTGTGCCACGCCTTCCGGGCAATCCTGACGGAGGAAGAGATGCGTATTTAGGGGCAGGCTGTTGCATTAAAAGAGCAACTGACTTTCAATTTAAAAACACAACCAAGCTTGGAGTAAACTTTTTCTTTGAAAAGTTTAAATATTTTATTGTATTAATTTATTTATTTTTTTAATTCGGAAAGCTAAAGTCATTACAGTGCTACACTTAAATCCAAGACTGTCGCTCGGAAAAAACTGTAGCAGGATTTGGTGTGCAAAAAGCATTTTTACACGTTTAAATCATTTCTTTTTTTCTATTTTAATTTTAGATATTTTTAAGTTAAGTAAAAACTGATAATATTAACCATTTATTTTTTGTTTGTTGTTGAAATCTAAAATTTCATTTGACCACCAAACTTTTAGAAGGGATGCAAGTTTCGCTGATATTTTATCCCACAAGAAACATAAAGGGGTCATAGATACATTAAGGGGCATTGCAGCCTGTAAAATCACATGTAAAGTGTGCAAATATATTAGTAAAGATAAACATGAAATCCGAAATAAAGAAAAAAAAATGTCTTAAAAAATCTGTCATGCAAGGATAGCAACCTTGTATATGGTAAATTTTGCATAAAATTTACTAAAATAAAATCTGTAGGAGAGACAGGTACATAATTATGTAAAAAAAAAAAAATAAATACAGAACCAGCTGTCAAATATAAGTAAATGAACCAATAGTTCAGCAATTTACAAAGAACAGACACACCATGGTTTTAGAAAAAATTTAATTTGATAATATACAATATAGAAGAACAAAAGAAAATAAATGGATGAACAGACTATATACCAGATGCCTGAAGTTTTAAATAGAAAGGAACAGTAGATCGTTATCGTGAAACACTACTCTTTTGTGCAGCTATACCAAGACTCATTCAACCGAATCTCAGCACAGTCTGCACGTGAACTAGTTGTGCATTTCCTGTGCCCCCTTTAATCTGCATGTAAAGTGATTGTGCAATCCCCGTGCCTAAATAGAAAAATACATTTTACTCTGTACACCACTACAATAATACATATAACAGACAACATAAAACACAAAATAAGCACAGGGGCAGGGTACCCCACCACATATCTCCCCCCTTATGCGAAGCACACATGGCCTCAAAGCATGGTACTTGTTTGTTTAGTGTTAGCTGTGTTTTGTTGGTCTGTTTATTTTGGCCACTGTGCCTTTTTTTTTTTTGAGTGTTTTGTTTTGTGTTTAAACATTTTATTTAATGCATCTGTGTTGCCAGCGCGTTTACTTACAGTACTGTGCCTCTGCACATCTGGGTCTGCCTGTTCACATCATGGCTGATGGTTTTCCCTTTGTGGAACACAATTGCCTGAGTTAGAAATGTTTTCCTATGAATTACAACTCTGTCATGCTTAAAATTGGCAAATGCTGTATTAATTGCAATGTCAAATTTTAATAAACTAATAAACAACATGGAGGATAATTAATTCCGTGTTTTGAATTTTAAAATGGCGCTTTATAAATCTGGTGATACGGAGCAGTATGTTTATTTTCTAACTCAAGTGACATTCCAAATAAGTAATTTTTGGTAGGAAGAAATGTATAAAATGCATTAATGTCTTTACAAAATAATTTTCATTTAGGAATATTCTTTTTAAAAACTGTAAATAGGAGCATATTATCAATGATGTCTAGTTGTCAACCATACAGATTATAAACTGCACTGCACTGTATAGTATCTACTGCTTGAGACCGATGCAGGGGAACATCATGCTTTATTGTAACTGTGTTGTTGCTTGCAGCTGCTGTAGCTAGCTACGTGCTAGAGGTTGTGTTCCCACCAGTTTAATGTAATCTTAATTGTATAATAAGTAACACTATACAGAGTGTCCCTTTTATTTTTCACATTTTATTATTTAAAAGCACAGAAAAGTTAACGGTTTTAATACTGACAGAAACATAACCACCCCGTTGCACATCTACACCCCCTGGACTATGTGTGTGCCGAGCGTGGTTCCTTAATTTGCAATACTTTTGGAGAAACAGGTGTATAAAAAAACTTCTGAGTCATGTCTAAAAACAAAAAGAAAAACATTTTTTTTCGCCACTTTGTACCTCAAAAATTTTTCAACCAAATGTTTGTTGAGCCTGCCAATCTGACCACACATAAATATTTTCATGTATATTGGTGGGGTTTTACCCCCCCCCCCCCTTTGAGCTGGTTAGAAAATCAACTTTAAACAGTACCTTCGTTCAAACCTTATATGTCTGCGTGACTGCTTTGTATACGATATAGAATCCGTGATTGTAAACATTAAACACTAGCATGTACAGTACTCTTTCAAATAAATGTGATTTGGAATGTGCGGTTCTTAAGAACGGTATTATTGTCATTGCTTGTGCCTCAGCACCTCTTTCTGTACAAATTAAGCACTGATGCCATGCTAGGCTTTGCCTAGGGTGGCAAATTGCCTGGCACCGGCCCTGCATGCAGCATATTCAGCACTTTTCTTGGCCAGCAGATCAGTTATGAATGTACGTGATTCATGTTTTTTTAAATTAGATGCAGTTTGCTGTCTTTAAAATACTTTCTCTTTGCCCTAATACAATGCAGGGTGGCATTGAAAATGTCAGTACCATCACAGTGGGGTATATTTTTTAATGAGATCTAAATACCAATGCCCTCTTCTTCCCCCATATATGTTTTCTCCCAATTCTGCCATTTATAATGAAGATACTGAGGATACATAAATGTAATGTTTTATACCAAGAATGGAGATGGATGAATAACCAACAAGCCCCTAAAGGTTTGAGTGGGTTGTTTATGAGTAATGAGATAAACACAGCACTCAATGAATGCTCATGGGATGTTCTTTTTATGTAAATGTGTATGAAAAAGAATATGTTGAAAGCTAAAATAAACAGATCGGTCAATGAAGTAGACACTTACATGACCAGTCTGTGCTCTATGTGTTCCACCTCGGTATGGTCTAGCTGCAGTGTAGCAGCAATCAGACCATGTGACCCACAGCAAAGGTACCAGGATGCAGCAGTTCATCTGTAGTGTTGTGTCTGAAATATTTACACATCCTGAATTAGCATAAAACAAATTCAAATAAAGAGATAAAAGATTATCTTCACAACAAAAGAGGGCCAACAACTGTAAATAAATCTTAAAACATTTTAGGTATTGCTTAGCTTTCCTTTGATGAGGTCCAGAAAGTCTTGCGGTTAATTTTCTAATGGGTGGAGCATGTTGATCTTTTTAATCCTGATTTTTTTTTTCATGCTGACTTTTCTATAGTGACTGTTCAATGACAGTACAGCATGTCACACAGTCTGCAGCTTTACTTGCTGCATCTTCCCCTAGTAACCAATGTAATCTATGGATTTTATGTTACAGAACCTGGACAAAGTTTCTTAATGCTGGTGGCAGTTCAATAAGCATATGATGGGAGTCAATGTTCTTTTAATCACTTTAAAAACATTACATCCATTTTGTGATGAGATAACAGGAGATCAGTCCCTGATGAGATGGCATTATACTAATTTCTAAATGTCATTTCCAAGATGGTTTCATTCTACTATAATATACTCTCAATACAAGCATAAGAGGGTATTAGACAACCTCATGAGTATGCATTGCCACCATGACAACAGCACCCCCCACCCCACCCCACCCCCTTTTTTTAGCCCATGTTTTAATGGTGATGCAGACAACCCAGCTAATTATGAAGGCCAAAAAATGATAAAAACGGTGGCGATTTCCCATGGAATGACCCGAAGAGGTTGATATAGGTTTGACTGGATTAATGTTCTTGAGCATTTCAACAGTTAACCCTTTAAACAAATATATAAACAATAAAGATGTACACGTTATGCATTTTCTTGTTGAATTTTGTCTGTCTCTCAGAGTTGAACTCTGGGATTGCATGCAGCTATGAGGAGACAGCGGCCCGTCTGAAGCAGGTCGAGGAGGAGGCGAACAAGGTGTCTGGACCCTGGCCAGCTCTGCACATCAATATCAATAACAAGGTAATGAACCGTGCTGGAACCTGCAACAAGCATGATATAATCTGCTGCTTTGAATAACAGATACACATTGTCTCTTTGCTTCTATGCGGCCAGCAATGACAGTTTGTTTAATCAGCTGAGTATCTGGCTGGATCACTTTGCTAACCCTTTCATAAACCCTTAACCGTCTGTACCGTTCCATCGTTCAGTGACTGATCGTAGTTCATTAATTCTGAATGAGAGATGATTTTAAAAAAATAGATGCAATGCCAGATTCATGGGGATGGTTAATATGTATTATTATTACTGTTAATCACGTGCGAAATCAATTACTTATAAAGTTTGTCAGAATCCCCGTACATCTTATCCTGACTTATAGATGGAATTTCATGCAACATAGTAAAGTTGAGATAACCGCAACACATTTTAACATTTAATAGTAGTTCCTGAGTGCAGTTCTTTTTGTGATTTACAATAAGTTAATAGGTTGTGTGTAGGGTGTCATTTATTGTAACAAATAATTTTGCACAGTTGAGTTCAACTTCACTTTTCAAACCACTCACTTCTAAATTATATTCACTTTACTATTTTTTAAACAAGAGACAATCATTTGTATAACAGAAAATACATCCTCAATCGAGCATTCTGTTCGTCTCGTTCAATGACAGATGCACTTTTTATGTTATTATTATTATTATTATTATTATTATTATTATTATTATTATTATTATTATTATCATCAGTAGTTTTAGTTTTCAAGGTTTTCTGTGAACCCGGTAAGAAGTTCCCTGACACAGGTTCAAGGAAGTGAGGTTTATAGAGGGTGATTCGGCCTTGCCTAAGTTAGTGTTTTAAAAGTGTTAAAAGGATACTTTGACAAATGTGCTTCCTCTAGACTAGGCTACTGTTGTCACTATTCTTTACAATATCACCGTATTTAGGGTTGTATTTTTTTCACAGTACAAAATGGCTTATTTCACTGCATTTCATGGTCTAAAAAATAGGTATTTCAAGATATTTTATGATTTAAACATATTATTTATTAAAGCAGAAAAAATATTGGTCAAAATTGATAATTTTCCCTAGAGTTATTCTACAACAAATGTCCCTAAATATTTAAATGCTTACCTGAAAAACAGTAAGTGGTAAATTGTAGAATATTTTGTTTTTTTATATCCACCTTATAAAGATAATTTATTTTTACCATCAGTGAATTAGCATACAAAATAAAAATAAGTAACTGTAAAAATAACAACAGACACGTGAAATGTCCCCTTCTTGTAATGGACAGAGTGATCTTTATCATAAATATGTTTGATCTTTGATGCAGCTGCAGTCTTTTTCGTTGAAGACATTTTAAAGAAATTCTGCAGCTCAGTGCAAACTAAACCGGCTGCCAGGTTCCTAAATGCAGTGTAACACAGTGCGTCAACAAGGCAAGCATTTGCTGTGTTTATTTTAAGTCATAATTAATATGTATATTTTCACTATTCTTTCAGAAATGAGAATTGTCACATGGAACTACATATTATACGGCAATGGGTAAATTTCACTGAAATCTTAATAACTGTGAATTTATTATTTAATTATATAAACTTATTCAATATACAGTTTTTAAAAAACAATAAATACATAAGCAACATGGTAATCAGCTAATACAGGACTGTTTTATTAATTCATTATTTATATTGTTTAATTTACATGACACTGCTCACAAAACTGTTATGGGACAAAATTCCAATTTTGCTGGAATAGTTAACTGGCAAGGCAAGTAATGATTTGAGCAGAAGCGACAATAGAGAATCAGACAGAGCGCAAGTACTGTAATAGAATATTAACCAGAAATTAAATGAAATATTAGGACAATGTATAGGATTCAAGTATCCCTTTTAATGGTTTAAACTCCTTAACAAGTCTCGCCCGCATGTTAAACAGGATTTGACCATTTTAAAAAAACAACTTTGAGACCTACTCATGATCTCCACAATGCAGTGTGTTTTAAAAAAACGAAATAAATAAAAACAAGTAACAATCTGGACAAACAGACCCGGTTTTGCTAATTTGTACAAGGCTAAGTACAGGTAATGTTGCTTGTTTGGCATTGTGAGGAGTGGAGAAATGGTTCCAACACTTTATAATGTATCTCCTTCGCAATGACCCACAGCTAATTACCCAGTAATGTGTTTGTAGATTTTACAAAGCAGTGCAGTCCAGTAAGTAAAGACAGTAGATGAGTGCTATCGACATGACATAAATGTGACCTTTATGAAAGGCAAAGGGTCAGTAATTAGTGAAAAACTCCCAGCATAATGAGAATTCATGGATTTGGTGAAGATGACCAAAATGGGGCCCTGTTTTGTGCTCTCTGTTTGGCTTTACCAAATCCATGACCACATCTTAGATGGATTCTTCAAATATTTTTACATTACATATATCTTTTGTAACACTGATTCTCATAGAATGTAAGAAAAAAAGCTGGAAGAATCATCTGTTTTTTTTTTTTTTTTATCTAGTGCGTACAAATTTTAACCCTCTGTGGTACACACCTCAATATATCTAAGATTTTAATTAGTAATTACAGCAGCAACAGCTCAGGAGACAATCTACAAGTGGTCCCTACAGACATTTCAGGTTAAATTCTTAAAGCTATTTACTCCAAATCTTCATTAGCACTTTATTTTCCCCAGAAAGGAAAATGGCACAAAGTGAAATTTAACAAACTTGAAATTAACAACTCAGACATTTAATCTGAGGGTTTGTACTGTAGGTAGTCTTAAACCATTTATTTTGTATTTGTTTTAGAATTGCAATTGGTGTTTTTTCCATGAAGAAGAAATTGCTCTACTGAAAATCTGGATATTTGGATTAAATAACTTTATATCAGTGTGCTTTAACATGGGGACTGTTTATTGCAACTCTTATCCTGAGAAGTGTTACTAAAGTGACCAGGGTTATAGTGCCAGCAGCAGTCTGTGATCAGGGCCTTGTTAAATTTGCTCTGAACTGACAAAGGAGTCATTGCAGGAGTTATAATCCAACCTGGAATAAGAAATCTGACAACCTGAGTCAGGAGATCTTCAGATGATTGCTTAATTCAGGGGTTCCCAAACTGGGGGCCGCAAGATGGTTTTCAGGGGGCTGTTGCACATACAACAAAGATTTTCTCCCAAATGTATGTTTGTTTTTTTCTGGTTCTTGATATAATTTCTTACCCCTACATGAATAAAGTAAACCATACCTCTCCCGCTTACCTTTACAGGCAGGTTTATATTGCATTTCCAGTCAGACTGTGTACAACTGAGTATAGTCATTAGAAACCCAGTGGCGGTCATTTTCACGGTTTTTGGTTTTAAAATGCAATTTTCTCCAGTCGTGTAACACATATGGGGCTGCGCGTTCATGTTGCTTTCTGTCCATATGTATTACATATTCTCACAAAGCATGAAATGCGGGCGTGCAGAAATAAAGGACATATATTACATTATACCTAAAAGCCCCGAGAGCAGTCACACTGACAGCCACACAGAAAACAATTCTATCAGATTAATCTGTACTCTCTGCCTGAGTGAATGACTGACTTTTTCTGTTGTTTTCAATCAGTCTTTTGAAGGCTGGCACCTGCTTGCCAGCTGCACTGCTTTGGTCAGTCGATTAGAATGGGGACTAGTGAAAATAAATACCAGAGACCGTGGAGTTTTACTACGCAACAAAATATGGAGTTGGTGTTTTGAATCAGATGGCACGTAAGTATTCCGTGAAAGCTGGCTCCCGACGGTGGTCTGTTCAGGTGTTACAATGTATTGGACCTAGCAGCCATCAACCCCTGGGTACTTTACAAAGAATGCACGGAGAAGAATTACTAAGAAAAGAATATATCTTGCAGTTAGCACAGGAACTTCGCAAGAAGCATTTGGAACAGAGGGAGACTGCCAAGCTTGTACCCACAGCTGAAGCTGGCAGCACCGTTGAGAACCACAAGATGCCAATGCCAGGTTGGCAAGTGCATTAAAAATAAAACTTTGTACATCTGTGCCATGTGCAGAAAGGCAGTGTTGAGAAGCGCCTTATCTGTATTGATTGTGAACAACCTTAGACTTAGGTAAAGGAATACCCTTTTGTTGAAAAAAGACAAATAAATTAGACTTTTTTTTTTTTTTTATAACTTCTTGTGCTGTGCGCTTCTGTAAAATGTTTTTTTTCTAAGTTTATTTATCTACGTTGTTCAGTTGCTTTTGCTCATCTGATAATAAACCGATTGCTGTTGAAACGTAAAAAATGTATTGCTATCATTTCAGTTTTATAAATATGTACCGTATGTTGTAACATGATGTCTGTTCAGATGTTTATGATTTCGGTGTACTCAATTAAAAAAAAAGATTACATCCGTCTATTTCTCCTTTCGTTATACTATTTACAGTGTTTTGAATACAGCCGTCAGAAAGACTGCTGCAGGGCTTCTAGGTATGAGTATATCTCCGGTCCTTCTAGTGTTAAGTAGCAGTTTCTCAAATGTATGACAGATGAATATTTATGAAAGCAGTAGTACTTCTACCAGTACAAAAAAACAATCTCTTTCACTAAACCTGGCAAAATCTAAATTTTGGGTGCAGGTCCTTAGTCAGGTTGCCTAATGTCGTAGGAGGCCTTGTGCCAAGAAGGTTCAGGTGGACAAGCTGTGGGCACAATAACTATGAGGAGGTATTGGTGACATTCAGGAGTAGAATTCCTTCCCCGTGCTTTTGTTGTTTTCTCAGAACAGCTCAATATACTATATATATATATATATATATATATATATATATATATATATATATATATATATATATATATATATATATATATATATATATACAATGCCTATAGAAAGTCTACACCCCCTTTTAAAATGTTCACCTTTTGTTGCCTTAAAGCCTGGAATTAATATATAATGAACGTAGATGCCGGCGCTTCAAGAGAATCCGAAATATTTTCAAACATGGGGTGCCTCGTCTTGGGATATGTGTACATATAAATCTCCTCCAAAGTAAAAACTAATGCAGGAGAACTTTCAACAGCAACTCCCGTCTCATGAATCCACAGTCAATAGAGTTATTATTAAAAAAAAAAAAAAACCTTTTATTATAAATGCATATTTTAAAAGACGGTAGCAAAACCACTAACACGTTTCGACCAACAAAAACCTTTTTGTGCTCTGATGAAGACCTGTTGCATATCCTGTTTGTGATTCAATTAATAATTTGGCATTCTCTTTGTAATTGACTGATGATTCACATTGGTGTGGGTCATTGCTCACCTGTAAGATATAATTAATGGAGACCCCTCTCTTGACAAACCTGTTTGTGCTCTGATGAAGACCCGTTTTGCTACCGTCTTTTAAAATATGCATTTATACTAAAAGTTTTTTTTTTAATAATAACTCTATTGACTGTGGATTCATGAGACAGGAGTTGCTGTCGAAAGTTCTCCTGCATTTGTTTTTACTTTGGAGGAGATTTATATGTGTGTGTGTGTATGTGTATATATATATATATATATATATATATATATATATATATATATATATATATATATATATATATATATATATATATATAGTATTTATCTACACATCCTACCCCACAACTTCCAAGTGAAAAAAATATTCTAGAAATTTGTAGAAAATTAATTAAAAATAAAAACTGAAATAGCTTGGTTGGATAAGTGTCCACCCCCCTTGTAATAGCAATCCTAAATTAGCTCAGGTGTAACCAATCGCCTTCAAAATCACACACCAAGTTAAGTGGCCTCCACCTGTGTTAAATTGTAGTGAGTCACATGATTTCAGGATAAATTCAGCAGTTCCTGTAGGTTCCCTCTGCTGGGTAGTGCATTTCAAAGCAAAGACTCAACCATGAGCACCAAGGCGCTTTCAAAAGAACTCCAGGACAAAGTTGTTGAAAGGCACAGATCAGGGAATGGGTATAAAAAAATATCAAATACCTTGAATATCTCTTGGAGCACGGTCAAGACGATTATTAAGAAGGGGAAGGTGTATGGCACCACCAAGACCCTGCCAAGATCAGGCCGGCCCTCCAAACTGGATGACCGAGCAAGGAGACTGATCAGAGAGGCTACCAAGAGGCCAATGGCAACTTTGCAAGAGCTACAGGCTTTTATGGCCAAGACTGGTCAAAGTGTGCATGTGACAACAATATCCCAAGCACTCCACAAATCTGGCTTGTATAGTAGGGTGGCAAGAAGGAAGCCATTACCCAAGAAATCCCACCTTGAATCCCATTTGAAGTATGCAAAAAACGCTCAAGAGATTCTGTAGCCATGTGGCAAAAAGTTTTGTGGTCTGACGAAACTAAAATGGAACTTTTTTGGCCTAAATGCAAAGCGTTATGTTTGGCACAAACCCAACACAGTGCATCACCCAAAGAACACCATCCCCACTGTAAAGTGTGGTGGTGGCAGCATCATGTTATGGGGATGTTTCTCATTGGCAGGGACTGGGGCACTTGTCAGGATAAAAGGGAAAATTAGTGGAGCAAAGTACAGAGAAGTCCTTGAGGAAAACCTGCTGCCCTCTGAAAGTAAGCTGAAACTGGGACAGAAGTTCACCTTTCAGCATGACAACGACCCAAAGCACACAGCCAAATCTACATTGGAGTAGCTAAGGAACAAAAAGGTAAATGTCCTTGAGTGGTCCAGTCAGAGCCCCGGCCTAAATCCAAGTGAAAATTTGTGGCATGATTTGAAGATTGTTGTCCATCAATGCTCCCCATGGAACTTGACAGAGCCTGAACAGTTTTGTAAAGAAGAATGGTCAAATATTGCCAAATCTAGGTGTGGAAAGTTGGTAGAGACCTATCCCAACAGACTCACAGCTGTAATTGCTGCCAAAGGTGCTTCCACCAAGTATTAACTCACAAGACTTATCCAGTTATGATCTTTCAGTTTTGTATTTTTAATATATAATTTTTTCTCAGTAAAAACTTTTTCCCCCTTAACAGTGTGGCGTATGGTGTGTAGATAAGTGGAAAAAAATCCTCATTTAAATGCATGAAACTCTTGAGGCACTGACACAACAAAATCAAGTGTAGACTTTCTATAGGCACTGTATGTGTGTGTGTACCAAGATACCTGGTGGTACAGTAGATAGTACTTATTTAATGGGGTAGTATTTTGTTGGCTTTGGGAGGAATGAGATGCCGCTAATATGCTATTAGTAAAGTGCTTGCTGACTGCTTTGCTAATATTATATTATTTTCATATCTGTAGTATTATTTTGTGATTGGTAATGCCATTCACTTCTCGTATTCAGTAGTGAGAGCAGTAAAAACCTCTATGCCACTGTGACAGGGTGCAGCCTGCCCGTGTGTTTCTGTGGTGTTTAGAGTGGATCTGAGTTAATGAGTTTGTGTGAGGAATGTGTGAAAGGTGCTGCAGCTGATGAGGTGCGAATTGCCCAATTAGCTGCAGCACCTATGTAAAAGGGAGTGGTTGGGAGAATGAGAGGACCTGTTTAGTAGCGGTGAGTGAGAGTGTGTAAGCAGTGTTTTTGCTAATTGTTTAGACTGTTTTGTGTCTTTATTTGGCCATCGTGCCCTTTTGTTTTGTTTGGTAATTATTATTTAATTAAAAGTATTTCATTTGCTGCACTTTCTGTCTCTTAGTCTCCTCACTTTGGCTACCCTGCCACAGCCACCTAATTGTTACACTCAGAATTAAGGTTTAAATAGATACACTAGATAGGTAGATTAATAGATTTGTAGATAGCTAAATATGTTGAGAGGTAGGTAGATAGAATAACTCAAACATTTCCAGAAGTATGGTAGAAATATGAAGGGTACTGTATAGCTAGTTCTGCCAGACACAGATCAGAAAAAAACAAGTTTGTTATTGAACCATATCCTTTTAAATAGCAATATCCACAATGAATTGATTGGTATTGTGTCAGCCTAATGAACAGTAAGTTGAGTAGTGGTTAATGTGGGCCTCAAGGACTTTTTAAGAGGCAGTGTGAATTATGAGCTTTGATTATTTCCCAGGGCCAGTTCGCTCATTCAAAGGATAATTTGCATTATTTGAAGCATGTTTGAAGTTCGAGATCACTGTCATCAATCTGGAATACGTTACCATTATTCATAGCAATGAGGTTTATATGCTAAAAACTATTGAACAGATTTGTTTCTGAATGTTGTACCTTTTAAGGAAGTGTATCAGTAAGCAAGTCATTCTTACTACATAATGTTCTCATTAGGTATACAAATCCGGGGTCCAACGATTTTACTACCCATGAACCAACCGTAAAACACTTTAATACTGCTTACTGAATATCATACACTTCCATCCCTCTCAACCACATTGCAGTTCTCTCAGTTTCAACAACGGCAGTGACTGAGGCATGGTTAATGCAGCAGGTATTCAGCACTCAGTAGCAATGCCACCAGTTTACTAATGAGCCAGATCAATACAAATCTGAAGGATGTTGTTAAAGCCAAGGGTTAGGTCTCCTAATGCTTGAAAGATGTCACAGCTACAACACAGCTTGCAACGTCAATGGCCAACTATAAGTTACCAAGGAAACATGTATATTCAAGAGATTAGTTGATGGACTTTTTTGTGCAGTGGTATTTAAAACTGTCTTATTTACAGTCCAAATTTAAAACAAATATTAGGACAGACTATTATTTAAAAATGAACATCTGATGCAGAGGTCGTTATTTGGTAGATAACTGGCAGAGACTTAAGTGTCACAATGAAAAGACAAGGTCCATTATCTACAGACCACTGCAGAGCATCTTAGTGCTATCATAAAACACATTTTAAATGTGTTTAGGTAAGATTGTTGGACTGGATCTCTGCTTAGACTCCTTGAAATTGATGTTGCTGTTTTAAAGCGAGCTTCAGGATTCTAAAGTCCTGTTGGCTTTTAAAGGACATCTACAGTACCTGTGGGATATTGACACACTCTACTGGAAACCCGATTGACTGAGGTTTATAATATTGCTTAATGTTTGTCAACTCCCAGTAGTAATGGTTCTTGCTCTCTGTGTCACCCACAGGGTGAAGAAAAACGGCTGTCTGATAAGAGCCTGCATTCCCCTGCCTCTCCCTCGGCAGTCCCTGACCACATGAAGTGTAACATTCTCAAAGCACAGATGGACGCTGCCTTCAGGGTGGGGGTGCAGGTAAAGCACTAGGACTCTTACACCTTTAATCAGCACATATCTTTAATCACTCAGACCCTTTACTTACTAAATATCTTGGTATCCCTGAGTAGATAATCATCTCTTCTTTAAAAATATGCTACGTATTTTAATGAGCAAGACATCTCACAAGTACAATTTTACCTTGTAACTTTTTTTAGGAAAGAAGTACAACTGGGGTTGTGAAGTTTGTTGCCAGATAACTTAACTAAGACTACTTGCTCACTATATATCTTGTCTTTTAAAAATATGCTAAGGATTTTAATGAGCACTGTATAGTAGGCAATTAGAACTCCTGAACTCGGGTGAAAGCATCTTAAAACCGTGTAATAGGGGCCTGAATATCCGCTGATAGACAGGAGAGGGACTGGAGGTTGTGACCGTCACGCCATGCAGGCGTGAAAAGTTCAGTTTCATGAGAAGAGTAGGTGTTAAAACTTCATGCTGATATTGGACTCACGCCAAGATAAGCACCAACTAAGACGTAGCTTCTTTTATTCTATACTAATGTGTTCCATCTGCATTTCCTTCCATCTGATGATGTAGATATCCTTCTACCTGGTGTTGATGGATGAAGTGTAATGCTAGCTCAGAGATCAGCCTGTTTTGCCTCCCTGGCGCATCAGCACACACAATGGCTGCAATGCTGGCTCCAGGGATCAACCACGTTGCGGCCTCCCTAGCGCATCAGTATGACAACCGTCTTGACTGAGCTGAGTAGGGTACTTCTCTGGGATCTTCAAGTGGGCACCTTCCATCCTTGGTGTTTCATCAACTAGCCCACGACACCTTAAGAGGGCTCGTCAGTGATTCTGGCATCCCAGCATCATCCCCCACTCAGCTAAGCCCAGGGTGAACAAAGCGTGCTGATCGAGAACACAGGGCAATATCAGGTCAAAGGTTAGTGGTGGCAATCTCAGGTGGAAAAATAAGCCGTTGTCCAACATCTGCCAGCATTTTCCAGTCTGTAGCAGCTTCCAGTTGTCCTAGACGAGTTTTGGTTTTAATACCTTTTCTTGGAGCTTCTCCCCTGGAAGGAGGAATGTTGTTCTTCATGTGTCATATATTGCTGGCATTGGTGGCACACTCCACTTGTCTTCCAGTGCTAAGGCCAGACATCGCACCACCTGGTCATGACGCCAGGTAAACCATCCTTGGCTAAGACCCACCTTACATCCTGTCAAAATATGTCTTGATGTACCTGGCAGTAAATACAAAGGACACCATGGATCCTCACCTACACATAGATTAAGGTTCTGTGGTGATGGGAGAACATCGTATGTTGACCCGATGAAAAAACTGATCCTGCTCTGTTCCATTGTCCATAGATCTTGCCAGCTGATCTTACGTTGTTCCACAGTCCCATGTTGTCCTTTCTCTCTGCTTTGCCTGGGAAACTGCCTTTTATGCACCTCATCCTCTCCTCCTACTTTTACACCTCATTGACTACCAGCTTCCTCCGATAAGCTGGGGCTGCTTTGTGCCATGTAGGAGGAGCTGAACTGAGACCATGCTGTACTTGCCCCATGATCTCATTGATATGAAGGGCAGCCTTTGCATCTTCCACAGCTTCCTTTGCCACCCACTTTCTTCCAGTTTTCAACACAGGTGCTGCTTCCCTGACACATTCATCGTGTGACTCTACCAATGTAATTTCCAATCGAACCTTGGTGCACTTAAACTCCTCAGTTAGAGCTGAAAACTGTGCTGAGGCAGCATGGAACTCCTAACCATTTCCTGACGTATGAATTTCTCTGCTGTTGTCAAGGAAACCTTATACACAGTGAGTGGCCACAGAAGTCTTGGCAGTAGACCAAACTGAAAGCACCAGAGTTTGTTTGCCCGGTCTATGCTCTTCAACCTTTGCACTGCTTGTTGTCTCACTTCTCCCACACAAACTGTGTCCTTTAGGTCCCCATCATACTATCTCCCAAGACTTTTCATAGGCTTCTCAGAGCCTCACCGTTAATGTAGAACCTCTTATCCACTACTTTACCTTTAGTTATAGAGATGCTCCTTGACTTAGTGGGCTTGAATTGCATTTGTGCCCATTCAATGATATTGATTAGTTTGCCCAATAACCGATTAGTGCAGGCTACTGTTATAGTCATGATTGTCATGTCATCCATGTATACTGTAATTGGTGGTAGTTGTATTCCAGAAGCCAAGCGCTTTCCTCGCACTACCCATTTTGATGCCTTAATAATTACTTCCATTGCCATGGTAAAAGGCAGTGGAGAAATGGTGCATCCTGCCATTTTTCCAATTTCTAGACATTGCCATGTAGTGGTGAATTCTGAAGTTGAAAAACAAAATTGCAAATCTCTGAAGTAGGTAGACTTTCACTAATTTATTTACTGAAATAAAGGAAAACATGATTTTTAAAGAAATAATAACAACGTGCAGTCACCTGTATTGGATGCTTTTGGCAGCAATCCACTGGAGTGCCTTCTTTTTCAAGATCATAAAGAAAATAATACCTTAAAAGAAGGAAATATAATCCATAAACAGTCCAAGAAAATTACATTTTATTTACTGACTTATTTTTCTCTGTAATTTTCCCAAACTTTCTTACCCTGTGTATGAAATGGATGTGCATGAAGAGTTGTCGCGAGAGTTGTTAATAGTTTTAGCAGAACAGGAACACAAAGAAATTTCCTTCTCATTTATAAGAAGATCCTGGGAGAAGGTAGCAGCACAAATATGCAAGAATAATATAAGATAATTATAGTGTGGATAGTGACAGATGTGGTTGTGGTCCATTAGCTAACAGGCCAATTTCTAAACTGATGGGTTGGTTTTTTTTTTTTTTTTTTTTTTTTTTTTTAACAAACATGACAACATGTTTCAAAGTTTAGTTTTTAGAAACAAATAAATCATCACATATAATGCATCCATACTCTAAATAATATGCAATGTATTTTAACTAGTTAACTATTAAGTAGTTTTTTTAAAAGTAGTTTCAATTGCTTTTTTTTATATTTCTACTTACTGTTTTATGGTGTTTTTTGTCATTCTGAGTGGTTATATTTTTCTCTGAATAGACCTTTATCTGCCACTGAGCTTGTCTGGAGAAACCTCCGTGCTTGCCGTCCTTGCTGTGACCTTTCAACTGTGCCAGCCCCACAGATTGTGAACTATATTGAGACCAGTGCATTAAATGCACTTTGCTTTTAGGATTTGTACTGTGAATTAGGAGCCGATCACGATCAGCTGTTAAAGACCCAATATCATCAAATTTGACCCCACTTTTTATTCATGGAAAGTGATCTTTGTGTTATTGTTAGTCATTCTGGCCGAGGTAGGTGTTTTCAAGTCCTATAGACTCGAGCCTTACCAAACATCTGGTGAAGAAAGTTCAGGCTCTGATTCGGAGGGCAACCAAGACAGAAATGTCCTCAGAGGCATTGAGAGGTTGCAAAATAAGGAATGGTAGGTCCTTTTCAAGAAAATGTTTATAAAAGGAAATTAGACTGATTTCGTTCAAATTATTAAAATAGTTTATTCTGTAAGTTCAACCATGGCATTGTAAAAGCTGTAAAAGGCTATGAGCAACAAACATTGCTCATGTGCAGATGCAAGTTTGACTGTCACTGACTACAGCTCTAAACCTTGGCAGGAGATCATAAATTAGGGCTGAAAGCTCATAAAGGGACTATGCAGGGCTGTTTACTGTTATGTCAATGTTGTGCTGTTATTTTCCAGTACAATTTGCTGCCCTGTGCCTCTCATGGAAGACAGGGAGAGAAAAAGTCTGTTAGAAGATAGGGGCCAACATTGCATGTAGGGTTCCCCGATGTTTGCCTGTCTGCATACACTACAAACAGCATAATGTGCATACAGACAGGAACATGGGCATTATGCAAATGAGAAAATTCACAAGTAGCCAGAATGCTATTACAAAAATAAATCAATAAATAAACAAACAGACCTATTAAAACAAGCGGGGATCCTTATAAGAAAGTGGTAGTATTTAATATTTCCACCAGGAGCTTATATAAACCCTTAACATTACTAATAAAATTACAAAACACTACTTGACTTTAAACCTACTGACTCTTAAAGTCCCCATATCAAGTTCCCAACAAAATAATATAATGTATTTTACAAACTCAATTAACCAGATTTGCATTCAATGAACATGTATTTTCACTCTAAAAATTATGCCCAGAAAAATAAAGTGTCAACTACTGACAATCGCATTGCTCTAACGTGCACCTTGCTCTCTGTCCAGATTGCAATTCAAATATTACAACGCACTTGTAATTGAAACACATGACGCAGTCTGGTTAATTGAGATTGGTTTGTGTTTGTTTTAAAAGTCGGCAAGCCTTAAGCCAGGTATTGTTTATTTTAAAAATTCTTGTTGCACAGGCTTACTGCTTGTACTGTTTCTGTCAGATGGTAGTTGATCAGGTCGGACTCGATGTGCAGGATGAGTTGAGATTTTTCTTTTAAATCCTTTTTTAACTTTCTGTTTGTGTTTCACGTTAATTCCGAGTGATGTCATTAGAGCCGGCTGATTGTCAAAACAATCCTCTGTAAAATGTGCACTACAAAGTACCGAGTGCTGAGTTGGACCTGTAAAATTATAGCGAGTTCTCCTTTCTTATCTAACCCATTCATGCCAAAGTTTCTCTCCTGGTGAAAATTTGGAGAGGCTTATACTATCAGTGGCTATATTAGAACCACCTGCCGCAATACAACATTTAGGCACAGCTGAACTTGACTTTTAAATCTTTTAAAATAGTTCACACAAATACATCTATTGTTGTACTTATAAAATGTGCAGTGAGATTCCACTCCTCTGATGACGTCACACGATCGACGGTCATACAGCCGGAAAATGTCTTCTTGCTAATGTTCGGGGGGACATTTAAAATGATATTTTGCAGAAACTACACACCGCAGTGCAAAATTTTTAATGGTTAATCCATTAAAATACATTATAGTATCATTTTGTAAAAAGTTGTTGGGAACTTGACATGGGGACTTTAAGAATAATGAGTCTGAATAATGTGTCTTATTGTACACAATAGTAGTGGATCTTTATGCGGAGTTTGTATTAAATACGCACTGTGAGTATGATCAGAGAGGTTTGGCTGGGCCTGGTTCGCTGTCTCCAGCTGTGCAAAATGAACCTCAGTGTAATCACTGAGGAACTCCAAATTCTCTCTCAGGCAATTAGCAAATAAATGAGAGCGCCCAAATACAGTATCTCAGTCTCCACTTTTTATTCATGTTTCTCTGCACATTGTAATGACAAGGCATCTGGGTTGTACACTTCCAGGTTCTCATGTAAAGATATTTGTACTTTTGTATTGCTGTAGAGACTCTACCTTCACTATATATATATATATATATATATATATATATATATATATATATATATATATATATATATATAGATATATATATATATATATATATATACACACACACACACACACACACAGATACAGTGCCCCCTGCTGTAATGTCTATCTCGGGGGACGATATTATGCAAGCCCTCTGCGTTATAATATTGGGAATATTTGGGAGGGGATGGGTGGCTCCGCGGGACACGGGGAGGCAACTGTGTTGTGTAGACTAAAAATGATTATGAATAAAAAAAAATAAATAAATAAAAAAAAAAAAACTCCCTCTCTATAATGCACATATAGTGAAGTAAAAATGTAACTTTTCTGTGAATTAACCATGCATAAAGCACCATGTAATCAATGCTACAAAAAAAAAAAGTTAAATAGCCTGGTTAAACGGTGGTCAGGAGTTCAGTTCGAAGCGACAGACAAGCAAACCAAGTGTAAGAAGGAGAGCGGGGCTGAATTGAAGCTGAAGCGTCTCGTCTCCCGGAGGAAGCCGCAGCTCCTCTCGCAGCAAAAAAGTAAATACATTAGGAAAGATAACCACGTAATAGGCCTAATATTTATTTAATTATAAAATGAATGCTGATATGTTTATATTTTGAACAACACTGGTACTGTACTGTAGAAATGTTGCATGAATCACTAGTATTGGGAATTGGGGGACATGCTGTAGGAGTGTTATATCCGAGGCGCGTTATAATGAGGGAGCCTTATAATGAGGGAGCACTGTGTGTGCGTGCGGTTTTATATATACTAGGGATGCACCAAATCCAGGATTCGGATTCAGTACGAATACCTACTTTTTGAGCAGGGTTCTGATTCAGCCGACTACTTAGGATTCTGTGAATCGAATCCTATATCTGCACAGATACACATCAATTTTAATACACCCCCCCCCCCCCCCCCCAATGTGTGCAGTTCTTTAATTAATGTTCTTTAATTAATGACTTGAAGATTGCAATCCATCGACGATCCCCAACAAGCTTCTTTGTAAGTTCTGCTGACAGTTAGCCTCCTCCTCATATAACAGTGTTCAGTTTAACCACTACAGCTTTGAATAAAAAAAGTTAGTTTGAAAAACTGCACACATTATTTGTAATTCAAGAAAATTTTTACTTTCTTTTACTGTTATGCAAGTACTGTATGTGATGCGTCATTATTGTTAGCTGCAACTCTTCACTTTTAATGAAACACAGCGTAAAATATTTCGTTTCAAATGGTGATAAAGAGAGAGTCTTAAGAACTTATGTTCTGGTTATTTGTATGGATTTTTTTTTTTCATATTGTTGTTTTTGAATAAATTAACAAAAAATCATCTTGAAAGCAAATATATATGTATATATGTGTGTGTGTGTTATATATATGTGGAACTGTTTATATTTATGACCACGCCGAAACTGCAATTTTAATACTTCTTGATAAAAAAAAAATAATCATGATTTTCTTACAGCCTGTGTTTGGCAACCAGTAAACCAGTAAATGGCTTAGCCGGTTTTATGTTTAGGTTCCCTTAACAGTATAGTTAGCGCTCCTGTGTGGAGTTAGGCTTTTGTTTTGTTTTGTTTTATTATTGTAAATAATAAAAGTGCACAACAGCGCTAAAATTTTAACTCTTGTGTCTGTGAGGCTGTGTTACAATATACAATTGTAGTCAAATGTTTACATACCCAAATGGAAATTTATAATTTCTATAAATTTCTCGAAAACAAAGAACTTTAGGAAAACTCTTTTGCAGCAAAAGTTTTGCTTTTGTGGTGAGGAAAAAAAGTTACAAGAAATAGATGTCTACAATTATTTATTTCAGCATTTATTTATTTTTTGCAAAACTCCAAAAATGCTCATTCAAAAGTATTTATACCCTTTGATGCTGTGATAGAAATTTCAATATAATAATGCAGAACCTAATTCTAAAAAAAGTCTAGAAATTGCTGGATTGTTGATGAACATTCTTTGAGAGTATAAAAGGGTTAGGCATAGGATGATTGCTGTCATTACCAATAAGTAAACATGGGGAAAAGTAAAGAGCTATCTGAAAATTATTTATTGTCATAAAGCTGGAGAAGGAACAAGAAGATTTCCAAGCATTTGAGTATCCCAATTTCAATTACTGTTTCTATTATCAAGAAGTATGTTGGTACTGTCACAATGCTCCCATGGTCTGGAAGAAAGAAGGTTCTTTCACCAAGAACAAGTAGAAGAATTGTGAGGAAGGTTAATAACAATCTGAGATTGACTGCCAAAGATATTCAAAGTGAATTGGTTGCAAGTGTGACTGGGGTTTCCATTTCAATCACAGGTTGAGTATTGCATGGTGAAGGTCTCAATGGTCGCAGACCAAGGAAAAAGCCACTCTTAGGAAAACGTCACAAGGACAATCGCTTGAATTTTGTAAAACGGCATTTGAATGATGGATATGAATTTTGGTCAAAGGTTTTGTGGAGTGATGAAACTAAAATTTAGCTATTTGGTCACGCTGATAGTCATTACGTTTGGAGAAAGTCTGGTGAGGCGTACAAAGAAAAGAGCACCATACCTACTGTCAGGTCGTGGAGGTGGTAATATCCTCAGTGGGGCTTTTTTTCCTCTCATGGCACAGGAGGTTTATTTCCAATACATGGTAAAATGGATTCCATAGCATACCATGTGAAACCCTCCACTACAAAACTTGATTTAAATCGCAACTGGACATTCCAACACGACGATCCAAAGCACACATCAAAATCTACTTCAGAATGGTTAAATAAGAATAAAATCAAGGTTCTGGAATAGTCTAGTCAAAGTCCTTATCTAAATCTGATTGAGAATCTTTGATATGAGTTGAAGAAGGCTGTGCACAAGAGAGGTCCTCGGAATGTGAATGAACTGGAACAATTTTGCATTGAGTGGTCACTGTTCAGGTGTTTGTGGCATATGTAATAAAAAAAAAAAAAGAATTACATCTGACTGTTTCTCCTTTTGTTATGCTATTTACAGTGTTTTGAATACAGCCATCAGAAAGACTGCTGCAGGGCTTCTAGGTATGAATATATCTCTGGTCGTTCTAGAGTTAAAATTGTTGTTTATATGCTACTAAAAATCTTACTTCAGAGTTGAAAAGTGAGACAAACCTTTTAACTGTAAGTATAGTAGAAGCTGATCAGTCTTTGTGTTTTAAGTGAACTGTGAGTTGGGGTAAACTAAACAATTAAAAATGACAATCAGCATTTTAGTACACCCCCACTTTTATTTCCAGCAAGATGAGGGACAGTGATGAGGAACATTAAGAAGTACTCCTGTTGTATTAGATCAACATAAGGCGTAGGAGACAGAGAAGACGATTGTGGGTACACAGAATACTACAGAGTAGGGAGGAGTTGAGGGAATTCCACACAGTCGTTGGTATAGTCAAGTGCTGAAAATTACACCATGGATATTGCCTCAAGGATGTATGCAGGGTCGCCTTGGGTACAACCACTTCCCATTAAAGTAAAACACCTTGCTTAATATGAAGGTAGGCGATATTCCATAAATTATGTATATGTTTATACTAATTATTATTTTTTATTTTTTTTTTTTTAAGCAAAAAAAAGGCTCAAATTTCAGTGTAGGCCTGGTGTTTTTTCCTTGTTTGCCCCCATGTTGTTTTTTTGATCTGAAGCTCATTCAAAACAGCTGGATCCATTACTGAAAATAAAATGTATTGCACAGATTGACTGGCTTTTAGCAGAAAACTAGCAATCCACTGTTTTAGTGTGGGCTTTTCCAAATGAATTAGTTGAATCAATCGACCGGAAGATCAAAGGATGATTGATGTTTTAGAAATGTTTTAACAAACCAAAAAATTATTTAGGGATTGGTTATTGTTATATGTGTGTGTGTGTGTGTGTGTGTGTGTCTGCCTGCATCTGCATCACCTATGAATGCTTTAGTCTAAATATAAACATTTAAACATGGTGATTTGTGATTGTGTCGCAGTTCCTTCAAAAATGTTAGACATGTTAAACAGTTAACAGTGTGAAGATCACTATTTGCTTAGAAATAGATTCACTGTACTGCTTTGAGCACTGTGATATGGTAGATGTAGGCAAATGCAGTACAAACTTTGCTAACTGGGAATGTGATTTTACATGAATATGAGTTCTTTAGGGACAGACTGGCAAACACAGTGGGGTCTGCTCAATTGATCTAAACGACTGCAGATATAAATACCGCCACTGTTTAATAATATTTAATAAAGTGCCCAAGTTGAAGAAAATCAAATATGAACCAGATCATGTTATAAACTTTAATTGTATTTCTCTGTAAATATATTATATACATGTATTTATACTGTACAACACATGTGCGAATACATTTTCATAGATAAACCAGTTTATTTAAATGTATATTTGTTGTGTCGTTTATAGTAACAACAAAAAAAAATCTGTTATGCCTGTCATAATCAACTTATGTTTAGCATTTTTTACTGTGTTTCAGTTTCAGAAGTACTGCAGTTTTTTTTTTTAAATGCTGAGGTTTTAAATGTATCATTCACTTCAAACAGTTTATGCTTAAAAGAAACCCTTACAATACAAACAGAAACCATCAAAATTAAAATTGGGGAGTAACAGAGTCAATTTAAAAATGACATAAAACCAATGAACAACGAACAGGAACCAGCAAATAGTACAGCTGCGAAAGCAGACAGCACACGTAACAGTCACAGTGAGGCAGAACAACTACACCTAAGAAATTAATGTATTAATGCAATTCGGGCCTGGGTGAGCAAATCCATCACTTCACACAGGACATCACCTGCTGCCGCTCAACTGAGCTTCAGAAACACGCCATTCCCACAAACCCCGCACCTGGGAAACAAAGAACCAATAAAATTAAACTTTATTCAATCATACAACCAGTAGTAAGACCCTGTCGTACCAACAGATCACTGCAGACGTGGGAGGACACAACATAGTCCAAATTTGAACTTCGAAATAACAGAAACAATTGAAATAATACATAAATCAGCTCAATAGAAGCATTGCACTGTTTAATATGCCATGCCACTGAAAATATCAATTTTATTTATACTCCGCCACTCGCCAAGGCTAACTCATAAAATCAATTTGATGTTTTCTGTTGGGCCATGGCCTACCTCTCTATATGTGCAATTCAGAAGCTGTCGTTATTTAGATCTGATGCTTTTTGGATCAATTGAATAGACACCCATTTGCTACAGAGGTTTATAAAGTAGGTGTTGTTGCAGCAGTTCTGTTGTCAGTCTCTGCTTCGTATACATAGAGAGACCCAGGATTGAATGGCAAGGGGTGCTCAGGTCAGGATTGAGGTTCTGTCTTACAAGGTATCCAGTTGTTACTTTTGATGAGAAATAAAGTCAAAGAGAGTGAGAAAGTTTGGTGGCTGGTGGCCATCTTGATAAAGGAACAGCCCGGAACCAAGATGGCCACCATTTGATTGATCTGATTGGTTGATTGTTTAATTGTGAGGTTGGTAGTCTGGCATGTGGCCAGGTGCTGATTGATTGATTGAATGATTGTCAATCAAGATTACCTCATTTGCTGGAGCTGCCAGTTGCTTCATCGTTCAGATTTCACTGTTCTGATCAGTCCACCAAAAAGTCTGCAACTCATCTTTGTTTAATCAGAAGATGCCAAATAGCTCTCTCTTCCACTCTAATGAGAAAGACCATGTGATCCTAAAATGGCCGTAAGTTTATTAATTATTTAAATTGACATAAAATATGAAAAAAAAAAACATGAAATGTGAAGTTGTTCATGTTGAGGCAAGAGAGTTGTAATGGCTGCAGCATATATGGGAAAAGCACTGCTAGTGAGGGATAACCAATACCAGTAAACCAATGCATAGTTAACCTATTATTTAGTAGGGTGCAAAATATTGAAAGATGTGCTGTAGTCACTAAGGTTTTAAAACCCATTTTATTTTGGTACCCCTATTGTTGCCTCCTTATTGACAAGGTTCTCGCTTCCATGTTGGTCATTCATCTACCCATAATGTCACTGTGGATATGCACTGCGATTAGGGCGTTGTTTTTGTAACACAGGTAAATAAAGGATTAATAAATTAGAACAACAGACCCCCACCCCACCAACCCCTCTGCCCCCTGCACATGTTCCTAATCACTAACAAAATTTCAATTTAGCAGTATGGCTCAAAAAGCAGCTTGACATTAGCAAGTCCCCTGGAAAGCTCTGCTGATGCCTTTTTTTTTGCCTCTTTACAGGTTGCGAAAGAGGATGGAGCCATGTCAGACCACAGCATACAGGAACATGATGGGAGGTCCGTCAAGCTTTTCATTTTTTATTTATAAAACTTGTCAGTTTATTCAAATGCACTTAATCAATAAACCGTATGGGCTGACAGTAACTGCACATATAGATTGTTGATTTATTAATTTGGTTCTACTGATTCTTTTGGGGGCTCCAGTTTCAGTCCAGTTCGCAGTGTTCAAATCACTAACCCTCATTTCTTTAGCCTCCATAGAGGCTAAAGATTTGGTGGTCACTCTGGGCCCAGGTAAGTCATGGTTGGGTGGGGAACTGGTCTGTGCATATTAGAAAAATAAAACAGCTACATATTTGTCATTTGCCAGAATTATTTAAACTGAAAGTGGGTATGGGGAACAAAATAATCTTATTATCTTTATTCAAAAAACTGAGCTCTGATCTGGAAAGGACACAAAGTATTTTGATCAAGTCTAGCCACTAGGAGCTATAATTGCATGCTTAATTGAAAATTGAAGATTATAATCACTGATTTTAAGGAATATAAAGAAATGATGCTCTGTAAAAATGTGAAGGGGAACTGTAATTTCCTTGCAGCAACCAAGGCCCAGTTAATCATGAATAGTCACTTCAATACTTTCAACATGTGCGAACCTCACTGTCATTATTCACTGCTAATGAAAGTCCTTTCTGTAAGACATAATATAAGGAATATCAAACTGATATTAAAAGAGAAACTTGGTTATTACATGCCAAAGTATTCTTCTTGTTCAGATTCACTTTGTATCATTTTCTGTTTGTTACCACAGACTGGTGACTTTTTTAAAAGCACCCCTGTGGCCTAAATATAGCTATCAGAATCATATCATCGTATCAGAATCATACACCAGAGTGTAGTCAACTTTTTCTTCTGCAACACATTGCCCCTTGTGAATGCTGTTGTTATTGTGTTCACCAGGGTCACATTAATGGTTACAGGCCGGTGTACCAGATTTATGTACAGAGAACTCCTAGAGCTCTGTTGAGCCCACAGGGGTGTTTTAAAATTGGGAGATCTCAAAACAAGTTGCTCATTTGGGCAACAATGCTATTGCTCCCACCCCGCGTACATTTACTTAAGTGAGGCTGGTACATATTTTTACTTAACGTAGACCTATTATTAAAATTGTACGAGACTGGAAAATATGAAATGTTTAAGTTTTATGTGTTTTGTGAAAAAATTGACAGGGATCCAGCGTCTTTGCAGGATACATGGACATCATGGGCAGCACCGGAAAAACGTGAAACAAAACCTCCCCGTCTCAAGAAGCTGGTCAGGCAGTACAGCTTGTGAGTTCCTCCTGGAGGCCTTCATATTTCCATTGCTCTTCATCCAAAATGTAAAAAAGAAATGTGCTGTTAGGGGTTACTGACATGAATGGCTGGGCTTCTCCAAATATATCACAGCCTTGATATGTAACCATTACCATGTGGGTATGTACCTCCTAAAGACCCAAAACATGAATACGATATATCAAAGCTGCTCGACGAGCCTATGACACAGTCATGGCCTGACCTCGAGGACATAAAAACAGTGAAGTCACAGACCTCAACGTCATTCTTCCTTCAAGCCTGCTGCAATCGTGGATGCAGTGACCTTGAAGGTTAATGGTTACATTTCTATCTCAGCAAACCAGGGTTATAATAATAAGTTTCTCAAGCATATGCTTAGAGAAAGATGCACAAAACTTGCAGAAACTGTGGTTCATCAGTGCCTCCTTGGTGTGCTCTGGCCCCAGACAGGAAGAGCATGTGCCGTGCTTGTCCTCAACAGGCAGATTGGCCTTGCGTGTGTCGCAGGGTTGAAACCCAGGCATGATTATAGACAGCATACTGCTTATAGACAGCAACTGGGTGGGTCAAGACCAGAATAAGACTGGTTTGGGCGTGAGCACCAGGCAGTAGCGGGCCATATAGGACCGGGTAGAAACCAGGTCCGTACCAGTTCGGTGACTTTAGCACCAGCTCATTTTAGTAATGGTGCGATGACATCAATCCCTGTTTGGTACCAGTACAGTACTGGATCGGGAATGGAGTGGGTCAGTGACCTTGGTAACTCACGGTAGGGGTCTGCCAGTTCGCAGTTACCGCGGGCAGCAATATACAGGGATGCCCCCCTTGTACAAGCACTGGCAAAACCACTCAGTACTCGCATGAGACTGGGAGAAGCCATCCGGTAATGGTTACATTTCGTACTTGAAAGGGAACAGCAAAATTACTGGCCTGTACCTGCGTATGAGCCCACAATACAGTAATTCTTAATTAGTTAATTAGTGTAAGGAAGTAATTGTTGTTTGATTCTTTGAAATCACTCCTTAAATAGGATAATACCATGAATGTCTAAAGAAAAAAGTGAGGAAATCAGGTCAGATCCATTGTGAAAAAACAACATTGAGAATTAAACATTTCGGTTTTGGAAAGATTAAGAAAAAAACTTAGCATCTGTAATATCAAATTTCCTCTTAAAATCCCCCAAAATTGTTTTGTTTATCTGAACCGTATCGTAACAAGGTCCTGTTTGAGGACTACACATGCAGCCCAGGTGTGTTCAGGTTGCAAGCTACTTAAGACTGTATACAGCTATGGCCAAAAGTTTTGAATCAGTAAGAATTTTAGGATTGTGGCATCATTTAAATAAATAAAAACATATTTTATTTAACATCACGTAATCGCAAAAGTCTACCAGAGACCCATAATAGTGGTACAGTATTTCACGTTAGATTTTGAAAAGTCACATTTGATCAGTTTTTCGTGAAGTATATGGAAAACTACAAAGCAGTATAATTCAATATGTTAACATAACATTATTCAGCAGGTTCCATTCGACTTTATGAAGAAAAATGGGTAATTCTATAGGGTCATGCAACACTTTTGGCCGTAGCTGTAGTTCTATAGGGGTATATAGGCATTGGCCTGTGTACAGTGGCGGTACCAGAACCTCCTCTCAAAGGTGTTTCCACCTTTAGTCTCTTGAACATACAGGTAAGCAGAGGTAGAGCCTGCTACTATTACAGCAAGCCATTGTGGGGCGTGGCAAATTGCTCTTAAAACAAACAGCGATGTGTGAGGTTTTACTATACAAATGCTGCAGCACCTACTAAAGTTAAACCACTCTGCCATCTAGTGCCAGATGACTATATACTTTGAAATAATACATACCAAGACAAGTATATATTAGTTCTGTTATTATTATCCTTTTGTTTCTTTCTTTTTTTTTTCCAAAGCAGGTCTACAGCTGTATAACCTCTACTATAACTGGGAGACCTTGCAATTACATAATTCCCACAGTTATTCACCTTACTGTACTGTGGAATTTTTTTGGGGGGGGGGGATTGGTTATTATGCTTTTTTTTGTCTTTTCAACAATGAAAAATATTTCACATCTGGAGACGTCATTACCATATGAAGTTCCAGTGAAACCAACAGTTAAAATCTCTGTTATCTATCATTTTCAATTAGGAAAAGATACTTGTATCTTGCGTACAATATTAGACTAATGTGTGTATTGGGGGTAAATTAATGTATTATATATCCATCAATCAAGCTTTGTTTCTTGTATAGTGTCTTTCGCGATAAATCGCCTCAAAGCACTTTCAACATACAAATAACAAAAAATGTGTAATGTTCAAAACAATTTTGAGAAATAGTAAAAGATGTGGTTAAATACCTCTTTCCAGTACATGCATTAAATTAATAAAACATGTATTTTTAATTTTTTACATTAAGGCAGTGACAAAATGTACATCATTTATAAAAAAAGAAAAAGTATAATCTAAGATGATAATTTAAAATACATATGCTAAATAATAAAAAATGTGTTTTTAATCTTACTTTTAGTGCAGGAAGAGATGGTGCCTCCCTTATAAATCGTGGAGATTGAGACCATCACCAAAATTTACTAGGAGCAATAACTTCGAAATTACAAATACAACCAACACAATAAAACGTGCAGTTCAGCAACATACAGAGATTACAGATCTTACAGACAAATTACAGACTACAGAGCTGCTAGTGTATTTTGAGAAGTGAAGGCATGTTCAGCACACAGTAGACTAGATGCACTAGTGTGTGATACTGGAACTCAATCCAATGTTACCGCAGCCGGGATTGAATTACGGTGTGCCGAAAGGCTCCAAAAAAAATTAATTTGTTAATCGCAGAAGTTAACTGCAATTAATTGACAGCTCTAATATATATATAAAATATGGATTGTAGCGTAACATGAAAGCCTGATCAATCAGACTGCAGAGTCTGTTATCTGAACGAAAACCGCCAAACTCCACATTGTCATCGATTTGCCTGAATCATTCAATGCACAGAGCAACTACTGCTAGGCAGTTTTTCTATTCACGTGATCCACGATATTTTCCCTCAGGCATTATTTCCGCATGGTTATTAAAAACTTGAAATTAATGGTGAAAATTTGACTTCCAGCTAAAAGCCGGGGTGTTGACTCAGCATAATCTGGTAATAGTCGAAATGTTGATTCCACGAGAGATAACTAAGTCTAGCATATGGCCATGGGTATAGATAAGGCCAGCAACATGCTGAATAAACCCAAGGGCCAGCATCCTAAAAGCTCTAGGAAGGGGATCTCAATCCACATCTGCACATGTACAGTCACAAAACAAGAAGTATTTGGGCAGTTAAAAAAAACTTAGAAAAACCACAAAGTGATTTCCATAATTTCAAATCGTTCTATTGAAAGATATACATTAAAGTAGAGTCAGTTTTATAATAAAACAACAAATTATTACATGACATGCATAAAATGAAAAATAACATGCAAAAACTAATTTCACACTTTGACAAAAGTATTTGGGCAAGCAACATATTTCGTATGAAACCCATTCACTGCTAATTATTGACAATTCTATAGAATACTGTGGCAGGCTGGCGAGTGGATAGAGGCCCAGAGACAGTCTGCAGTTCAAAAAAAATACTAATTTTATTATAAATAACACAAAATAAAAGTGCACAATGGCAAAAATAAAGGGATTTAAACACAAAAAAAACCCAATACAAAAACAAATTTACAAAAACAAGGTTTCCAGGCTGGGCAATGCCTTCACTACCAACACCAACACCAACACCAACACCAACACCAACACCAACACCAACACCAACACCAACACCAACACCAACACCAACACCAACACCAACACCAACACCAACACCAACACCAACACCAACACCAACACCAACACCAACACCAACACCAACACCAACACCAACACCAACACCAACACCAACCTGCTTCCTCAGCTCCCTCCTCTCAAATGAGAAGCAGAGGCCTCCTTTTATGTCAGGTGGCTGGGCCCTGATTGATCATTAATTAACCTAATCAACTAATCAACCCCAGCCACCTGAACATAATAAACCCAGGCAGGTAGGGGAAATTAACCCCATCCCTGCCAATTTAAAAAAGGCAGAGCTTTGCTCTGCCACAAATACATAAACAAATAATCATCAAGTGCTGAAACATAAATTGGAAATTTGCGAAAAAGGAACAAAAATGGTTAAAACTAAAGAGTACAGCAACGATTTCATAATGGCAACTGAACGAAAAAGGAGAAACTACCAGAGAAATAGCAGAAAGGTTCAGTTTGCTGAAAAGCACATTGTGGCTATTATTGACAAACACAGGAGAACAGGAACTACTGCAACTAGCTCCAGGTGTGGAAGACCAGAATGATTTCTGCAAAATCTGGAAGAATCATTTGAGCAGCCCGGCAAAATCCAAAGATTACTGCAGAAGATTTGATGCAAGAATTGAGAGAAAATGGTCAAGAAATTCACAAGCAAACAATTCAACGATACCTTAACAAGATGAATGTCCATGGGTGAAAGCCAAGATGCAAACCTTTGTTAAAAACAATACACAAAAGAAAACGTTTGGAGTTTTCCATTGAATACTTGAAGAAGCCTGATGATTTCTTCAACCAAATTGTATGGTCAGACGAATCCAAAATATAATGTTTTTCACCAAGAAAGCAACAATATGTTTGGAGAAAGAGAGGAGAAGAATTTAAAGAACAGTTAATCATGCCCAGTGTTAAACATGGTGGAGGTTGTGTGATGGTATGGGTTTGTTTTTCTTCCAGAGGCACTGGTGACCTTTGTATTGTAAAAGGATCAATGAATGCTGCAAAATATCAAGACATTTTGCACTCTCATTGTTACCCAGTGCTAGAAGGCTTATTGGACGGAAGTTTGTATTCCAGCAGGATAATGACCCTAAGCATTCTGCGAAGTCTACAAAGGAATTTCTGAAAAAAAGGAAGATCAGTTATGGATTCGCCATCTCAATCCCCAGAGTTGAATACAATTGAGATGTTGTGGATTGGCTTGAAAAGGATGCTGTTTCAAAAAGCTGTATGTGTTGAAGAATGGGCAAAAATATCTCTGGAATGATGCCAGGAACTAGCTTCAAAATACAAATAAAAAGACTGCAAGATGTAAAGAAAGCAAGGGGTGGGCACACAAAATACTAATATAAGGGTGCCCAAATGCTTTTGTCAATGTGTGAAATTTAGTTTTTGCATGTTATTGTTCATTTTATGCTTATTATCTAATAATTGATTTGTTTTATTATAAAGCTGAGTCTCTAATTTATATTGTATTATTTTTAATAAAACAATTAGAAATTATAGAAATCACTTTCTTTGTGGCTTTTCTCATTTTTTTTTTAAATTGCCCAAATACTTTTCTCAGCGACTGTATGTTAAAGTTGCTTAACCGCATAACCCTATCATGCTTAACAACCATTGGAGATACAAATTCACCAATTTCAGATAGGAAATAAGAATTGGGTCTAGGCAGCCAATAAATAACTATAAAGTAGGTACTTAATGGATTACATATTATTTCAAATGAACAGCCTATATAAATTATATCATTATACAGTACCTGTGCATAGTGCAATGGGGATAATAAAATACAACTTTTATATAGCGCTCTTCATGTGAAACATCCCAGGGCACTTTACAATAAAACCAAATAAAGAAAGAGAATAGCCATTGGCCAAGCAATGAGCTAAAAAAATAAGCTAACTGAAACAGATTAAAAAAAAGTTTCAACTGTGCCAGCATTCCTGATTTGATTTGGGAGACCGGCAGCATAATAATTAAAGTCCCTTGCCCCTCCTTATTTTAGTCGACTTCTAGGAGCTACCAGTAGGCCAGCAGTTACTGATCTCAGGGTACAATTAGGAGCATAAGGTTCCAAACAGTTCCTGCAAATAGTAAGAACCTAAGCCATGAAGGACCTTATAAGTAGTGAGGAGAATTTTAAAATTGATCCTCAACTTAACAGAAAGCCTATGTAGTGATTTACGAACCAGAGTAAAATGTTGTTAACAGACTGCGAGTAAGCACTCCGGCTGCACCATTTTGAACCAGTAGAACCAGCGCAGTTTAGAATCGGGGAAGCCAGCAAACAAAGCATTACAATAACCTAGCTGACAAATAACAAAAGCATGAACCAACATCTCAGCGTCTTTGTCAGATAGAATTAATCTCAATTTGGCAGTGTTCCTCAAATGATAAAATGCAGGTGTCCAAACATAGTTTTGAATGCATAGTGATTCCCAAGTTGTTCATAGTATTATATGGTCAAAAGATTCTCATCAAAGGAGATTGCAAAACAAGGTGATTTTAGCTCAGTTGTGTCTTGAGCCCACAAATGACATCTGTCTTTTTGGGATTTATTTTCAGACAATTTTAAGCCATCCATAATTTGAATTTTTTTCAGGCACAGATAGCACAGAAACTTCCATCTCCGGTTTAGTAGGAAAAGTAGCCACAACTTTTTCAATAAAGTTAGCAAGAAAAAGAATATTAGAAATAGGCCAATAATTTCCAAGATCATGTGGAGACTGTGGGAGGGTGTGGGTGATTCACTGAACACACGGTTTACACACACAATATTTATTTATACTCCAGCATGGTGGCACCAGGGATATACTGCCAGCAACAGTGTCACCCTGAGTTCTTTGTACACATTTATGTACAAAAATAATAGTCCAGTATCGAAAGAAGAAAGGGAAACATTATACTAAAACTACAAAGAAAAGTTCTGCTTCCAGCAGTCTTGCAGCCTCCGCTGGTCTTCGAGGCGCAAGATCAAATGATGCTCTATTATACCCTCAGTACACTTTAACAGGGTTGCCCAGCTTCCCCCTAAACTAAATGTAAACATCCCTGGGGACTGTACTTATCCTGCAATAATCCTTACACTATCAGTACACTAGAGTGGCCATTTTGAAAAGAGCCTTGAAACAGACTTTAAAGTTATAAGTGTAAAAAGTTGTCAGGACATTAACAATGAAAATAAAAATGACTGGTACGGTATTTAAACAGTTTTAGCAACATGTGGGGACATGTAATGCTATATTTTTCAGAACCCCGCTACTTACTCTTTAAGCTGTACCTCAGTTATAACAGTTAATTCCTTGAAACTAGCAGTGGTATTATGGAAGCAATCTGGAGATGGATGAAGGGCGGTAATAGTAGCAGAGGGCATCTGAGCCCTAGTCACTTCAATTTTATCAGTAACATTCTCTCAAATGTCTGTGTGATCACCACATTTTGGGGATTAAGAGTTTATCAACAGTATTAAACACTGCAGCTGGTCGATTAATGACATAATGTATCCCTTTGAGTTAAGTTTCAGGGCTGTTTCTTGTCTCTTGTGTTGTATAGCGATGAGGATGACCTCCCCGTTGCCCTGGCTATGATCTCTGGTGAGAGCAGCATGGAGAAGACGGCATCCCAGACATTCCCCTCCTATGAAGGGCCAGCAGCCAGTGGAGCCAAGGTACCTCAGGCTATCTACAGCCAGATCTCCATTAGGACTGTCAGTCTCTGTTTTATAGATATTCACTCTCTAAAATCTACCTCAACCTTTAACCCTAAGGTGTTAGTGGCCCTTAATGCTGAGGATGCTGGAAGCCCACGGCAAGATGGGCTGAAGTTTCTGCTTCCCTTATTAAGTTTTTTAAAAAATTAATTTAAGCAAAATATCCCAAGGGGAAAAAGTGCCACGAGCAGAAGGGATCAGCGCCATTTTCTCTTCAGCCTTGCCTGAGAAGGAGTTCCTGTTCCATTAGCTGGAGTATTTACAATGGTACAAAAATCTGTTTCACCACAAGGGTGTTCCCTTAGGAGAAGTGTTCGCTTAGGAGGTGTTCCTATAATACGCAGAGGCTACTGTATTACAAACATTAGGAAAGAAAAGTAAATACATTTTTCTTTTGCTCCATTCTTTTGTTCTAGGGAGATTGCCTCACTATTGCTAGGCTACAGAGCATGTGTGCACAGACAGCTCCTAGTTCCAGCTGCTTGACTTGATCAGCAGTTTCTCTGCATTTCAAGACGAGACACTCACTAGTGTTAAGGTTATTTATAGTTACACTGTGTGGCTGTGTTGACTGGAGTCGATCAGTTGGGGAGGACGTTTCCCCAGTGTCTTATGCTGCTTAGTGAGCAGCTGGTCGGCATCAGTTTAGCGAAGGCTGATCATCTGCTCCAGCTGTCAAAGTACAGCAGTAAAGCTTTGGGCAGGAACATTGCAGTGCTGGTGGCTGCTCGGAGGCAGCTCTAGCTCTCTCAGCCCCGAGTCCCCAATGGGGACAAAGCATCTTTGCTTGATGTTCCAGTTACACCAGGGCACACATTAGGGCCTGCAGTGGATGAGATGCTGCAGCATTCTCATCAGGCACAGAGTTCTATAAGGAGCTGGCTCACCTTCTTCCTAAACAGATGACCCCAGCTGATAAGCCTCCCGCAACGCAGGGCCTAGGCCTCCACAGCCCCTGAAGCTTGCAGCTTCTGTCACTGCTTCCACAATGGCAACTGCGTCAAACCGTTTCCTGGCCCCTCAACGTGCTGGGCATGGCAGCAAGTGACGTTCTGCACCCAGACAGGGCTTTGCTGCCACAGGTCCAGTGCCTGTTTCACCAGGCCCATCTGCACCATGGACACCTGGATGCTCACCACCATTCAGACCGGTTACTCTGTACGGTTCCTACACGGCTTTCCACCCTTTTGGTTCGTGATCTCAACAACGGTTGTGAATCCACAGAACGTTGGTGTCTTAGTGTCTGAGGAGGTGTCAGCCTTGTTACAAAAACAGGCCCTCTCCATCATACACACTTTCGATGAGAGGAAGGGTTTTTACTCCAGGTACTTCCTGGTGCTGCAACGAGATGATGACCTCACGCCAATCCTTGACCTCACAGCTCAACTTGTTCTTGAGGCAACAGAAATCCAAGATGCTGACAATGTAACTGCTGTTGTAAACAGTGAGCCCAGGCGACTGGTTCACCTTGGTGGACCTCAAGCACACCTGTTTCCACATCGTCATAATACCCGGCCACAGGAAGTGCTTGTGGTTCACTTGTCAGGGAACCTCTCATGAGTTCCGTGTCCTGCCATATGCCTTCTCCCTGGTGCCTCACACATTTTCCAAGTACATGAACGCTATACTGGAGACTCAAAGGCATCAGAGTTCTCAATTATCTGGACAACTGGTGAATATGTTCTGAGTCACGCACACAGGCAGCATTATACACAAAGTTGTTCACTGTTCCCCTGTAATGACTGGCTCTCAGTGAACTGCCTCAAAAGCTGATAGACACCTTCCCATCTGGGGCGCTGTATGGAACGGGTGTGGAGTGTGAAACCTCCATGGGAGTGTCTCCACGTCAATCTTTTGGAACTGTGGGCAGTTCACCTGGCCCTAAATATTTTTTTCGGGGACCTACAAAGGAGACAGGTGCTAGTTCGCAACGACAAAATGGCAGTGGTGGCCTATATAAATCACCAAGGTGGTCTGTAGTCCCCCAACCTCCATTGTGTCACCCACAAGCTTCTGCTCTGGGCCACGAAAACTTCTTGTTCATCTGCTGGGGGTGACAAACTGGGCAGCAGACCTCTACCTGGGCTCCACATTTCGAAGTGGAGGCTTTACCCAGATGTTGTGAACCTTGTCTGGGAGAAATTCGGGCATGCAAAAGTAGACCTTGCATGACTTTTTTTACAAAGGGAAACCTCCCTCTCCTCTTAAGGTCTACCTGGCAGCTATTTCAGCTTACCTTATTAAAAGAGACTCCACATGAGCTCACTTCCTGGTGAGAGCTTTTGAAGGGAGCTTGGAGGTTACGTCCTCCTAGGAAAGACCTTGTCCCTCACTTGCGGTTGAATGTGGTGCTTAATGTGCTTACAAAACGACTATTCAAGCCCTTGCATTCAGTCGAACCGAAGTATTTATCTTTTGAAGGTGGTTTTCCTACTAGCAGTCACCGCCTTTTCCATAGCCAAAGCCTGCCTACCAGGACTAAAGTTACGCTCCATACTAACCCTGCTTTCCTCCCTAAAAGCATCTCTGCTTATTATGTCAACCAGTCAGTGTAGTTGGAGGGTTTTCATCCACCACCTTTGCAATCTGACAGGTCCTAAGGGCAGCCACTCAGCCTACCCTTTGATACACATATACCATAGTGTGAGGTTACTCTATACTTTTTCTCTAGTTTTATATATATTACATGTCATAGATTCCCCAGCTATTCAGTCTATTCTCTATAGCACACACACTGAGGTGCAGGTTTTTCCGACACTTGTTAGATCATGTAGAGATCATGGGTCTTCAAAACCTGGGCTTTGGGACCAGAGTGCTAAGGGCAGGCACCCAGTCTGGCTTTTTTTAGAATACCTGCAGGTGCTGCAAGTCCTACACTTGCGACAGCTCGGGTGTGCTGTCCCAGTCAGAAATGGAATAGCATTTTGTACTTGAAAGGAAAAGTTGGTTTATATATCATATCCCTGATTCTCTGAAATAGAAATGTTATCCATAACCTTTTGAGGTCGCTGCATTCACTCCAACACAGTGTGCTTGAATAAAAAACTGCAGCTGATCCCTTCTGTTCATGGCACTTTATCCCCTTGGGGTTGGGTCACTGTGCTTGTCACAGAGGGGGCTCTTTCGAGCATCTTTGACAAACATACTCAGATAGAACAGGCTACACAGGGAGGTATAGCCCAATCAGTAATGTTGCACATTTCTACTTCAGGGAATCAGGGTTATAATATTTAACCTAACCTTACTGAAAGTGTGATTTATAGCAGAATTTTTTGACCTTACTAAATGAAATGTCACCTTATCATTGCAGTATCCTATGTTAACACACTACCCGACTCCTCCTCCATACTGGTTTCCTTTCCACAGCTCCTGCTCTGCCTCTTTATTGGCATTTCAGTTTATACCCCCCATCTGTTCTACAACCAGATATGTCATGAGCCAGGTATGACAACTGGGTGAGGATCTCAGCAGCGATGGCAGTCAAAACCCTAAGCTTGATCGCTGTTACCGACTACTGCAAGTGTAGCAAGGTGTAGCATGGGATGAGTCAGGAACCAGCTGAGGGCAACTTTGTGGTGTTTGTACTGTATACTCTTGTGCCAGGATTGTGCGAGATGGGACTTTAAATTTATTACATATTGTATTGTAAAGCTTTTTATTTGTTTGTGATCTCTGAGCATCCGATTGATCAGTTACATCTCTTACACATTTGCCTCTTTCGGGACCTTTCACATTGTCTTCATGTGTAAAATGATGAACACTCACAATAGCAGATAGGGTGTAAACAGGGTGGTGCCTGTGTATTTATTTTCATGGCACAAAATAAACTAAACAAAAGCCTAACTCCATCAAGGAGCGCTAAACTAAACCTTTTCAAGTCCTAAACTACAAACTGGACGGCTAAGCCATTTACCAGTAGTCAAAGCCAACACTGTCCCAAGTATTACGCAACCTTTTTGTAAGGTTTGTCTCCCGGTCTCTTCTCAGGCCTTAGCCTTAATGCAGACAGCTAACACAGAGACATTGACTGCTTTTATACACCTGTCCCTAATTAAATTAATAAAACAATTAACACTTAAACAATTAAACCTGTGGCTGTTTGTTATAGCGCATTATACAGAATACTTGGCAGTAAAGAGGTACTGGTAACACTTTGAAATAAATTGATTTCAAAATCTTTCCAGCAGGTAGCAATGATATTTTGAACAATCTAACACAGATCAATCTTAACACAATGATCTGTAAAGTGTTTTTTTTTTTTTTTCAAAGAAATGCAAATTAGCAAAAGCTTTTAGTGCTAAAAGTGAATTCCATTTCCCTTGTCATCTTTAAAAGTGATCATATTACAAGTTTGCTTGAACAAAGTGTGAGGCATACTTATCGACGGCGTATAAAAATGAAAGCATGTCTGTGAAAAATAAAATAATGAGCTCAGAAGTGATGAAATGCTCTTAAAGAATTGAGCTCTTGTTTTGATGATGTAGCTGTTCTTTTCATGCTGGCTATAGATTAACTCTGCACTGCCAATAATTACACAGAGGTGTATTAAGTGAGAAAGGCAGGTTGGTAAGGTGATTGAATTTTCAGGCTGTTTAGAGAAAGGATGCTTGTTCATGTCCAGCTCTATTAACATCTATAAGTCACCTTGGATAAAGGTGTCTGCCAAATAAATAAATAATACCAGTTAAAAATCAAGAGGTGGATTAGAAACAATAGAAGAAGAAGAAGAAGAAGAAGAAGAAGAAGAAGAAGAAGAAGAAGAAGAAGAAGAAGAAGAAGAAGAAGAAGAAGAAGAATGAGTGAATTAATTGTAAATTATACTATTTAGTCATGTTTTAGGTTATTAGGCAACCCTTTGTTTGTGCAGGCTTCAATAGTAAGGATTTTAAAATGTTGTCTGACCCAGGTACCTTATACACAATATTTCTTTATATAATCTATAACTAAAAATCATGCTAGATAGTCCAAGGAACACTAATGTTGCACTTTCAAATGTGTTATTCCATTACATCCATAACTATGGAACACCCAGTAGTGCTGAATTTGGAGACAAAGAAACTAAAGGAATTCTCTGACCAACATTTTGAATAAAAGTCAATGTCATTGTTGACATTTCTTTTTATATTTTAAATATTATTTCAATACAGTACAGGAATTAAAAATCACTTATTTTTTTGCATAAATATCATGAATCACCACAGGAATAATATATAATAATAATAATAATAATAATAATAATAATAATAATAATAATAATAATAATAATAATACTGGTAACAGTTTTACACTACAATATTCTATAATATGACACATCTTGGAATGGTATTAGCACTTTGACTTCTTTGTGGGGTAATTGTCTATAGGGAGTATGATAAAGATTCATTATATAATCTTCATGATATGTTCAACTACAGTAGCATTAATTCTGAAAATCCTAAAAAAATAACTCAAATGGATCGGCTGCTTCAGCTGGTAAGCAATCCTGTAGGAATTAATGAAATCTGCAGCCATTGAACGTGTATTGTGCAGAAATACTGCGTGACACAGTTGTGCACTTGCACAATCTGTGTAACTCACCCCCAGCACAGGGTGAATATCAGTACATGGAGATTTATGTTTTGTCTTTTTTTATGTATGTACTTTAAGAATCCCCCAGAGGGAGCTGGTAAAATGGCCTTGGAACCCGGTGATCTGTTAATGGACTTCACAGAGGCAGTACCTCTGGTAAATTGAAATCTGCTTCAATAGTCAGTCGGAACTTGTCATCTCTTTCACGCTTGCATGCTTTCATTAACCAGCATGCAGTCATGTGTTGTATTTGCTGTGCTGTCCTGTCGCATGTCCAGTTATGAATCAATCTGCACCATGTTGTATATGTTCTATACCCTCTCTCTTTCTCTATACGTATGTATGTATAAATATAGAGTACATCTATTGTCTGTACATGTATGTAAGTAAATGTATAAATATATAATCCAAAGAGTGTGTGTAGCTATGTATGTAAATAGCTAGCTAGATAGGCATGCTTGAAAACAGGTACAGTATAACTGCGTTTTTTTTTTTTTTGTTGGGATGTACACAAAAGGTTTAAATGATTGAAAAAAGAAAGTACACAGCTTAAGAAGAGCTTTTGTCTGTAATGTGCTGACATAATGTTTTGTTTCAATCATTTAAACCTTGTGTACATCCCAAAAACACTGATAATTTATTATTTTGTGTTGTGTTTTCACAGTGACTGGACACTCCAATTTCTTACATTCAGAGATTATGTAAAGCCATTTATTTTAGTGGGCCGCAAATTTCATGTATTTAGATATTTTTTAAATGTAGTGTTTTTTTTAGCTACAAATTATGTGCTTTATCATTGCACACTGCAGCTTTAAAGTGTAATGTTTGTTTTGTGAAAGTATTTGAAACGACAAAACAGTGGACATAGTGCAGCAACTTTGAATTGTATTACACCCGTCAATAAATATTTTAACTGCACTTCTTGATTTTTTAGCGTGACTGTGTGCTGTGCTTTACCTTTCAATTTTAAGCATGCCTAATTGAATCCCTGTGCACACATACACACACACACACACACACACACACACACTTTTGCCTTAACAACAACTTTACGCCCCCTGGAAGTTGACTCGCCATAATAGATAGATATAGATATATATATATATAATACATGGATGAAGGCTATATTTGCATCATGAGCCATTCGAAAAAAAGGCATAATAGCACAGTAATGTCAAAATGTCATAATTCCTCTAGAGGAAAGTAAACTTCAACTTTGACCCATTCGACTCCTTGAGACCACTTTCAATTCAAACACAAAATGTCTCATTTTCAATCCCTCGACAACATCCATAGTAGAGAAATGTTCATTAATGACCAACAAAATGAGAATACGTTTAAAAAAAATAATAATTTGATGTATAGCTGGTACATTCGTATCTCAGAGAAACTGGAGAGGAACGGAAAATTAACGACATTCCTGTCAATGACTTTCCGTCACTTGACAACACCCACAGTTCATGTTTTTTAGTCACTTATAAAAAATCTGTCTCCCTGAAGATTTACAATCATCCTCCACCAACGGGAGCACCAACCAAACAAGCGACACAAATCTTCAACTCTGACAGCAACTAATACAAAAAAATAAAATAAAACATACTCCATTGAAACACTTTTTCCTTAAAAATATGTTATTTTTTGCAGTTCATTATCTATCCAGTTTAATTCACCATTCCTGAATTATCAAAAAGAAAATTATATTTAAGATTATTTAATATTGGCTTAATGTACATTATTATTATTGATTAAATGAACCTGTAATTTGAACATTAACACCCTTTTATTGTCTTTTTTATTACAGATACGAATATCCATGTATTATAAAAAATAATAGATAGGCTTCAGATAGTGACAGGAAAATAATTCCAATCTGGGGTTTCTGTGACAGTTTATAAGGTACTCAAGCTAACGGTCTCGTAGTTTATGACGTCATATAAACCCTAGATTAATTTCCTGTAACTCACTGAAACCCGTCTATAATTCTCTCTCTCTCTCTCTCTCTCTCTCTCTCTCTCTCTCTCTCTCTCTCTCTCTCTCTCTCTCTCTCTCTGTTGCTACTGGAAAATATGATATGATTAAAAAGGTGAAGGATTGTCTCCATTAAATTTGGCTTACTATTCACGTTATTGCCCTCACACAATATTTGTTTTCATGATGATATAAGTGAGTAATGTTTAAAAGACATGACCATGTTCCAGACTGACTCAGAAATGCCAGTGTGACCGTTAAAATAACATTTACTAAATATAACAGTTCTTAATTAATGAAAACAGACTTTAAATAAATTGTGTGTTTTGTGAATAGGGCCCACTGTGTGCTGACCTTGTATGTGAATTGCTTTCTTTTGGTATCATACTTTTATGGCTGTGTAAATAGGCAAACTAGGGCATGTCCTACCTATGATCATCATCCTGTTTTCTTATAGCCATCCACTGTAATTGTTTGGATTGGGATTCCAATGAGACATGTTATTTTCAAAATTTGTAAACCAGCAGTTCTCTTTCAATTACGAAATGTAACTATTACCGAATCGGTATTTACCTCCTAAAGACCCAAAACCTTAATAAGATATAACAAAGCTGCTCAGCCGAGCCTGTGATGCAGTCACGCCCGCCCCCAAGGGTATAAAGGACTGTGCTCACAGATCTCAGCGCCATTTTTCCTTTCAAGAACTGACTTGACAGGAGAGCCTATTCAGGGTACTGTTATAAATTTTCGCATTTATTGTGTTTTTACACAGCTTATATGTGATATTAAAAATAATCGCTGTATTAGTTTTTCTAATTACACATATTTGTGCACTACAGCCTGTTGTTTGTTAAGTCCTGCTGTGGCCCTGTGCCCTGCAAGAAGCCAGTGGCTTGAGTCGCTCCTTCCCAGGTATCAAGCAACATAAGTTGGCTGACTGCTCTCCCCGCACAAGTTATTTTATTCTTGTTTTGGCTTCGGCCAAAACCATGGGACAGTTTGTATAAATAAAGTCATTGTTACTACTGTATTTTGTTGAGAAAAAAAAAAATTATTGTTCTGTTTTTCTGTTTTCACAGGCCTGTCTGCATCTTGTGCTGCGGCACATGTGTAGTGACAGCTGCTGGGTTCAGCAGCACTGAGCAGGACCAAGGGGCTGCTTCGGTTGTGGTTGCTTGCAATCTCTACCACAGCATCTTGATGCTGTTTTGGTGACAGCTTTTGCATTACCATTACAGTGGCTGTTAGTTTATCCTAATAAGGAGGCTTCCCTCAGTCTCATATGAGTACTGACTGAGTGATTTTGCCAGTAGCTTGCATAGGTGGGCATCCCTGTAACTGTGAACCGGTGAACCAGTATCGAGGTCACCGTCCTGCTCCGTTCTTGACCCGGTAAGGTACCGAACCGGGATCGAGGTTACTGTGCCGGTACCGTTCCAACCTGGTATTGTACCGTACCAACCCGGTTCTACAGTCACCAAACCGCTACCACCCCGGTTCCGACAAGTACCGTACCGACCCGGTGCTAAAAGGCATCTAACTGGTATCGAATTAACCAAGTACCGTCATTGTTCCGACCCTCTACGTACATCCACGGTCTGGAACCAAACAGGTCTTGAACAGCCCCATTGCTGTCTTTAAGCAAACTGAGGCAGCACCTGTACTGTTGTTACTGTAGACTGCATTACTACTTGCATATTGCCTGGGTTTTATCCCTGTTTCTCATGCAAAGCCATTCTGCCTGTTGAGGACAAGCATGGCAAATGCTCTTCCTGCCTAGGGCCAGAGCTTGCAAAGGAGGCACTGTTGAACCACAGTTTCTGCGAGTTTTGTGCACATTTCTCCAAGCACACTCTGGAGAAACATCGCTCCCGCAGCGCTACAGAGCGTTCTGCGTCCCTCACTCCTGCACACCGCTATTCCCATCACCCTCTGGTACAGAGGTGGCTGCGTCTTCACCCCATGGCTCTGCCAAGAGAGAAAGGGCGATGCACCCAGGAGAGTAGCCCTCGCAGTAAGCCATCTTCACTGTCTTCCTCGCCTTCTCCCCCAAAAAAGAAGAAGAGCCACCGTTCCAAGTGATCAGAGTGATCGGACTCTGAGAATACGGAAAGGCTCTGGGAAGCAGTTTCCTTTCAACCTCCAAGATTGTGCGTGCATGATTGCAGTCGGCTTGAAGGAAAAATGACTGGTATAGCAGGCTCGGCTCAGCAGCTTTGTTATATCTTATTCAGGTTTCGGGTCTTCGGGGGGATAAATACGCATTTGGTAATGGTTATATTTCTATTTCAGGGAACCAGGGCTATGATAATAACTTAACATATGTGTTGTTAATCCTGAACCATGGAAAGTTGGATTAAGGTTTTCTAAAGTTGTCTTACAGTTGAGTAATAAAAATGTTGCCTTTTGACAAGTTGCAATGTTGGGTGCCTCGTTGACATGTACAGTATGTGACTGGTACTGTGCTGTTCCTGAGGTGGTTGGCTGAAGGGTTATATTATATCCTGAAACACTCTGGCAATGTAAAATAAGCTTTGAAGGCTAGAATTTAGGTAAAACATTAGGAAACTTCAACATATTTACAAATATATTTTGATAGATGAGCTGATAGATATTAAATACCACTGCAGTTACTTTCTACCATTATATTTATAGAATAAAAGTGATATGCATTTAGCCTGTATTTCCCATACATGCTGTTGAGGTATATTTGTATATTTCGTAACCATGCATTTTCAGTATCTCTCTGCAAGATATAATATAAAGATGACATTATAATGCAATATGCTGAGTTTCCAATGATATATACCTGAGCTTTCAGCTGCGTTTTATCTTTTTTACAATATAGAACACTTGCCTAAGTATAAAAGTGTTTTTGTTAGATGTTCTCTGAGTTAACTAGCATGTTACCTAATTAACTTTTTGTCACCAATTATTGCTAACAAGCGAGGGTCCATGATTACTATAAATGTAGGTAGCATAGGCACAAGTTGGTCATTCCTGAATGTAAGGGAGCAGAAAATGGCAAAATACACTCAGTTAAGCAAAGAAAAAAGACTTTAATTACTTTAAGAAATGAAGGTCAATCTTTAAGACAAATCGCAAGAACTTTGCAAGTGTCTGTAACTGCTGTGGCTAAGACCATCAAACGATTTGAAGAAACTGGCACTCATGAGGACCGAACAAGGTCAGGCAGGCCAAGGGTGACCTCAGAATCAGAGAACAAGTTCATTCGAGTCACAAGTCTGCGAAACTGGCGAATAACTACACCCGAAATACAAGCTCAACTAAATGCTACTAGAAGTACAGATGTTTCAACATCAACTGTTCAGAGGAGATTGCGTGAGCTGGCCTAACTGGAAGAATTGCTGCAAAGAAACCATTGTTAAGAGTGCAGAATAAGAGGAAGAGACTTGCCTGGGCCAAAAAACACAGAAACTGGACGTTTGAGGAGTGGAAGTTGGTCTTATGGACCGACGAGTCAAAATTTGAAATATTTGGGTTTAACCGCTGAGTATTTGTAAGACGCAGAGAGGGTGAGCGCATGAATTCTGCATGTGTGGTTCCCACTGTCAAGCATGGAGGAGGCACTGTCATGGTCTGGGGTTGCTTTGCTGGTGACAGAGTTGGTGATCTTTACCAAGTCCATGGCAAGCTCAACCAGCATGGCTATTATAGCATACTTCAGAGGCCTGCCATTCCATCAGGATTATGGCTAGTTGGGCAGTCCTTCATTCTTCAGCAAGATAATGTAACACTCCTCAAAGTTGTACAAGAACTATCTGGCGAAGAAGGAAAGTGAAGGACAACTCAATCTAATGACCTGGCCTGCCCAGTCTCCAGACCTCAATCCCATAGAACTGGTATGGGACGAACTGGACAGAAGAGTCAAAGCAAAGCTACCCACAAGTGCCCTACATCTCTGGGAATTTCTGCAGAAGAGCTGGGAAGACATGTCCGGTGATTTCCTACTGAAACTTGTTAACCGAATGCCTCGTGTTTGTGAGGCTGTTATTAAGGCGAAGGGTGGCTATTTTGAGGAATCCAAGATTTAGAGACAATTTTCAATTTTCTTGAACATTGTTTTGATACTCCTTATGTTTTGTTTTGTATATTGTAACATGTGTTTTCATTTTCAAGTATTTACAGAAACTTGTACGATTTAAAACATTGTCAATTTTGAAAAAAACCTAGTTTCCAGCAAGTGTACTGAAACTTTTGACTGGTCGTGTGTGTGTGTGTGTGTGTGTGTGTGTGTGTGTATCAAAGTGTCTATACTGTTCTAACAGCCATTGCCAAATAGAACAGTTACTTTATATTGACACCAATACATGTGTCTGTGGAGAAGAACTCCAGAGCTTACATAGACTATATCAACAAAATTATTAAAACACAGTATTTGAGTAATTTTGAAGGAATCACTAAGAATGAATGAAAACATCATAAAAAGGGAAGACGATTGTACATTGTATGTGAAACTAATTTGAACCTACTTTTTAATTCAGGTAGTGTTCACTTCATTTTGAAAAAGCAAAAGCTGTAGCAATACATTTTACACAATTTTAAGAAAATCTCTATTTCAAAAGCAAGTGGCAGACTTTAATAAAACATAATTGAGCATCATTTTTAAGTGACGCAGCGCTGCCTAGACTGATCAAGTTGTGTGTAAAGAGTTTACCCCGTGTTCATTCTGATGCATTCCGTCAGCCTCCCAGGTGGTGTTCAGATCTTACAATATTGCTTTCTGATTTGCAGCCTCCTGTCAGGATACAAAAAACTGCCAACATGCATTTAACTGCTTGACAACTGGACAATCTGGACTGTGACCCTAATACTCAATAGAGCTGCATTTCAAAATAAACTCAATAATTAATGACAGACGTTTCAACTAGAAGTCTTTCTCAGTGTTTTCTTGTAATATTTCTTAATTTAAGAATTGAGAAAGACTTCTGTTCAAAAAGGTTTTAATATTAAAATTAAAAGGAATACATCTGAATAAAGGGGGCACTTTTAAAAACCTGTCTTTTACTTGTTTGTATGTTTGTTTCAGCCCTACCAATAATGCTTTAATGTGTTTGCAGCAGCCTAGGACATTATAAAAGCATTTGTACTGAAAAGATGCCAGAAGGTTACTGAATGATGTATTCTTTTGTCTTCAATCCCTATAGATAAAAACAGTACCTTCTGACCCAGCAGAATCCTTTTTTGATCCATTTTCAGCTGTGCCACAATTCCCATTCAGCAAGGTAATAAGTATACTCGGTGACCACTTATCGTCTCTCTTTTTCAAAAGACTGCGGGAGCCTGCTTACTGCAATTGTATGACTATTAACAATATAAGTTCTTAGAATCATGTTTGTATCAACATTTGAAAATTACTTATCAAGCGGTGCGTTTAAGACCTATGATCATGACCACAGTCGAGAATAAAAAGATACATGTAGGCAAAATAAAATGTCTACACATACTAGTTAAAGCAACATTTATTATAATTGTGTAGCCCTAATAATAATAGTAACAATGCACATTAAAATTCACAAAAAAAAAGGGTACAAGATAACAACTGGTTCTAACCTCAACTCACAACCAGAGCTGTCTTGGTATTTAATTTGCCATATACAATTTCTGTTGCAGTTGGCAACTTACAAAAATTGTAAAAAAATTATGTTTCGATAGTGTCTAAAAATATAAAACATTATAAACAGGTACATCTACTGACTTTTTGTGACAGCAGCCAAAAAATAAACAATACCAGCACATTTCGGGATAGACCGGTTACCACAAACCAAGGTACAATGCATCTTAAAGGTATTGTTATAACGTGACACTGGCTCTTTAACAACAATATATATATATATATATATATATATATATATATATATATATATATATATATATATATATATATATATTTTTTAATACCATTCACTGGATTTAACCGCTTAGCCATCAGCTTGCTTTTACTGTAAACAAGGATTTGGTGACAGTACCTTTAAAAAATTAACTTCTATATAGTCCCTGTATTTAAAATCATGAACATAGGACTATAAAAGTAACCAGCAAACAACTCATTGGATTCCCATAATGAAAATGAACATCGAGAAGCAGGATATCATATCAGGATATCTGTCTATCTATCTATCTATCTATCTATCTATATATATATATATATATATATATATATATATATATATATATATATATATATTATATATATATATATCTAGTTTACAAAATAAAATAACGTGCTAAATTATTGATTATTTAAAATCTACTATTGCAGAGAAGTAGTGAAGTAGTGTGGCACTCCTTGAACTGCTCAAATCAGATAACAGATAGGATCACTGTGGGAGCTGTACCTATTGCGAAAAAATACAGTTAACATAAAATAAGCCATAAACACACCATTTTCTTTTTTTTTTCTTTTTTTTTTAATGGTTTGTTGTTTTGGGGGTGTTTTCGGTGTTTATCTATTAACCCTACAATCAGAAAGCCTAAGTATAATCACAGTGTGGTATGTGTGGGAAATCATTTTAAACAGAATTAAATATACTGCCTGCCTTGCTATATTGGCATTAATAGGAACGAAAGGGCCGATAAATAACAAGAGTATACTGTAATAGCAAGAGCCTAATAAGCCATAAAAAAGAACATAAACTATGAAACCTTTGAAAAATCTTGAAACCTAGTATTGTTCTCTTATTAATTCCAATGTATATATTGTTCATTTTATAAAAAAAAAAACAACCACTATATTAAAATGGAAAAGATGAATGCATGCATGAAGGAAATAACTGGTGCACTTTGATATTTATAACTGCTGTTTGGGTTCTAATTTATAGGGCATGTGTACTTGCAGTGAATGGTCTTCCTGACATTATTATTTGTAAATGTTTTGAGCTATTCAAGAGGTTTTGAACTTGATTATTTACAGAGCAGCCTGTAAATTAACCTTTTGAGCTATTCCTTTGTCGTAGATTATACCTGTGTAGAAATGTATTTAAAACAGTTGTTCAGAAATTCTTGTGTTTGCTGGTAGTCAGATATTGATGCCCAATGGAACAAACATTACATTTCTGTGGAATGACCTGTAAAATAGACTTCTGCAGCTTTGAATGCACTTGCAGAGCACACAAAAAGAATGGTGTAAACAGCAGAGTACACTAGAATAATGTTGCTGTCGTAGTTGAATACCTCAGCTCACAGTGAACCATTCTTGTTTGCAGATAGATTTACCAGTCTTGGATAAGCGGCTGTCATACTGCAATTGTCCCTCGTCTCCAGTCCAGCTGCAGTTGCATTCCCATGGGCATTCAGGACGACCACAGACTAACCCACTGCCATCCCCGCAGGCAGTGCAGAGAAGTGCAGCCCTGATGGACAGGTACTCGCTTGCATGCGGTTCTGTTAAACCAAGAACCTGAAAGCTGCTTTCACACACTCCAGTTTACCTTAGCACTCACCTTCATATTGGTAGTACTGTACCTGTTAATGCCTGCAGTGTTTTGGTTTAGTACAAACAAGTGTGGACTATATCGTTAATTTGTGTTCCTATCTTCAGTTCAAAGCACTTGGCTTACCCCTTGTGGGGGAAACACTTTGGAGCTGGTTGCCTTTTGCAGGGTGTCAGGGAAAGAGCGTCCTCCTGGCCTGGCATCCAGCGTTGTAGGGTTGTTCTATGGGTTGTTCTAGGGTTGTTCTACCGAATACAGAACATAAGCGGTGCATTATAAAGCTTGCAAAATCCCTCAGGAATCTGATTGGGAAATGTCACAAGGACAGCCGAAGTGGGTGACGACAGACCAGAAACAGGAACTGACTCTGCACACAGCTGTTGAAATGGTGAAGGCGCTGATGCGCAGTTTAATAATGAACAGGCAGAAAATAAAAGGTTTGTAACAATACAAAAACAGGACATGGCACATGAGGCCAAAATAAATAGACAAACAAAACAAATACACTGACAAAACACAGAGTGGACGAACATGACACCAAAACAATTGAGACTTAAAATTATGCTTATCTCTTTCTCTCTTCCTCTCTCTCTCTCCCCCGTTCTCCACTCCCAAACACACAACCCCGAATATGTGACAACGTGCTTCTATATATACTGTTGTGCTGGGATTCAATTACCTATTAATTATTTACTTGAATCCCAGCACGTGAATTAATAAAGTGCAATTCCCCGTGCTCACATATTACTACATTTTACTTGCATGTGAAGTGCTGTGCAATCCTCGTGCCTAAATACACATATACATTTTAAACACTCATGTTACACAGACCTGTTTATATCCCGTGTACCAATGACTATACACCAACATTTAAACACACCACATGCAACACATAACAGATAATATACACAGGGGCGGGCACTTTGTTACAGGAAAAAAAAAAAAAAACACATGAGTGATGCTCCCTATCAGATCTCTGAGATGGAATTACAACATTAAACGCTTCCTGCCATCTGTCATAGTTTTTTTTAATAACATGTTACTGTTTAAACTTTTGAGTCTGTTTTTGAAAAATCACTTTATTAAGTAGCAGAGAGCAATATCTATATGGTTCCATACATTGTAAATACTAGGCTCAACGTGAATTATGCAAAAGAGCATAATGTAATAATTCATTTTATAATGTATGTAAGTATATATACTGTAGGTAGATAGAAACCAAAGTTTAAATGTGTATACATTGTATTGGGATGAGTTTTTTTTAAAACCTTCTGATACCTCATGAAGTAACTCATTTGCAGATTTTATGGAGAAAAAAAAAATAGCCTTAAATTATTTGATCCTGTAACTGGCAGCTGAAATGATTTGTCATTTGTCACAAAAACTTCTCTGTCCCTTTTGTGTGAATCCCCAATACTGGCAGTGCTGAGGCTTTGAGGCGAGAGCTGGAGAGAGAGAAGCTGCTGAAAAGGCTTCTGATGACAGAGCTGTGAGAAGGGAGCACTGGACCTCCTGTGTGCCTTCAGTCTGTTTACATTCCTCTGCCTGCCTGTCAAAGAAACACCCTCATCACGGAGGACTGTTTACACACCCCAGAACCTGTCCTTCATAGCAATGATGAGGATGATCAATGTCTGCCTGGCTATAGTAATGTTACTAGAATTGAACCTTTGGTGTATGTGTTTTTTTTTTTTTTTTAATCCTATGTTTTTTTTGTTTTGTTTTAAATACAGAATTAACCTACACAGTATGTACATATTTAAGTATTAACATTCTATATTATCACAAAGAATCAATGCGAAGGAAACCATGTAGCAATTTCTGTGACTATAACTGCTTTCTAGTAAAACTGAAAACATATAAACATAGACCAATTTTTTTCAATAAAAAGCTTCTTTCTCAATCAACTTATCAGTAGATATAGAATTCCAGTTAGGATAATAAAAACATGTTAAAGTTGTTGCAAGTACACTTAATTTAAATTGGTATAATGTTATTAGGCCAGGAATTAATGGTGTGCAGTAATGTGCTACATCATTGGAATGGCATTTCAGTCACCTAATCAACCAAAAGCAGGGCTTGATTCATGAGCAAACTCAAAACTTCAGTATGATGACACCATCTCAGAACAATAAAAACACTGCACTGTATCAGAAATGTATTTAATTGCAGTATTTGTTGATACCGTGTGCTGGTGCAAGGCTTTCATTTCAGAATTAAGCCGTTTTGGTTCAATTAACAGATTACTGATGTTTGGCGCGGGCCGAGGGACAGTTATAAAAATACAAAGACGAATCCAAAATCTCAAAATGATTGTTTTTAACAGAAATTATCATGGATAGCATATTTTCATTCTCCTAAATAACACATATTGATTATTTGCTCACCATAACCTCTTGGAATACGTTTGCAAACATGCCTCCAGCAAGTCCCTTCGCATGAGTAACTGATTGTCATGTTGCTGTCAATCCCAGACCACGTGGGTGAGACAGCAGTGTGTCAGCTGATTCGAATTACAACACCAGTGATACCAGAAAAAGGTTTTTAGTTCTGATTTGTAAGTTCTGTAGTGACAGTGTCATCATGTCTTTATCCATGAAGAGAAAGGTTGAACAAGATTGCTGTGTGTTTCAAGAGAAATGGGGGATTTCATATTTCTTTGTGGGTATCAATGGAAAGCCAATGTCCTTAATTTGTAACAACATGTGTCTGTTGTGAAATAACACAACATTAAAAGACACTGAAGCAAACCATGGTAAATATACAGGAAAGTTATTGAAGATAAATACTTTAAATTAGCAGCCATTGAAAAAGCAGCAATTGATGTTTACTAATGCTTGTAGCATAACTGATGCTACTGTTAATGCAGGCTATGTGACAATGTCACAAAATAGGTGCGTCTTCAAAACCATTTTCTGATGGAGAGTTTTTGAAGAAATGTTGCTAAAAGCTACTGAAATAGTACCTGAAGAAAGATGTTGCTTAAAAAGCAACTGATTTTCGATGTGACCGAGAAGTGCGCACACAGTGACGCTTCACCGTGCGTCCGGGTTAAGTCTCTCCCTCGGGTTTATGCTATTATAACACTAGAACCCTCGGGTTTATGCTATTATAACACTAGAACCGTCGGGTTTATGCTATTAGAACAGCCAGCAGTAGTTATTTTGACGGGTGCATTTTAAACAGCCTCGATATGAAAATGAAACGCGAACTTTCAGATACAACTCAAAATATTTATTTATGAACATCATATCTAACATTTGCATAGCAGAAGCAACATATTTAAATGAAAAAATAAACATAAAAGGCTTTATATAAAATAAACATTTCAAAAGAAGATATTGTGTAAACAGGTGTAAACTGCTATATGTACATACAACATTGTAATTATTTACAAAAATAACACAAAAGGATTTTTTTTTCACATTAGCCTATTGCATTGCACGACTTCAAAAAATTAAAACTATAATAAAATAAATATTTCAAAAGAAAATATTGTGTAACCATCTGTAAACTTGTTATACAGAATTGTGAAATTGAAATCATTATTTATAAAAAAAAAAAAAAAAGACAATAACTCTGTTCACATTGTGTAACGGGAAAGTGTATTCAGGGAAACATACGTCTAAGTAGCCCCCATATTAGCACAGTTCACACAGCTGTAACACTTATCAACTCCAATTTCACACTGGGCACAGATATTACACGTTTTATTTTTATTGCATTTATTTACCTAGCATTGTTTTCTGGTGTGTGTGTCACTTGATGCGCACTGTATCCAGGTTGAGCTGCGTTTGCCTGCCGCTTTGCAGCTTTCTGGTCGAAAGCTGTGTTAAAGCTCTGCCAAAGTTTCTGCCAAAGCTCAATGGCTGGCATCATAAGATGATATTTTCTCCAAACGCTGTCATGCCCAGTACATTGTAAAATACAGTGACTGGACACCGGTGATTGCTTTCAAGAGTACTAAGTTTTGCGCAGATGGTCAAAACTCACTTCTCGCTTTGCTTACTGTTCAAACCAGGCTGTTTTGGTTTTTTTTCTTCAACTGTTTTGCTACTTATAGTGAAATAAAAAAAATGTCATTGGTAACATTCATCCCTTTTCCTAAGCACGGTTACATCAGCCTAAGTATCACATTGCACCCAGTCTCTGACCAGCTGCAGGGGGAGTTTCATCTTTGCACAGGTAGGGGTAGGGTCTGCTGCCAGCCAAAACTTGAACCCAAATTTGACAGGTTTGTTTGACGTGTATTGTGTCCACTGGCACCGTGCTTTTGTCGGAAACAGCTGCTTGTCCATGTATTGTTTATGTTTAGCTTGAAACAGGCAATAGTGTTTTCAGCGAAGTCGTTCCAACTTCCAGCTGCCAATGCAAATATATCTGTAGCTGCTCTCAAATCAAAACGCAAAAATATCAAGATTTCTCTAAAGCTTGTAATAGTAATATTATAAGACAGCAGACAGTTCTCAAAGGAATTGATAAGATTACAATAGAGATTTGGATAACACATATCTAGACTTCAAGAGCAATATTTTATTTAAATACTGCTGTAAACCTCGTAAATAACCCATCCCCACAATTGGCGCCCCTGACGGCAGGCTTTCTCCGTCAGAATATTAACAAATCAAGATGTAATTCTCAACTTTTAACTCGATTCTCAAGCTATCCTCAGCCCAGTAATTTGCACCAGATGAGAATGCGCCAGTTCAAGCAAAGGTCCCAGGTATCAGGAGCAGCAGTAGCACTCGTTAATATTCTTTGTCTTTATCTTTTGGTGAGTGCTAAATAAAAAATGTATCCGTATCTATTTATATTTTGCAATATTTTTTAGTGCTGGGGCGAACATGGAATTTTCATGTTCAGATATTTGTTCAAGATTTAGATATGCATTTGGATATTAATTTTGCAAATGTTATCAAAGCCATTATATGTAACACTATTACAATTAAAAAAATATCCCAGAAGTAAGAAAGGCCTTACTTTACCCTTGTGAATTAACTACAAAACAAAGAAATCACTACAGTAGTTACATTTTATGTGTATTTGAAGTAAAAACAAAGTAGACAACACTTTTTTTTTTTAAATAATCCCTGCCATTGCTTTGTCTTCATAATAAACAAAATGGCCATAGACACGTTTTCAAAAAGTAATGACATTAGTTTGTAACTTGAATAAAACTCAAAATAAAATAAATGTGAAAAAGAGGGTGTTGTACAATACAATAACATACAGGTAACATGTTATATGTATATTGTATGTCACATTATATATATATATATATATATAATATATATATATATATATATATATATATAGTTGTGTGACTACACGTCAGAAAACGGGGTCTTGTCTTCACGGATTCGTTCAGGGAATTCGTCAGGGCATGGACTCTACAAGGTGTCAAAAGCATTCCACAGGATGCTGACCCATGTTGACACCAATGCTTCCCACAGTTGTGTCAAGTTGGCTAGTAGTGGATCTCTACTCCGAATAGCTCGTTCCATCTCATCCCACAGATGCTCAATTGGATTGAGATCTGGTGACTGGGCAGGCCACTGCAGTAAGCTGAATTCACTCATGTTCGTGGAACCATTTCTAGACAATCCTAGCCTTGTGGCATGGGGTATTATCCTGCTGAAAAATCCAGTAGCAGATGGATAGACTGCTGCCATGAAGGGATGCACCTGATTGGCAGTGATGTTCAGATATCCTGTGGCATTCAAACGTTGCTCCACTTTTATCAAGGGGCCCAATGAGTGCTATGAAAACACACCCCAACCTTCACACCACCACCACCAGCCTGCAATGTTGACATGCGGCATGATTGATGCATGTACTCATGTGATTTTCTCCATACCCTAGTCCTCCAATCAGTGTGAAACAGCAGGAACCAGGATTCATCAGACCAGGCAATGTTTTTCCAGTCCTCCAGTATTTTCGTTCCTTAGCCCACTGCAACTACAGTTTCTTGTGTTTTGCTGAAAGAAGTAGAACTCTGTTAGGTTGCCAGCTGCCATACCCCATTCGTGTTAAGGTACGATGAATTGTGCAGTTTTTTATGGGTCTTTCGGCACCAATTTTGTACTGGACTGTCAGTTGACTAACTGTATGTAGCCCAGTACAATTCGTCTTAGCCTTCTTTGGCCTCTTTCATCAATGAGCCATTTTCGACCACTGGCCTGCCGTTGGCGGGATGTCCTTTGGGTGGTGGACCATCCTTAATACACACGGGAAACTGTTGAGCGTGAAAAACCCAGCAGCGTTGCAGTTCTTGACACACTCATAAGAACATAAGAACATAAGAAAGTTTACAAACGAGAGGAGGCCATTCGGCCCATCTTGCTCGTTTGGTTGTTAGTAGCTTATTGATCCCAAAATCTCATCAAGCAGCTTCTTGAAGGATCCCAGGGTGTCAGCTTCAACAACATTACTGGGGAGTTGATTCCACACCCTCACAATTCTCTGTGTAAAAAAGTGTCTCCTATTTTCTGTTCTGAATGCCCCTTTTTCTAAACTCCATTTGTGACCCCTGGTCCTTGTTTCTTTTTTCAGGCTGAAAAAGTCCCTTGCGTCCACACTGTCAATACCTTTTAGAATTTTGAATGCTTGAATTAGGTCGCCACGTAGTCTTCTTTGTTCAAGACTGAACAGATTCAATTCTTTTAGCCTGTCTGCATATGACATGCCTTTTAAGCCCGGAATAATTCTGGTCGCTCTTCTTTGCACTCTTTCTAGAGCAGCAATATCTTTTTTATAGCGAGGTGACCAGAACTGCACACAATATTCAAGATGAGGTCTTACAAGTGCATTGTACAGTTTTAACATTACTTCCCTTGATTTAAATTCAACACTTTTCACAATGTATCCGAGTATCTTGTTAGCCTTTTTTATAGCTTCCCCACACTGCCTAGATGAAGACATTTCTGAGTCAACAAAAACTCCTAGGTCTTTTTCATAGATTCCTTCTCCAATTTCAATATCTCCCATATGATATTTATAATGTACATTTTTATTTCCTGCGTGCAGTACCTTACACTTTTCTCTATTAAATGTCATTTGCCATGTATCTGCCCAGTTCTGAATCTTGTCTAGATCATTTTGAATGACCTTTGCTGCTGCAACAGTGTTTGCCACTCCTCCTACTTTTGTGTCGTCTGCAAATTTAACAAGTTTGCTTACTATACCAGAATCTAAATCATTAATGTAGATTAGGAATAGCAGAGGACCTAATACTGATCCCTGTGGTACACCGCTGGTTACCACACTCCATTCTGAGGTTTTTCCTCTAATCAGTACTTTCTGTTTTCTACATGTTAACCACTCCCTAATCCATGTACATGTGTTTCCTTGAATCCCAACTGCGTTCAGTTTGAGAATTAATCTTTTGTGCGGGACTTTGTCAAAAGCTTTCTGGAAATCTAAATAAACCATATCATATGCTTTGCAATTATCCATTATCGATGTTGCATCCTCAAAAAAATCAAGCAAGTTAGTTAGGCACGATCTCCCTTTCCTAAAACCATGTTGACTGTCTCCCAGTACCCTGTTACCATATAGGTAATTTTCCATTTTGGCTCTTATTATAGTTTCCATAAGTTTGCATATAATAGAAGTCAGGCTTACTGGTCTGTAGTTACCTGGTTCAGTTTTGTTTCCCTTTTTGTGGATCGGTATTACGTTTGCAATTTTCCAGTCTGTCGGTACCACCCCTGTGTCAAGAGACTGCTGCATGATCTTGGTTAGCGGTTTGTAGCGCGCCTAGCACCTACTACCATACCCCGTTCAAAGGCACTTAAATCTTTTGTCTTGCCCATTTACCCATACACAATCCATGTCTCAATTGTGTCAAGGCTTAAAAATCCTTCATTATCCTGTCTCCCCTTCATCTACACTGATTGAAGTGGATTTAACAGGTTACATCAATAAGGGATCATAACTTTCTCCTGGATTCACCTCCTCAGTCTATTTCATGGAAAGAGCAGGTGTTCCTAATGTTTTGTACATTCAGTGTGTATGTGTGTGTGTGTGTGTGTGTGTGTGTGTGTGTGTGTGTGTGTGTATATATATATATATATATATATATATATATATATATATATACACTCAGAAGTCAAAATATAAAGAGAAAACTGCGAATTTACGATTCACCCCCGTTAATGAACAAGGGGTGTCCCCTTAAAACCCACAACGTATGAAAGAAATTATTTATTTAATTTATATCTTAGGTTTAAACGCAATAAACAAGTGTGAACAGTACCCAGGGAAAAGTTAACTCATAATCCATAAATCCGACTTCTTAGGCTTGAAATGTCAAAAATATGCAAAAATGCAGAAAATCAGACAGGGGGCAAATACTTTTTCACTGTACTGTATATATGCTTTACCTTTCTGCTACATTTATAAAAATGTAAACTTTGATTTGCTGCACTCCTACTCAAACATTAATTGCAACTCTATACAACTGTGTGTGTCGGGTATTACAGTATGAACTGAACTGTTAATTAAAGTGGTGCGGTACCACTACAGTTAGGGTTGAGTAGGCACTTTGTTGTTCAACCTCAATTTGTACACTTTAATACGGTTCTTTAGTGCTGTCATCACTGTCACTCACTTCTTTAGAGATGGTTGCTACTTGGTTCCAAACAACATGGTGCTTTCAATGTTTTCGGTCATGTTGACAATAGTACTGGGAAACTGGGTTAGGCCAGGTATTTTAGTGAGTGAAAGCAGTATTAATGTGTTTTGAGTGGAAGACCTTTGTTAAGATGATATTCTTGTTATCACGAAGCATATTTACAAGAGTTTATTTGCGAAGAAGAGGTCTGAATAATAGAATGATTATTTATTAACCAGCTTAATTGTGTCTGAATGATAAAGGTCACCATAAAATCTGGAATGGCTCAAATTGCTATAAAATGGGCATCTTATTTCCATCCTTGAATTGTACATTTTTTTACAGATATGGCTGACAGATAACAAAGGTGTTCGGACTACATTTTCCAGTTTTCTCTTTCTGAATGGTGCTGTCTGCCACAAAACACTGCATAGTGTTGTTTACTAGCTTTAATTTTATTTATAGTAAAATCTAACCGCTTACTATACAATTTTACAGATGTTTTAGAACACACTAATTACTTTTACTGTAGACTCGCCTTTTTGGTTCGAGCCACCTAGCAACAGTCACCACGGATGTGAAGACATGGTTACGCTCGACAATGAGTGACGATCGCTTGTCTGGCTTGTGTCTAAGAAGTGTCCATTGAGAGAAGATCAACCCCAAGGATACATTTAGAAAGCGAGTAGTCAACCGTTTTGGCCAAGCATCTCACAAACTCCAATTCATGTTCAAAGAATAAATTAAAGGTTGTAATACTGTACCTCTAGTTAGGTGTGTTAGTGCTCTGGCTCTGGAGCCACACAAACCTATGCGTGATGACTATCATAGTATCATGCTGTTTAAGTTTGTGTTTGTTTTAAATAGTTCAGTTAGGTTGGAGCAGTGTGTTTAACATGCACTTCGCTACTGCAATATATCAGTAGGTGACATATTTTGTATTATAGTTTACACTTCCTGCTCTACTTGGTTGTGGTTATTTTTCTTTGCAAAGTATATTTATAATTGTTTCAAGTATGTTGATAAAGCACACTTTATAATTGCTTTTTTCAACTTTTATTCCAACATGTTCATGTGTGGTTAAAATAATTCTATAGATGTGGAGACAGTAGCTAATGTGTATTCTTAAATGCCCCTTACTGTGCAGCACAATCTGTGCTCTTGAATTAAATAAAGACAGACAAGTGTAAACGCAGCCAGAAATTGAGAAGGATCTCTGCTGCTGTCTGGACCTTCAGCATGCTGGCTTAAGTCTGAGTTGTAAATGAGGCTTAGAAATGTAGTAATTATTATGCGATACAAACCCACGTTAACCTGACTAGTTTTAAAAGACCTTGCACTCCCCTAGAATTAATTCTGTGGACGCCCATGAAAACAGACACACCTTTACATAAAACTAAGTAAAGAAATGATAGCATTTTCTGGACCGAACCAAAAATAAGCATTAATAAATAGACTGCTATTGCCAGACTTTTTCTACATTTTATTTGTAACTACTGTCACAGTGCGCGCGGCTTAGTAAGAACACTTGCAAAACAAAAAATCTACAGACCGAGATACGTTTTCTATTTATAATTATTTTTAAAGCTTTTTCTGCTGAACTATTATAAGGTACTTGTGGTTTAAACAAACATGTTAAATTCCGGACAGGGTTTGTAGTAAACAAATTACTTTTATAACAAATATGATTTTTATACAGACTGTTCACTTCCACTCACCTTCCCACCAAACACATTTGTTTCAAAAATTGTCACTGAAGCTGCTTGTAGTGTGAGGTAGCCGGGGAGATGCGACGCTGTTAGTAAAACAAAACAAAACAAAAGTTAATTCAGCGGACCAGTAAAACGCGGCTGGAGGGCTGGCTTCATAATATATATTTTACCGTTAGCGATTACGTGTATATGCGTTGTAATGAAATGCTAATGCTGTGTATTTTGTGGTCACGGGATCCCACAGTAATAGCGTTTTGGGTCGTTGCTTTAAAATGAAGGTTTAAAATGAAGGTTTGTGTTAACTGTAACGTCTTGTTAACTGTATGCATCATGTTGCTGAATTGAATCGGATCATCTTGTTCTGAATTTGTAATTTCAACAATTTCAATTTCAGGACAGTTTTTAATATGGTATCTTGAATTGTGTTTGCTAAGTTGTGTATCGTGCTGCACTGTTACTTGTTCTGTACCAAATATAAATTGTGAAACAAAAAAGGGGTGGAGTGGCATCTTTTTCATGCACACCGCAATAGCAACAATGCAGGCTGGTACTGACACCAGCATACATCAACAGAAGCACAGATTGCGCTGTTTTTAAGGACATGTAAAGATCGCATATCAGTGAACATTGTTTTCATGAAAGAAAAAAAGATGAGGAATGTGTCGCTGTGATCACTAAAATGCTGTGAAGAAATAATGAAAAAAATGAACCAACGTAATTTTTCTAAGGATTTTTTTTTGTGTGTGTTTTAAATAGGCATAAAACCTTATGGTGTGTTAATAATGTGGTAACATATCAATTTTGTTGATGTGGCAGTCTTGTTTGAAATACAACTTTTGTGTTCTTAAATGTATATTTTAAGGTGAGAACCATTTTTAAAACATTAAAATGTATGTGTTTTCTATAAATAGTTCACATGTGCTGAATACAGTGCAGCAGACTGTATTGTCGGTGACTGCCCAAATAGATTTGAATGTATTATATTTTTAATCAAGACAATATCAGCAGTTTAACAGGTCAGTATTACTTTAAAAATAGGAACAAAGCTCAGGCTTCAGCAGAACTCAAAGCAAAATCTGTTCCACTCAGTGGAACTGGAGAAACTACATTTTTATACCAAAAAATTGTAGCTAAATGAAATTTGCCAAAACATACTGTACATATGAATGTGACAATTTTAATGACCTAAAAACTGCAGGTGATCGAGACACTTCTGCCTGTTTCCCCCCAGGGCTGTAATTGCCCACCTTCATTAACATTGCTAAATACAATGTAAATACAGCGGAAAGAGCAGTGATCAAGCTGGGTTATGTGTGTTAGGATGCCACTTAAAGCATCTGCCGTTGTTAAGATCATAGACCACATGTACTTTTAAAAACACCTGTGTTCTCCATCAAGTACAGGGAAAATAGCAGTTGCCCACAGATTTAGCCTTGTGCGGTCCCTCTCGCTGAGCTGAATTCACAGTTGCTGCACCTCTGTGTGCCCGTCTGATGACATTCACCAGGAGAATCTGCATAATTTTTACCTTAGCCTTCATTAGAGAATGGCTTGCTCTGATCTTTTTGGTCAACTTGTATTTGTCTGCCAGGATAGCACTACTAAGCAACCCGAGGTCCTTGTGTTTTCCTCCCAGGAGCTCAGTGAGAGGGTCACACAAGGCTAAATCTGTGAGCAATTTTTCCCTATCTTGGTGAACCATGGTTATGATAGATTACTTCACGCTTTTAGGTCATTTATTTGCAGGTCTAGGACAGTGCCACTCTGTCCTTCATATACCAAATATTTTTCTTAATCATTTTTGTTGTCATCCTCCGGATACACAGACCCCTAATCAGCATTAATCTTGGGCTGCCTCTGTTACTGTGGTTAAAGTTGTCCACGCTAAGTGGTTATCAGGGTCTGTGAAGACAGACGTTTTTGGAGAGTTTTTTTATTTTATTTTTTATTTCTAGATTCTAGTTTAGCATTCTTTTTCAGAAGGCATGAGATACTTTGATAAATTAATGTGTTCGTTCATAAATATCAAGCTTAATTCACATCCTTGACATGCATTTTAAGTATCAAAAGAAAACTATTGGCATCTATCCTTGAACTAATTTGCAATTATTATGTTGTGCAGCAATTTCACTAATGTACTGAAATGATACTAGTCATATTCTAGACAAATGTATTCTAGTCAAAATAGTTTGGAAACTGGTAGTCGCAATATAGTCAGCTCAGTGTGTGTGAATGTCATCCTCCAATCATAACATTTCAAAACCTGTAACTGGTATGGATTCATATTTATTATCTGCCATAAAATAGAAAGTATGACGAGTTGAAACATAATGATTGCAAATACTCGTTACGCACTGTTAAATTGCTATCTCTGACTATAGCTTTATTATGTGCCTGCAGAAATACTTTTCATGAGCTCCAAATGCTTAAGCACTGCTGCCTTAACACAACATTTCTGTTCACTAAAATGCTACACAAAGTATCAAACCTGTATTTACACAAGGGGTGGCATGCTGAGACGTTCCTACATGTTACTTCCGAAGCAAATACGCTTAAGAAATGCTGTAAATGAAAATGTTGATGCATTATTTTCGTTGTCATGACCACCCCACCCCCTTCATAAAGTTTATAGTCTCCTATTTATACTACACAATCTTTGCATTGAATATGTGTATATTTGGAAAAGTTGTACATAATTCATAATGTTTATATCATTTAGCTGGATGAATAATTTAGTAATATGATTGTATCAGTAAATTTCACGACAGCATGTCTTTTTTGTTGGACCCTGGAAATAAATAATTTTCAAGAGCAAGGCTTGATATTGATCTATTTTTGTGTGATGCAGTGTTTACACGATCTGGTTAGTTTCAATCCACTGCTCTCTTTTATATGTACTGTACTACGTATATATCTGTACGCAATTGGGTTTGTTCAGTTGATCTGAACAGTGATGGGCTTAAATGCCCCACTGTTTATGTATTATTAAAAATTCAGATATTTTACATTAAATGTAGAAGTAAACTAGATGTCCCCTCCTTTTAATGATTTAAACAATGGCAGTATTTAGATCTGCCACCATTTAGATTAATTGAATAGACCCCAGTGGCATTTAACACACAATATTTTCTTTTTTGTAATCCAGGTTTCCTATTCATGAAAGCTACCCAACAACTGTTGGAAATTAAGTGTAGATAGACTTAGGAGACAAAGACATTTCTTCACACAGAGCTTGGTGAGGGTATGAAATGGGTTACCTAGTCATGTTGTTGAGGCAGAATCCCTTCCTTCAAAACCCAATATGATTAAGCTTTGAGATCAATCAGCACAATCAGCAACTAAACAAGTGGCCACTTCTCATCCATAAGTGTTCTACTGTTCTCATATTCTAAAACAGTTTCATGAATATCCAACTTTATTTAATTCATCAATACAGGGACTAATGTGGAGTGTCTGTACAGTTATGTCAGGTTTTCAGGCAAAAAAGGAGACTTTCAATATATATATATATATATATATATATATATATATATATATATATATATATATATATATATATATATATTCATTCTTTCAATGAGCTCATCCAGCTGATATTTACCACATCTCACAGCCATATGATATGGGTAAACATGCTCACATTAATAACAGCAACAGAGCGCTATCCCAGCGTGAGCTGTCAAACAATTTTCTAGTGTTCACGTGATAAAGAAACCCCTTCAGAGCCCTCCACATACAGTGAAAATCAGGTAAGTCCAAGACAGGCTCACGTTTCTAACATCGAAGCTACCTTGGCAACAGGTTCTCTGCTTTCAATCTTCGGGCCAAACTGCATTTTCCATGAGTCAACGTAAACACCTATAAATCGGTCATCCTGAAAAATCTCCCATCCGCAGACGAAGATGCTTTGTAATACACTGATTCTGACTGAAGGTAAGCCACTTCTCATAAAAAGGTACACAGAAATGCTAGCAAACACAAACATCTTCAGAACAAATGAGTGAACATAAAAATGGCAATGGTCCCCAATCTTTTTTTCAGCTTTCTCAAAAATAAAACAAGTTGCCAACGAAATCTGACAGCAAAAAAATAACAGAACTGGCACTCTGTACTGTCACATAATGTGAATCTTATTTTAAATTTAGTTCAAGTTATCAAAGTCGATACTATTTTAAATAAAATTATTTATATGGTTCACTCTCTGTCTAATAACTCACTGACATAAACTAAGTAGAGTAAGCTCCCCACAACATAAAATGGGAAAACCCTGTGGGTAGCACGACAGCCGAAATTGAAATGATAGAAATGACAAATGACTTCTTCCTAACGGAATTTATCACGGCACCAACTAGAGGGGGAGCATGCCTTGATTTAGTCTTTTCAAATAACAAAGACAATAACTAAAACAGAGGTCAGAGAACCATTGGCAAGCTCAGATCACAACATGGTCTCATTTGAAGTGCTTTTTAAAACCCAAAAAAGTAATGACTAAAGCTAAGGTTTACAATTTTAAAAAGACAAGCTATGAAGAAATGAAACAGAGTCTAACAGAAGTAGATTGGAGTAAAATAAAGAAAACATCGACAGAGAAAGGGTGGTAAAATGTAGTACTGGAGGTACAAAACAAATACATCCCAAAAGTAGACAAATCAAAATCTAAAACAAAATGGTTTAATAGAGAAATTAAAAATATTTTCAGAGAAAATAGGCACTCTACAGAGCGTTTAAAAGGGACCAAGAACAAAGTACACAGAAAGAGTACTTGAAACTGCAAGCGCAAGTCAAAAAGGAAGTTAGAAAGACCAATAGACAGATAGAAATGAACATTGTCAAGGGGGCTAAAACCAATTCCAAAAAGTTTTTCCAAAATTATAACAGCAAGAGAACATTCAAGCTGGAAATAAAATGTCTAAGAGATACAAATGGCAACATCATAGATGAAGAGAAAAAAATAGCAAATATATTAAATGATTACTTTTCACAAGTTTTTACAAAGGAGGATATAGACAACATGACCCACATGTCGACCTGTTCCTATCCAGTTTTAAATAACTTAGCATAACAGAGGCAGAAGTGTTAAAGGGACTAGGAGCTTATAAAATAAACAAATCACCTGGGCCTAATGAGATCCTCCCAATAGTATTCAAAGGAATGAAATAAGTTACTTACAAACCACTAGCCAAGATCATGCAACAGTCTCTTGAGACGGGTTACCGACTGGAGAATTGCAAACGTAATACCGATTCACAAAGAGGGAAATAAAACTGAACAACGTAACTACAGACCAATAAGATTGACTTCTACTATATGTAAACTTATGGAAACATACAATCTAAATTGGAAAATTACCTATATGGTAACAGTATCCTGGGAGACAGTCAGCATGGTTTTAGGAAGGGAGATCGTGTCTAACTAACCTGCTTGGTTTTCTTGAGGATGCAACATCGACAATGGATAATTGCAAAGCATATGACATGGTTTAGTTAGATTTCCAGAAATTTTTTGACAAAGTCCTGCATAAAAGATTAATTCTCAAACTGAACGTTGTAGAGATTCAAGGAAATGCATGCACATGGAGTGGTTAACATGTAGAAAACAAGAAGTACTGATTAAAGGAGAAACATCAGAATGGAGTGAGATAAACAGTGGAGTACCACAGGGATCAATATTAAGTCCTCTGCTTTTCTTAATCTACATTAATGACTTAGATTCTGGTATAGTAAGCAAACTTGTTAAATTTGCAGACAGAACAAAAATAGGAGGAGTGGCAAACACCATTGCAACAGCAAAGGTCATTCAAAATGATCTAGACAGCATTCAGAACTGGGCAGACACATGACAAATGACATTTAATACAGAAAAGTGTAAGGTACTGCACTCAGGCAATAAAAATGTCCATTATAAATACCATATGGGAGATAGTGAAATTAAAGAAGGAATCTATGAAAACGATTTAAAAGTTTATGATTACTCAGAAATGCCTTTATCTAGACAATCTGGGGAATCTATAAAAAAATCCAACAAAATGCTTGCATATAGAGTGAAAAGTGTTGAATTTAAATCAACAGAAGTAATGTTAAAACTTTACAATGCATTAGTAATCTAAAATATTGTGTTCAGTTCTGGTCACCTCGCTACAAAATGGATATTGCTGCTCTAGAAAGAGTGCAAAGAAGAGCAACCAGAATTATTCCGGGTTTAAAAGGCATGTCATATGCAGACAGGCTTAAAGAATTGAATTGAAAGGAAGGAGAATGGACACAGACAGTACTGGGGTATGGAAGCGCTGATACGTACGTTTAATAAGAAATAAAAGATTTAAACAAAACACTTTCACAACACAAACAAAATGGCACAGTGGCCAAAATAAACAGAGAAAACATACACGGAAGACATGTGTATCGTGCTGGTATGAAACCAGCTTAAGTAGCAATTGTACTAAATCTTATTTTCTTTCTTACATCTCATGTCTCATTATACCTCTGAACACACTAACCTGTTCAGCCAAAGCTGCTTGTTTTTAAATTGTGGTCGAGGGATTAACTGGCTATCACTTACCAAGTTTATTCCTCAACCACATTCGGCACAGGTTTGCTCCTGTGCGTGGTCAGCAGTCAGTTTATCAATAATCACTTGCTGTTGACGCATTCTCATGATTTTATGAGGCTGTGTGACGGTGTGGTGGGTGTGGTGGTGAAACAGATGTCACAGACTCACTGGTACAGGTGCAAATAACCCCAATACCAACAATGTTAGAGGGCGTATTTTATTAACAGGAATACAGTCCAAAGCAACAAAAATACAAATCATAGGTCCCAATAGAGCGAGTCCCTCTCAACTCTTTAGTACACTTCCAAGGTGGTGTTCCAGTTCAGTAGTGCAGGGTGTGTGGTGTCCAAGGTGAAAGTGCTGGCAGTAGCGCGACAGCTCCTTGGCTGGACAATTCACTCTGACCCCGATCCTGATGAAAAACAAGCAAAAGCATGTAGCACACAAACAAAGGTTTAGTGTTACCTTAGAGGCCCCTCACTTGCAAAATGACAGCCCTTATATACCAGGAGACTCCACCCCATGATCAGCGCAACTCGGCACACCTGCCAGTTGTCTAATGCAGTGGGATGCTTGGATAAACTCATATCACACACTACCCCATGCAGTATCGTATCAATCTATGTTTTCTGTTTGTTGGTGCATGCTGGGAGTGTGTGCTGCTTCAGGAGAGCGAAGGGGTGTAAATTTAGTAGATGAGTGATTTTTGTTTTTTTGATTTAGGTATTATTAGTTTAGTGTTTTTGTTTTTTTGAATATTTTGTTATTTTAGCAGACTTGGTCAGGCCTGAAAAGGCCAAAATGACCACCCCAGGGTCAGGGAAGCTCCCCAAATGTTCCATTTGACAAACTAACCCACCGCCATGGGGTAGAAATAGTGACAGAAGGGTTTTTGGCTTCGGATCAGTGCGTTTTGGAGTAATAACATTAAGTTGGCCTCCAGAATGAGCAGATCATTTGTTGCTTTTTTGAGTGACTCCGATCTTGTTAATAAGGTTGACGAAAAGGGGATTGTGATTAATTGTTCTTTTGTTACTATAACACAGCTTGCAGTACCTTTTAGAAGGGTTATTTTATCATACTTACATTAAAAAAAAAATGAATAAATAAAATAATTATTAGAAGCGGTGCTATCGAGATACAGTCAAATTGTAGCCAGCCCCGAAAGAATCCTGCTTGGTTGCAAATCCACAAAGATAAAACAAGGATGGCGTGGTGTACCTTTTCCAGTCCTCATGGGTATTAGACAAGGCTGTCCTCTTGGATGCATTTCTATTGAGCCCTTAATCAAGGGACTCAGACAAGTCCTGACTGGAATATCCATCTCTAGAAGTCTGTCACAACCCATACAAATTTCTGCTTAAGAAGATGATATATCTGTTTTTATAACAAACCAGCAGGATGTTAACAGTAGTTGTGAAATCTCTGCAAAAATAAACTGGCAAAAAAAATGAGGCTTTACTAATAGGAGACTGGAAAGATACTGGACCCCAAATCTTTCCAAGTGAATTACTGTGGAAGAAGGATGAGGTCAAATACCTGGGAGTCTTTCTGGGGAGTGAGAGCCATACAGAAGCTGGGAGGGGGTAGTGGAGAAGGTGACAGGGCGTCTTCAGAAGTGGCGATGGATATTAACAAAGCTGTCCTTCAGGTGAAGAGTCCTTGTTGTCAACAACCTAGCAGCCTCCTCACTCTGGCACAAAATTAACTGCAACAGATCTTTTTGAAAGAAATTCAGAAGGAATTCCTAAGTTTCTTCTGGGACTGACTGCACTGGCTGAAGCAGGGTGGACAGGGGCTCATAGAGCGGTCTAGCAGGACTACAGCTTTTAGGCTGCAGACAGTAAAGAAGATGCTGTACAGTGCAGAGAAACCTCTCTTGACAGAGCTAGCAGTGCTGTTCTTGTGGCAGGCCGGAGGGCTGGGGCTGGATAAGCAACTCTTTTTAATGAATACTGCTCAGGTTGACTTTAGTTGTCTCCCATCTTTTTAGCAGAGTCTGTTGAGAGCATGACAGAATCTTCTAATCACAAAATTCTGCTATGTGCTGGACTTGGACACTTTTAACTGGCGGAGCCACAGAACTTGTCCTCAGCCTTGGGGATACGATCAGAGAGTTGCTGCAAGGTTACTCTCACAGCTCCATACAGCTATGCCTAGTGAACACAAACAAAATATTGCAAAGAGCCTTTATTGAGCGCATCCAGACCCCTCCAGAAACTCCTGTCCCGTCAGGATGAAGAGGAGCATGGACTGTTACTACATTTAAAAGACTTGACAGTCTATACAAAAGTAAAAAAACAAAGCCCAGTTGCAGGATTTCCAGACAGACACTAGAGAGGACGGCCGGGGGTAGAGGAGCAGGCAAAACTGGCCTGGAGATCCCTCTACAAGCCCCCACTGCCCAGGATTGGGAGATATGCCGTGGAGGGTGCTGCATACATTCCTTGGTGTTAACTTCTGCCTCTGCATCATTGACCCTGTAATACATTTCCTGTTAGGACAAGCTAAATGGTCTAATTTAAAAACTATGAAAGCTAAAGTAACTGGATTGGGAGAAGAAGATATTATTATTGTTTTTAGAATTAACAGAATTAAATCAGATTTTAATATTTACAAAATGATGAGTGATTTAGAAATGTTTGACATGAACTTGTGTATAGGAGGGGTTTTCTGTGAAACTGAAGAAGAACTAATCAATATTTATTTATAGTTCTTGCTATATCAGTTTTTTAAGAATAAATACTATTTAAGGAAAATGTGATATTGTTTGTTTGTTTCTTTGTTAAATGTTCTTTTAAAGATCACTTTAAAAGGAATTAACCCCATCCTTGCCAACCATCACCAACACACAAACATCACAATGGATTTTAAATTTTAATGCAATATTTACAAGCAGGGCTTTGCCCTGCCCACTCTAATTATGTGCAGGGCTTTTCTTCTGCCCTGCCACATGCAACTATAAATTGTTTTGGAAAATACTAGTTTGCAGATGATACTTATATAAACCAATTACAAATCCAGTAACAGATACAATAGCTCTTCAACATGATATTAATATTGTTTATGATTGGTTTGGAATTAATTATTTGAAACTGAACATTTCCAAAATTAAATGTGTGATTATTGCCCCATCCAGGAAACCAAATAATGCCTTTGCATCTAGGATCCTAGGAATCAGTTTACTGCAGAATAAAAAGGCAAAACATTGATTTTCTATGTTTTACACTTGGGGAGGAGCAAAAAACATGCAAGCCTTTTTTTGTTTGTTTGATAATACCCAAATCAGTACACATATAATACATAAACATTAATACAGGCAACTTTGCTTTACATTTACATAAACATGCCTGTGTAATAAAACTGCTTCCTGTATTCAAGTTCAGTTTACTTCAGTATTCAGAGCTGTTCAAAAATGCCGAAAACAATAAAAATCACCTCTAAAGATCGGGTCAACGAGTTTGGCAAAGACAAATTTCACATTGATGCCAATGTGCTGTTACACTCATAGGTAGAACATTGTAGAACACATGGGAAGTGCTAAACATAAGTTGAATACAAGGCAACGTAAACAAGATGAGGCAGAAACAGCAGGGCCATCGAAAACATTGAAACAGACCAGTGTGTTTGGATCATTTCAGTATCTTACAACTGCCACAGAACAGTGTGAAACTTGTTTCAGATTTTGTCAAAATGTGTGTAAAAAGCTTACATTCCTCTGTACAAAGTGAATCAACCAGCAGGTCAAGATTTTTTCAACAAGCGCATTAGGGAGGTGGTGCCATTCCAAAGGGACCAATTATAGCTGGAATGCTGCAGCTCTATTTTAACAATAGCCGCCTGGATGACGAAAACTAACTCGGAGTTGAACTAACATGAATATTTTATTTTTTTTACAACAGGGAACTATTTGTAATATTTGAAGTAAAAAAAAAAAAAAGTGTGTTTGTTTTATTGATTAATAAAGCTGGGAGGCCCAAGCAGCTTGCCAGGCCATGACCGATGAAGAGGCTAGCCAATAGGACCTAGTCAAGCAGGCCATCATCCGGCGACTCAACATCACAGGGGAAACACATCAGGTGCACTTCAATGAGTACCAGCAGACACCAGAGACCCACCCCAGTGATTGTGCAACCACATGGTGCATTGGCTTTGCCCCTTCAGGAAAACGGAAGTATAAATAGGCGAAGCCATAACACTGAAACAGTTCTGCCATGTGATCGGTGCCGAAACCCAGGGGTGGATACAATATCACAATCCAGCCACCCCTCAAGCCATGGTCAAACTGGCGGAGGACTTCGAGGACTCCCTGATCTCCTTTCAGACCAGCCTGCTGACCTCTCGCTCACCATTGAGCAGCATGGGACTGGCTCCACCTCCACCACCACCAGACATGATAGGTCTGGTGGTCTGGTCCGTGGTGGAACCCAGGTGAGGGATGAGGTCCCCCGACTCGCTGCAGTGGGTCATTGGGCCCTTGACAGGGACTGAATTTGTCAAACAGAGGGGTCCCGACCCCTAGGTCCCCCCAGGTAGGCCAAGGTCAAGCCCGAGCCCCTCTGCAGGTGCAATGTCCCAGTCCTGAGATCTAATTGCCCACCTGTGTAGTGCAGGAAATTCTGGCCCAGTATACTAGCTCTCCTGTCACAGTGCATAATTGTACAGTGGTGGGTTTCGCCGGACTCTGGCTGGGAGCACATCAGGATGGACCAGTGTCACCGTGGAACCTGTGTCCACTAGAGCAGTACATGGAAACCTCTCAACTCGGATGGGGGCATAGCAGAAGTCCCCTGCAGTGGTGTTCCTGACCTCTATAGCAGGCCTATTCTGTCTGCAGTCTGCGGCTTCCAGGGAGAGCGGGACCCCACTCTCCCAGCTGCACTGGTGGGCCCTGGTGGTGGGTGATGTGACTTAGTGCTCAACGGTGAAAGAGACTGTGTTGGGGGCCCCTTGGCGGTGGCACTGCAGGTGGCTGAGCTAGCTGCAGTGCCAGCACAGCCGCGAGTAGGGCTCAAGCGCCCAGGCATGCTGGTTGATCACTGCCCTTATGAGGGTGACCAGCTCTGGTGGAGATGATGGTGCCGTCCTGGGCTTCCTCTTCACTGGGTTAGGCCATGCAGGCTCTGAGTGGTGTATGGTCAGAAGACATTTTCTGCCAACTCAGAGGCCAGGTCACATTCCCCTCCTCAAGCACAGCCTCAACTCATTTAGCAGGAGCAACTGCGAGCTCTAGTGAGGTTGTAGCAGCAAGCCAGACCTGCTGATACGGGGCAGTGAGGGTTAATCAATGGACAAAGGCCTCCATGGCCAGGTCCTCTTCGGTGGCTGGCGGCAAATTGGAGTATCCAGGTACCTGACATCAGCTGCCAGTATGCCCAGTTTCTATCCTGGGCCTCGGGTTCGGTTAGCCAGATATAGGCGCAGGTTGACTGCAGGCTTCACTCTGTGGCTGTGGCTAACATATGATACTGGATCGTCTTGTCTGGGCCCAGGTCCAGCAGAACCTGCAGTGCCTCCCCCTCCAATGCAGGTGCCAACTGTCTAGCCTTCACGGTAGGCCCCCAGCCATTAGTGAGCACTGCCATTCTGAACTTGCCGTGGTAAGCCTCCCACGGGGATTTCCCGTCATAGCGGCCAGCCTTCACCTCATGCCTCCCTGCCCCTGGCATTATGTTACTCTAAATCTGCTCATTCTGTCTCCCATGATTGGTGCGAGGACCATGTTAGGGCTTAACTCTTAACTCTCCCACCAAACACACACTCAGCTCGGCTATCAGTGTCTGTGACAGAAAGACAATGATTCTCGATGGTAAATCTCCCTCCCAACTTGTGAGAGCACTAAGTAACGGGAACAGAATACTCTGGACTACTTGACCTGACACTTCGTTCTGAGGGTTTAAAGGAAGTCGGTCATGTAGAAAAGAAACAGAGCTTGGGTACACTAGCTTATTGAACTGGAAGGCAAATGATGGGGCAGCTGATGGGGTCATGAGTGATGGTATAAATAGGGGTTGAAGCGATGTATCTGTTCCTTCACTTGGTTAAAAACTATTAAACCATAAGGACTGTGTAAAATAATAAAGAGACATTCGGAAGTGTTTTATTTTGTTTGTCTGTAATTGTCTTGTTGTGTATTACTAGGCATGATTCCAAAGCTGTCACCAAGGGTCAGCATTAATCCGCACTGCACGATTGCCACTGAATAAATTGTATCACCCACCACAAGCACTACTGCATGCGCCCAGGACTGGTGACCATGTTAGTATTATTGTGGACAGATATTTGTGTTTATTATTTGGGACTGCAACCTGTTATTATTTATGCCGCGCAGTACACATTGTTGTGTATTGCTTACAGGCTCCAATGTTTAACACTACCTCTTTAGACAACCACTCAGCAAGAACTAATTTGTCCTTGGACCTTATATTTAGATTGGTTTACAAAACATGTGAGACAATCTTCTAGAAACTTTCTCAAACTCAAGCGTGTTTTTTTTAAGATGTACAGAAACATAACCAACATATTTGAAACCTAGTTACTTCTTTCAAGGTGCAGGCAAAATCCAGATTTTTGGGGGGCCAATATACCTTTCAGAACCACAGTTAACATCCATTAAGGCTAACAGAAAATTATAGAAAAATTTCACAGCTCTGGCACTCACGTTTCCATTTCCCGTTAATTTAGAATGATAGCAAAGATCAAACTAAGCTATAATAATCATCAGAAAAGCATATTATTACAAGACATCTGTAAATGTTATATGGACAGTTATGAATACACAATGACAATTAATGAATTTGTTCAGAAACAAAACTCACTAAACAGTAACAATGCCATCGCTGGGAAAAACTACTTTCCTGAGGGAAATAAATACAATAGCATGGAAAAATAAAGCAGGGTTCCCCAAACTTTCTTCACTTAACAACACCCCCCCCCCCCCCCCCCCCCCCCAAAATGACATGAATCATCCTGACTGAGGAATCAGACCCAGTGAATACAAAGAAACGGTGTCCTATCATGATTTTTGCTGTGCTGTAATGGAACATATTAGCATAAACATTGAGAATGCAGGTTCTAAATGTACAACATAGCTACCACCCTGCAATAAAAGTTACAGTTGAAGGTATACCAAGTACCTAATAGCAGCATTTATGGAAAACCTAAGCAATTTAATCAGGGACTGAATCTTTCTGTATGTGCTGAAGCCTCCCTGAAATGGTCTTGCCCAAGTGATTTATTTAATATTTTATTTGCAACCTTTTATTTAGAAAAAAAAAAAAAAAACATGTTAACTAAACAGTTAATTGATACATGTAATATTTTAAATTTAGACTGTCAGTCTAAATATTCAGATTTTGTTCGGTGACATTAAAAACAGCAGCAGGAGGTGGTATGCAATAAAATCAACCCACTGGTATGATCTGTAATTTAATAATTTCAGGAAGTCACAATATTAGTACTGCTAGTAGTAGTGGCAGTAGTCCTATTTGAGTGCCAGTGTGGGGTTCTTCACCAGCTACCCAACGACAACTGGTGATAAAATTCTACTCAACACCCCCAAAACAAAAGGGGGCGCTAACAAAGCCAACACTTTTCTAATTTAACAAAGAGACCGATATTTATTTAGTCGTAGTACTCTTGTAGCCTACCTCCGACTAAAAGCTCATCTTTGCCAATTGCTTCTGAGTTGGTTTCCTTTGCTAATCGCTGGCTATTTTACAGCGTGGCTTTATTAATATATCAGTAAGTCACCACAGTACATCTAAATATATAAAATACACAATTAATAAAATAGAACACAGGGCAACAGCAAAGCCACAACACAAGAATGAAGTAATAAAAAGGTACAAAGTAAATTGTGTAATCCAGCAGTCGGCAAATCAGTACTTTAAACATAAATGAACTTAAACAGAGGGGGTGGCTGTCCCAGACTTAATGCCAGACTAAACTGCAGGGGTGAAAGGAAAAACGGGGTGGCAAATATACAATACAATGATTTAATATGTCTAAAAACAGTTTTAATAAGAAATATTAAAATAATGAAACAGTAAAAATAGCAATCGTTAAATACTAATTAAACAAGTTACTACAACAAGAGAAGGAGGCACAGCGAGTGGATTTGGCCAGAATCCAAATAGCTGCCACAAACCAACAAGGCCTGCCAACAAGGCTACAATGAACAGATTTAATACGTTATTTAAGCACCAATATAATACTATACACTAGCCCAATACAACAGCGCACTTTACCAAAACAAAATTCCTCGGCAAAAAAATCGATGATTAACAATTATAATTAGCCGACAATAATGTTTCAGCGTCTTCTGTCTGGTATATAGGCTGAAACGCATGAGCAATTGAATAGCTAATTCATTGCACATCAGCCTAAACTACAAATTATCCAAGCTAAATGGAAAACCCGATATGGAGCACTTAATGCAATTCAAACAGATCCTTCTTTTGCCAGCACTACACATACAACTCATCAAACGGTTGCTTGATTTCATCAATGCTGTGAAATGTTATAATCTAAAAATCTAGACGTGGCATACCACCTACAATTTCAAAGTTTATATTAATTTTCATATTCAAGTTGAAACATGTAAAATAAGATGCTATACTATAAATTGTAAAACTTTTTTTTTTTTTCTGAAAAAGAGACATGTTGACTCTTGTGAAAAAACACTAATGGGTAAAACACTTAAAATACTGTTTTTACTAAAATGAATAGCAGCAAGAAATTGCAAGACATTGCAAAAAAAAAAAAGTTTTCCAATAAGATACTCCTTTCAAAACATTGTTTTCTTATTTTTCACTTATAGCCTTAAATGGGGCACTTCGCATATCAATCAAAAAGGCATACATTCAGCTCAGCTTTTAGCTCATTTCCCAGCAATTGTCCCGCGTCCCAATGCATTGGAAGAAGTCTCGATATTTACCAAAAGAAAAAAAAATATATATATTTTGCACAGTACAGTTAGTGAATCATACACATGGGAGGAGTCATACACAAAAAAATACTCAGTATCATATAATAGCAGCCCACAAACTCAACACCCCACGACCATCATGACAGTAAAAGCAGACATAATGAAGCGTTTGTATAAGTTAGTGATCAGCAGATGTGTCAGCCGCACGAAGAGCACAGCGTGTAGTTTTCACTAACTGTACTGTGCAGAGTAAATGATCTTGGTAAATATCGAGACTTTCTTCCTGTGCATCGGGACGCGGGACACTTGCTAGGAAATTGGTACTGTCCCGACCATATAGGAACTGTATGCAAATAATAGTTATTGCGATTCATTTACCAAATGCTGTGCTATTCGTGCGACTGACACCTCTGCTGATCACTAACTTAGTTATACAAAGGTAAGAACGTTTCATTATGTCTATTTTTACTATCATGATGGTCGTGTCGTGTTTTTTTGCGTGTGACTCCTCCAATATGTATGACGCGTCTGACCTTTCCCACCCCCTCCAGTCCCTACCCTCCAGAGACGAGCGTCCCGCTGAACAGTTTCCAAATGTTGGCAAGTATGCATTTTTGGATTTCTCTGCAGTAAACACTTGGTTTTTAACAATGTATCAGTCACAGTTACCCCCCCATAGAGCCAGCGTGTGCGAGACTGCTACAATACAGATACACAATTGATATAGGCAATACGAATTGAGAGACCACGAGGGGTGTTAATATATTAAGCTCTACAAGAAACACCAAGTAAAAATATGGGCGTTACCGCTTTCTAATTTATTATAGTTCAAGGTTGACTCGAGAAACATATACTCCCCAAGATGCACAATATATTTTAAAATAAATGCATTTTATTTATGTATTAATCCCCTAATTCTGATTTGGTTTTGCCTACATGCCCCTCTCACATGCATATTGTGCCCCTTACCCCTCACGCACAACAGTCGTAGTTTGTTGTATTGCACACGTAATTACTAAAAAGAAACTAAACAAATATGATGACGGTGAGATAGACTGGATCTTCAAATGCATTTTTATCCATCTATTCCAGTGCCTCTTAGTATTTTTCAGTAGAACCAGCTTCTTCCAGCGCTTGCATTATTTTATGCTTTTGTAATGTCCCAGCCGATGCTGATGCAGCGACAACTGCTCCTTTTGCTGTTCACGAGCTGCTGGCGTGGAATCACTTCCAGCCCTACAGACGACAGCGCAGCGAAGAGCGGCCATGGGGATCGGGACGAGCCGGGATTTGAAGAACAGCACCAGGATTCATACAGCACGTTCGCTTCGGAGTTTTTCGAGTCCAAATATATGACTGAAGAAGGTCAGGCTTTATATGTTTTGCTGTTGTCCCATCCTTGTAAAACCACTTTTTATTAATCTGAAAGTGAAAATAGAGCTGCCGAATTGTGCATTTTAACGGCCATGAAAATAGAAATATGCTAATTGTTCAGGGATAGGCCTTTTATAACTATATAGAAACCTACCTGAATACACTCGAATAATATTTAATGTAGTATTGTCATGTGCAGTATATGAACATACAGCAGCTTATTCGACACTGGCACCTAAAATCCGTAATTCCTAAATTAAATGACGAAACCACAACGGGGGGGGGGGGGGGGGGGGGGGGCATTTAAGAAAGGCCAAGTCAGCCTATGTACTTTACACTTATGTATGTTTCTGCATATATCTAGAAACCCGTTCGTGATTTGTTGCAGAGTGTATCAGAATCTGGGATTTTATGAGGCTGTCTCTGTCACAGTCCAGAATTCAGAATCTACAAAATAATAGTTTCGTGTACGGTTGCGCAATAGGAGACATTAGAAACAGCGTCAATTCAGTGACTTACAGTACATGATAATGGGAATTGATACCCCAAGGAGAGTAATCCCTATTTACCCTGTGATTTAATTATTGATGCGAGTTTGACCTCGGCTACAGAATCAGCACCTTGGTCAGCACCCAGCTGCACTGTGGCTCTACCGTTGCACATGGGAGCCCCGAAAATTAACGAATGATGGTCAAAAAACAAACAAACAAACAAATAAATAAATAAATAAATCACCAGAAAACACATTTTCTATTTGCCTTATATTCTACTGATTGTAAGCTGCCTAAAACATGTTATCATTGATAGTTAATCAAGAACATCACCACAAAACAGAGGCTGAGACAGTTTAACATTTAGCCAAGCTACCGAGTCACCGCTTTAAAATGTACATTGTAACATTGGAACTCGAGTCGCAATTGAAAAAATCTTTAACAACAAACTTCTGCTGGAAACGTCGTTTAAAATGTGTTAGCTGCAAAACAAAAGTAACAAGCAGACAAAATATATTTTTTAAAAACAACCTTGAATGACAAATTCAGTAACATTTTCGAGTTTTGTAAACCTTAAAACCTATGTTGACACATTCATTAAATGGACCGTGTAATTCCCGGAGCCTATTTTGCAGCCTCTAGTTACAAACTGTTAAAAAGGGAGAAATGTTAACTTTAAACCTGAAATGACAAAACATAAGCTTTTGTGTTTTTCTTTATACACACTGTAAAATACTTAAAGGTAAAATTGATATTTTTCAAGGTAGGCATTCAGATACACGATTTCCGTGAAATTGGTGTTATCGGGAATTTTCGGACGCCCCATGCTTTCAAATGATTTCACTCACAGTTTTGGTTATTATTATTATTATTATTATTATTATTATTATTATTATTATTATTATTATTATGTTGTCTATATTATTTGAAATAATTATTTTAGTGTCAGTAGCTTACACAATTACATGTATAAAAGGGAAACAAATGCACACCAGATCATTAATCCAAAAAATAAATAAATAAATAAATAAAAACTACGTTTAAAAAAATAATAATAACTTAAATGTATTAGTGCACCTCAACCATGCATGAACACCCCGTATTTGTTATCACTGGCATCTTTTCCATCAAGTTCAGGGCTTTACCTGCAGCATATAAAGTGTTGTATATTGTATGTTGCAATGGTTTCACAGGCACACTCTGAACTGAAGTATCTTTGTTTTCACCAAACAGGCTATCCTTTCCCCACCGCACCTCCTGTAGATCCCTTTGCCAGAATCAAAGTGAGCGACTGCGGGATAACCAAGGGTTGCTTCAGGTAAGGCCTGCCTATATTTTAAGGGCATAGAGTATTGTGGCACTAATATAAAACTACAGCCATTCACTTTTATTGGGATTTCAAATGCTGTTCTATGAGAAATAATAATAAAAAAGACTTAATTAAAAACTGAGGGACCTCAAAAAAGAAAAGTCCGAAACAATTGCCATATAATAACCATATCTACAAGATGCACCAAGTGTACAAGGGGATAACAGTCTTCTGAGTGTTTAAAATCCAAGACAAAGTTGAGGATGTTATACTAGCGATGGAGACTGTTTGTAAGTACAGTAGAAGCCTTGTGGAAATGTTGGTCTAATGAACTAGGTCTGTTTAGTTTTATCCAACACTGAAATTTTGTCTGATATGTTGGTTGGACTTTGCAGACTCCAGATATCTTTTTGTTAGTTCTTGTATTTTTCCATGTGCAGGTATGGGAAGCCAGGTTGTGATGCAGAGACCTGTGATTACTTCCTCAGCTACCGCAGGATCGGGGCTGATGTTGAGTTTGAGTTGAGTGCGGACACTGATGGCTGGGTGGCGGTCGGGTTTTCATCAGATAAGAAGATGGTGCGTAGGCTTCATTAGCAGGATGTGTTTTTATTTTTAACTGTTTGTTTTGTCCCAATAAAAGCAGGAATGACTTGATGCCAAGTCATTTTTTCTCTTGTTTTTCATGAGATGCTTTAGTGATATTACCAGATCTTTTTATTTAAGGAGTCAATAGCAAGCTTCTGCCTATTTACTTCAAGGGGTACATTCTCAAAGTTGTTTGTTTTTGCAGCAAAATCAGTATTTTTTTTTCGGAAAAGATAGATCATCAATTCAAATAATGAGCAACTTCAGACTGCACATCATAGGGTGCGTTGTAAAAATAAGGTAAGGATCTGAATAAACATATTGACTGGAAAACAGGTTAGTCTTTATTATATAAAATAATTTCTCAAAATCCAAGAACTTATAACCGAGTAATTTAATAAGTGGGATGTGACGCCTATAGGTAGGATTTGGTTGTTTACCCCTTGACTTCAATATTTATAAACCCCTGCAGTAAATGTCTGAGTTTGGATTGGGCACAACTTAATTAAGTGCATTTTTCCTTTCTTTAAGAATCCAGCCTTTTTTTAATATAACATTACATTAGTAAATGTAGGAAAGAGGGGAGACCATTCAGTCCATCTATGTTCATCCAGTTCCCAGTAACTGATTGGTATCAAAACCTTGTCATATTGAGTCGTAAAGGACCCTAATGATCCAGAATCAACAACACGGCTAAGTAACCTATCCCACGCCCTCACCAATCTCTGTGCCTCATTGATTGTTCACAGGGAGGCGATGATGTCATGGGGTGTGTCCACGATGACAATGGCAGGGTTCGGATCCATCATTTCTACAATGTGGGACAGTGGGCCAAGGAGATCAATAGGAACCCAGCACGGGATGAGGAGGGGATATTTGAAAACAACCGAGTGACCTGCAGGTTCAAGCGTCCAGTTTATGTTTCCCGGGAGGAGACTATTGTGGACCTGCACTTGAGCTGGTACTACCTGTTTGCATGGGGACCAGCCATTCAAGGTAAGGGAATGTTAAGACAGCTAACCTTATATAAAAATATAAGGTTTCGTAGAATAGGAGTTCATTCTATATCTGGCACTCCTGTCTCTCAAAATTGGCCCAATGTATATGTGTGTGTGTGTGTGTGTGTATATATATATATATATGAAATTATATATTTTATTATATTATTTTTTATTGTCTACCTATAATATCATAAAAAATATATATAAATTATAGATATATATATATATATATACGATATATATATATATATATATATATATATATATATATATACACACACACACATATATACACACACACACACACACACACACACACATATCCTATCTTTTTTCCCTCTGTTATTTTTTTGTGAATAAAGTACCTATTAAGTTTTGTATTGTCATTTTTCTGTCTCTGACATGCTTGCCTGATGCAGGATCAATCACTCGACACGACATTGACACCCCTCCTGTGTCAGATCACATGATCAGCATCTACAACTACAAGGATGTCTTTATGCCATCAGCAGCCTATCAGATGTTCTCCTCTCCCTTCTGTTTACTCCTCATCGTCGCACTGACTTTTTACTTACTGATGGGAACGCCGTAATCCGGGGCGCGCACAGGAACAATAAAAACAGAATAATCATTTCAAAAGACCGATGAATGGATATCTGTGAATCTCTGGCAGCAATTCGATTGGAACTTTTCTATTTACTATTACACGGGAAGAACCTTTCAGGTAATTGTAGTGCCACCATCTAACCAAAAACATTCAAAAAGCATTTGTGAAAATAGCTTCTTAGGCTGTGCCATTCTCCAAGGCAAGGGACTTTGTTTACATTGTTTGTTTTAGTGTCCTTGCCTTGTTCTACAGTGCTCTTAGGAAGTTCATTCTGCAGCATTATTACAGCGTTCTATATATCTTATATATATATATAGATATATATATATAGATATATATATTTTAAATATCCACGTTATAAATATATCATATGTTATATATTCCATATATCTATTGCAAGATTATGACTATCAGCATTGTTTAAATCAAGTATTTATTGGCAGGCATTCAATAAATCCATTCATAACATGTTATTTCCAAAACAAAAAAGCTATCTCCCTCATGTTTACAATAGACAGTTTACTGCCTCAGTATGCCAGTATGACAGTAAAAATGTCAGCACCCTGAATGAGAGGAAAATAATTTTCCAAACAGTATTTTAAAAGAAGTTAATTGCCATTGAATGAAATTAAACTGTTATGAATGGATTTATTGCATACCTGCCAATAAATACTCCTTAAAGACAATATAGAGTAACTGATATTCTGCACACCCCTAATTATTACAGTAGTTTTATGTGCCAGTTATACTCTTCCATGTCCATATGCGTTGTTCCATAACAAAACCAATAGGTATGTCAGCCCTTGTGATGTTAGGGTGAAGATCAGTGCAGTCGTTTGCCCACATGTACCATACAGTGTTTTCCTGTAAAGACACTTAAACAATAATCCCAATTAGTAGACTTCTTCATATTGGAGTTTACAAAAGAGCAATCATTGATGTTGTGTTTGGAAGCAGTAAGTTAATGTCATCATGTCTGAGCAGTATATGGGTTGTATACTCTTGATTACCCAATGGAAATAGAATGTTTAGGATTAAATGTTGGTTTTTACCACACTAATTATAAGTTTTGTGTGTGTGTGTGTGTGTGTGTGTGTGTGTGTGTGTGTGTGTGTGTGAGTGAGTGAGTGTGTTTGGGAATGTTTTTAGTGGTGCTGGCAGCAGGCCTGAGTTCTAGCTTTAGTTTTTGCTGACATAAATAGAAACTATTTTAAAATGCAGCCAAACTTTGAAGCCAACATGTTGATTTAAATAATTGCAAGTTTGAAAACCATGAGCTGCAGTTCTGCTCAGATGTGATTTGCATATGATTTGCCGCTTACAACCAACTGTGGTGACAATAGGGGTGCCCGGTCAATTGTAAATAAAAAAGTGCAATGTTTCTTAAGACATTATTTTATATTTTCTATATTGTATCTAATTGTATAATTCATTGGTATGAGTAATGCAATAACTGTATTGAAAAAAACGTGTGTAATAATGGTATGTTCCATTCCCTTAACAGTACAAATGCAGTTTGGTTTTACTGAAAACTGATTGGACGCCAAAACAGCTCACAGAGTTGATAAAAAATAGAACCAATCATAATCGACTTGCATCCCTAACTTACAAACTGTATATAAAAAGACTGTAATCCCATTAATGATTTTTAATGACAATATAAACCACAAGAACAAAGCTGAAGTGGTTTATCAATGTTACCAGAACCTTGTAGAATTACATAGAATCATAAATGTACAGTGATGTGTTCCTTTGTATTTATTATAGCTCGGGGTAATATACACAATAGTAGGCCATCTATTAGGTCAAAGTTTGAGTTAAAAGCTGTCAAGCGCAGTGCATCCAGCAGTGTAAAGACAAAGTATTGTTTCAGAAACAGAAAGCAACTACTATGGGTGCTTTTAGAGCGTTTATACAGACATCTGAGCTGTTTCTTAAGTTAGTTTAAAAAAATATATATATGTTTTTTAAAAAGTGGAGCAAACTCTTTGTAAATCTGGCCCATTGTACTTTGCCCTTGAAAATGTGTTTTGCAATCATTTTTATTTTGATAAGCAAACAACATGATCTAACTGATTTAATTGAATTTGTGAATTGTCGAGTCGTGAAACAACGAAGGAGCAATGTACGACTAGTGCTACTATTATTGCTGAGCTAGGTACAATCTACAGTATTTGCCCCAGCTGAATACACTGCAGCTGTTTTCCCAAAGGGTGAGCAATGACCTTTGAATCGTGGCTGCATTGTTATCCTTAAGCATACCATTAATATGACAACTTACATCTAGCAAATACGTGCCCCTAGTATTAACAGAGATAGGCAATTGATCAGATTCCCTGAATCCCAGGAGACAGCCCTCAGGCTGATTCACTGATGGTCCACAATGTCCTCATATGATACAGTATTTCCAATACGTTTTAATCTTACACAATGGACAAATAACTTCTAAGAACCGCTAGTAAATACAAAAGAAAAAAAAAATCCAATAGTATTTTAATAATGCAGTGGCCATTTTTGAATCACCCTTTTCAGAGTTCAAGTGCTAACAAACTGGTTTAAAGATAAAGTGATATCAGAGCTGGTGAAAGTTAGCTTTTGGATTTGCCTAGATAGAAGTTATGTGGTGTCACTTTGATGGTTGTTTTATCATATAGTTTTGATATATTTTTTAAAAAATGCTATCATAATACCTTAATAAAACTCACGCACATTGAAAAAAGGCACCATGTTTTTGTTTGGTTTCTTTAGTTTTAAATGAATCAAGCATAGAGGGTAGTGCTATAGATAATGTGCTGCATTTAATTGTCTCTAACTACACTGTAAAAGCTCAGTATAGTTATTCTGTGGTTATATATTTACAAAGAAACAGCCTACTTAATCACACAATGACATATTTTATAATTACACTGTAGTTAACACATGGCGTTGTATATTTACAATATAATATGTGCATTTACAGTGTTATTAACGTGTAGTTAGAGATGCTCAATGTAAAGTGTTACACTGTATTGTGCTTTAAGCGTGCTTTGAGTTTGTGAGGTTAATAGAGTAATAATACTAGACACAGGGAACTGGCACTGAGCCCATATTGAGTAATTGCACTAAAAACTGCTCATAATAGTTGCGAACATCATGAAAAGGAAAGGGGACAGAAAATCAAGTCCAGACAAAACCCTTCTCTAAGGAGTTCTGGCTATCAGAATCGCACACTGAAACTGATCATCTGGTTTCATGCTTGCTTTTCTGTTAACATAAAAAGACAATTCATCAGAATTCTAAAAAGGTTGGTTCCAAGCTGTAAAAAATGCTGTATTGTTTTGTCTTGGTGATCAAGTTTCATTTCCTTGATCAAAAAAAAAATAATATTGCCCTTACCAAAATATAGACCTTCTGGCAAACCGTAGTGGCAAGTTTGCTGCAAACTTGTGGTGAATATTTGCGGCAAACTTGCCACAAGGTCGCTTTTCACATGCAAACTAGATGCACTGGCAAATAGTTGTGACAATCTTCTGGCAATCATTTCTGGTGTAGTAATAGCAGACTTCTGGTGAACTACTGTGAATATTGTAATTTGCTTTTTTTTTTTTTTTTAGACACGCAGTGGAAATATATGCAGCATTAAAAAAAAAAACTAACATGTATTTTCAAATATCTGTTTTCTAAAAAAAATAAAAAAAATATATATATATATATATATATATATTATATATATATATATATATATATATATATATATATATATATATATATATATAAAAGTATATACACCAGCTTGGGATTAAAGTTCTGGTAATTGAGGTCACACATCTAAAAAGTGGAACACAAGAACATGTTAACAACGTCTTCACTGCCAAATGTCTTTACTTAGATATTCTTATAATACATGCTAAATATTCTCATTACACATTTTAATCCTAGAGAGTCACAGCAAACATAGAAACTATTTTGTTATACTCCAGGGTATGTTTTGCTAACCACATTTCTGTTTATAACAAAATATATTTTCTTCATCTTTATCATCCTAAAGAGTAATTTGAATGTAAATATGTATCAAAGATTAAATAAATGAGTCACATTTTATGCCAGTGCATTGCTTTCTATAAGAGCAGCCAATAAGTCATATTATAATTGGCTCTATGGCAGATACTTAGATCCCACACCATCATTAGCACCCTTTACTAACTTAAAAAATCTGAAAACTAGCTTTAACACTTTATTCAATAGACAATCAGAATACATAAAACACTGAGTAGAATGCAATGTCAAGTACAACAGCTGTACATTGGTTCCCATTCACTAAACGTTAAAAAGTTTTAAATGTAAACAAAAAATTCTACATTGTAAACTAAGCTAATCATTTGAAAGTGATAAGCTATATCACAACAAGATATTATTCACATACTTGAAATAGCAGTAGAAAGATACCATTTAAATGTCTTAATCAAATGCAGTGCACTCCGTTTATAAGAATGCCATCCGTCCCGGATGATTTGATTCTTATAAGTGATTGATTCTTAAATGGAGACCGATACAATTACAATTAGCAAAAGCGCCTCCGCGCATCAGCAGCTTAAATACAGTATACAAATGTCAATGGTGCTCAATCACTGAGGACAATACATCAAAACAAGTCCTCGTAGGTAAGCAGTTTGTTATGTGATCACGATTATGTTTACTCAAGGCTGTAGAATCCTATTTTACTATAGTATGCTTGAGGAGCGATCGTCTCATGAGGGTGCCTTGTTTAACTGCCGTGCTGTGTTACATGTAACGGTCTTTGAATTAAAATGACATTACAGTACAGTATTTTACTGTCACGACTACCACTGCATTTAAGCATCTGTGGCTTGCTTGATTTCAGTTGTGATGCAAATCTCACAGTTTTTCACTAAGCAGAGAAGCAATGCTGGATATATCGCACAGGGTGATGGGTATGTAATAACAGCATCCAATGGTCTAGATGTTAAGCTAAATCTCATCAATCTATTTCACATGCAAACATTTTGTCAGTGCCAGGGATAGCAACATTTCATTAATTGGGCCACAAATACCTTATATTATAACAAAACAAAAAATATATATTTTAGTTTAAGAAACAGGTAAGTTCATTTATTATTATTATTTGCACTTTACTCAAAAATGTACTGTCATGAGTCTCTCGCTGTATAATTTTTTTGAACTGGTTACCTAGCAACCAACTTGCACGTCAATCAGTGGAATGCACTTCTGTAGTGTTTAGATCAGAGCCTGTGATTTTTGTTGTGAAGTGAGTTCAAAAAGTTGTTTTGCATAAACATCTAAAAATTTACAGTTTTCTGAACAAAAGTGTTGGAAACATGAGTATTGAAGGGGAATCAAGTGGCACTGCAGCAACAGAAGTGCCGACAACAAGGACTCGACCAGCAGTAAAAAACCAAGAACCCAAAAAGCTTATAGATGCTAAATGACTTGCTTTGCTAGCTTAACTGGCAGATATTTTTGATCTCGAGATACATCTGTCTTTTCTCTCACTAACTAAATCGAAAGCTGGACCAAGAAACTGTCCTTGTGGTATGATCACGTAACTGGAATTTTATTTTTTTTTTACGGTTGGCTTTGCGATTGCATTGTGAATTAAAACTAACCAATGGTTATATATTAGTTTTGTTGAAATTGTCTTGTAATGCTGCTTTACTTATCAGTACTAACTATTCTATTATTTTACTGCAGAGGTAAACTTTAATGAGGAGGTAAGTGTCAGATGTAAATAAACTGTACTAAACTGTGTTAATCAAAATGTTTGTACTGCCCCCTGCTAACACACTTCCCGGCCTGGGTAGAACTGACCTGGGTCCGAAAACAAAACTAAGGTCGGTAGCCGGTGAGGGGTAGAGTGCGCTGGGTTGGGGCTGGAATTTGATGGACTGGGCTAGGACTGGAACTTGAGTGCACTGGGCTGGGACTGGAACTTGAGTGCACTGGGTTGGGGCTGGAACTTGAGTGCACTGGGCTGGGGCTGGAACTTGAGTGCACTGGGTTGGGGCTGGAACTTGAGTGCACTGGGCTGGGGTTGGAACTCGAGTGGGGAAGAAGGGGAGAGAAAGGGTAGTAAAGAGGTCTATCAGCACAGGCGATCCCGATGGAGAACCACCCGGCTGCTGGAAGGTAGTTGTATCCTGTAACCTGTTCTAGTCCAGCAGCTTGCAGTCTCTGTAGAACCTTGCATAGGTTGGTGAGCGCCTCTTCAGAGGTGGTGGTGTGCAACAGCAGGTCATCTAGATAGACTAGGCATCGTTGAGGTGGGATCCAGTCAGCACCAGCTCCATCAGCCATTCGAAGGTAACTGGCGAGTTGCACAGCCCAAAGGGAAGCACTTTGAATTTCCAGAACCCTCGCCTCGTGGAGAAGGCGGTCTTGGGGCACGCTTCAGAAGTGAGCTCCACTTGCCAGTAGCCGGTGTGTAGATCCAATGTGCTGAACCAAGTTGACCCGGCTATCAGGTCCAGTGACTCTTCAATCTGGGGAAGTGAGTAGGAGTCCTTCCTGGTAGCCCCATTGAAGCCGCAATAGTCCACGCAAAAGCCCTACTTACTATTCTTCTTTGGTAGCAGGACTACAAGGGAGGCCCAGGGGCTGTTGGAGGGCTCATTGACATCTGTATCCCGCATCTCCGCATTGACTCTGTTCCCTCAGGCAGGGCTTCAGCGGCGGGTGCAGGTTGGGTCGTGAGACGCTGTGGTTCTTGCTCGCAGGTTCTGACATCACAGGGGGGGTGGGTGGGGGGGGAAAATCTGAAGGGGGGGGGGGGGGGGGGGGGGGGGGGGGGGGGGGGGGGGGGGGGGGTGGGGGGGGGGGGGGGGGGGGGGTGGGGGGGTTGGGGGGTAGCCCAGCACATCGGGCAGTCAGATCACCCTATCTGTTCCGTGCTGGAGGTGCAGGCTGCCTGGAGGAAATCCAGCTCATGCAGGGATCTTGGATGGTGGAGATCCAGGTATAGTGGCAGTAGAGGAGGCCCCGTGCTCTATGGTTAGCCACCCATCTCCTGGTGAGACTCAAGAAACTCCCTATATGTTTGATTGGCAATTTTAATGCATTACATCGCCTCTTTTCTTCCCCTTGCCAGCTAGCTGAAATGACGGGTTATTTGCTTTACAGTGGAAACTCTAAAAAAAGGCATGTATAGATCAGAGTGCTGAATGCTGTCCAGATCATTTTGAATGACCTTTGCTGCTGCAATGGTGTTTGCCTCTCCTCCTATTTTTGTGTTGTCTGCAAATTTAACAAGTTTGCTTACTATACCAGAATCTAAGTCATTAATGTAGATTAGGAAAAGCAAGGACTTAATACTGATCCCTGTGGTACTCCACTGGTTACCTCGCTCCATTTTGAGGTTTCTCCTCTAATCAGTACTTTCTGTTTTCTACATGTTAACCTCTCCCTAATACATGTGCATGCATTTCCTTGAAATCCTACTGCATTCAGTTTGAGAATTAATCTTTTATGCAGGACTTTGTCAAAAGCTTTCTGGAAATTTGTTGCATCCTCAAAAAAAATCAATAAATTGAGTTTTAAGAGTTAAAAATATATATATATTTTTTTACAATCAATGAATTATCAAACAAAATAATTATCAAACATGTGAAATGTCCCCTTCTTTTACTGGACATAAATATTTTTGATCTTTGATGCAGCTGCAGTCTTTTTCATTGAAGACATTTTAAAGAAATTCTGCAGCTCAGTGCAAACTAAACCGGCTGCCAGGTTCCTAAATGCAGTGTAACACAGTGCGTCAACAAGGCAAGCATTTGCTGTGTTTATTTTAAGTCATAAATAATATGTATATTTACACTATTCTTTTAGAAATGAGAATTGTCACATGGAACTACATATTACAGGGCAATGGGTAAATTTCACTGAAATCGTGATAACTGTGAATTTATTATTTAATTATATAAACTTATTCAATATACAGTTTTTAAAAAACAATAAATACATAAGCAACATGGTAATCAGCTAATACAGGACTGTTTTATTAATTCATTATTTATATTGTTTAATTTACAGAGTTAAGTTACAGTAGTCAGCGATTCAAATGAAATAAGGCACTTTTAGTATCAATTACAGTGTCATCATTAACAATGGTTATGGATTTAGTCGACACACCCTGGTTAACAGTTAAACAGACTTCAGATGTTTTTTTTTTTGTTTTTTTTTTTTAACATCAGTAAAATCAGATCAGTTCAGCTCAATCCAACAATAAAGAATGAGTGGAGTTGAGTATCTTGGTGCAATACAATATCTTTGAGGAGAACCATTGGACATCAAAGGATATTAGGCATCAAAGACTCCCTAAACTCTGCCAAAGATATTACATTACACCAAAATACTCAACCCCTCTCATTCTTTATTGGGACGTACGTAACGGAGCTCGCAAAACTGTTATGGGACAAAGAGAGCTCCAGAGAAGTCTTTCTATTCCGAGCCAATGAAGCATTGTCAGATTGAGCTGATTTCTTTTCTCTACTTCTTTTCCTCAAATCAACCTTAAAGTGATCTTTTCCGAAGCAATTTTGCTGGAATAGTTAACTGGCAAGGCAAGTAATGATCTGAGCAGAAATGACAATAGAGAATCAGACAGAGTGCAAGTACTGTAATAGAATATTAACTAGAAGTTAAATGAAAGATTAGGAAAATGTATAGGATTCAACTGTCCCTTTTTAATGGTTTAAACTTGGTTTGAAAGTCCTTAACATGACTCGCCCGCATGTTAAACATGATTTGACCATTTTAAAAAAACAAGTTTGAGACCTACCGAAGATCTCCACAATGCAGTGTGTTTTAAAAAAAAAAAAAAAAAACAGGTAACAATCTGGACAAACAGACCCGGTTTTGCTAATATGTACAAGGCTAAGTACAGGTAATGTTGCTTCTTTTGGTATTGTGAGAAGATACTTTATAATGTTTCTCCTTCGCAATTACCCCAGCTAATTACTCAGTAATGTGTTTGTAGATTTTACAAAGCAGTGCAAGCCGAGAAAATGTTATTTTCTCAGTTATTTTTCTAATTTTGAAAAAGGGAGTAACTTACCTTTTTCGAGTTAAAATGTCTGGAAAATCCTCTCCATTATTTTTGGACTCCTTTTCTTGCTTGTTCCACTTTGTGTCCCTAATCTTTGAGGAAAATTCAAACAATGACAAGCACTAATATATGGTTTACTGGTTTTCAGCTGGGTGTGCTGGCTCACGAGAGTTGATGCTGGTTTACTGTAAAGTACTAAAGACAACTGCTTGTTGTCTCCACTCCTAAATCGATGTATTTTTTATATACGTGGTCTGAGATTATGTACATATTTGTCCTCAGTAAGAGACCAGTAAATATTTAGCCCAATATCCAATTTTTTGCAGGTCACCAGTTTACCAGCAGTTGGTGTAATTTTCAGCAGGCACACTATACACTTTGCAGACACTAATAGTGCTTATTTGACCCAAACAGGCCACAAGTTACTTATGCAAAAGGGTATAATGTGAAGCAAATCTTTCACCTCCCATTGTTCAGAGAATTTTATACTGGGGGATTTACAACACAGGCTAGACCCAGCCCCCAGAATACAATGAATTGAGCTGCCAGGCTACTGACCAGAACCGAGAAAACTGAACACACCTGCCCTTACATGCTTGCACTGGCTGCCAGTTTTTCAACTGATTTCAATATCTTGCCAAGTGGTTCATGGCCTTACCCCTGCATTTTTTTTTTTTTTTAAATTGGCAATAGCATGCTTCCGTAGCAATCATTCCAAGAGGTACTTAGTTCTGTTTCTGCAGTATTGAGTATTGATTCTTTACTGCTAGAGAAATCTTTAACCAAGTTCTGTGACTGAACAGCCTTGCTCATTCCATTGAAATCAAGTGAATATGGGAAAGACAGTTTTAGAGATTGATAACTCAATAATAGTAAGGAAATACATTTCAATGAGATTTGAAGCTATTTATTCTTTAATAAGAGTAGGACAAAACACAATCTGGTTACCAATGGCACATATTTGTGGAATGCAAAAATACTATTAATGCCTTCTTTTTATACCTAAATAAGACTGAACTGTTACAAAGATGCAAAGTCAAAGAGACTCATGTGGCTATGACATCAAGAAATGGGCTTGCTGAATAGCAACCTTTTTACAGATTCCATGCTCTGGGGACAAAATGGGGACAATCTTTATCAGAATGCACTGAAAATGTAATTTTGTAATTTTATATACACATATATATAAATACTTACAGCAGATGAAATGTTTTTACTGTATAAAAGACAAAAAAGAGTGGAAATGTGTTTTTAAACATCTCACGTAAATAAAATTAAACGTCTTTTATTTAAGGAAATAGAAAGGCAAAGCCTTACCTCATTTCCTTTTGACTAAGAGGGAAAAGGTGGTAAAAATATTTAGATGAAATAATATGCTTACAGACAGTAGTGGATGAATAACGTTTTACTTTCTAATGCCTACTGTTGATTTCAATTCACTTTGTTAATTTTGAATTGTATGAATATGTTTTAGGATTTGAACAAGAAAATTACAATTTTTAGTATATCCGCCAAAAAACAAAAGCTAGCGCTTGTATCAACAAGCGTCGTCAACTCTGTTCTTCAGATCAGTCAGGCTGCCACTGGTATTGTTCAGAATGAAGATTATGTTAAACACATAGCTAGGCAAAGGTCTGTATGCAGCTACTGACACCAACAATTAGGCACGAAAGCCACAAGCAGATGACGCTACTGTAAATCAAGGTCAGTACATTAGGTCCAAAAACAAAAATGTTAACACTCTTGCTTAAAGATAAGATCCAGTCCCTTTTTGTTGACAAATGAATCCCTGGTGCCAATAGATAAGGAAGCTACTGCCCTCTGAAAGAGGAACTTATACTGCACTTATACTGTCCTGTCAAGAGGGGCTGTCTGCAAATAATTGGAGGTCTGATAAGGTGGAGGATGAAGTTAGCAATCCCAGTAACAAGTAGCTAGGGATAAAGAAATTGAGGGAGAAACTCACCTCGATGACTGTGTTGTAAGGGTAGGCCCTGAAGCTGCCATGGGGTTTTGTGGATCCATGACATACAATCTATAGACCCTAGTGAAGGTATGGGGAGTAGCCCACACCGCTGCATTGCAAATGTCTGTGACAGATGCACCCTGGAATAAAGCCCACGAAGTTGCCATGCCCATTTGCATTTGAATTTTTCATGGAACCAGGGTTATGATAATAACCTAACATTATAGTTGGTAAAGGTAAGGAAAGGGGGGTGACTTGTTCAGGGTCACACAGTGAGTGACCTGGGATTTGAACCCGGGACCTCCTGGTTATAATCCCTTTTATTTAACCACCAGACCACACAGCCACACGATTTATTAGACATTGATATGCTTAATTTATTCAGACCTGGATGAGATGCTAGACAAAGAGTCGTCAATATATATCTTCACTTGTAATGGAACTTGAAATAGACTTTCTTCAACACTTAATAACATCTCTTATTTCTAATTAAAGAAAATATATACAGATTTCCCTGAAAACCAGGTCAATGAAGTCTTTGGAATGCTTTGATCTTCATTAAAAGTGGTTATCCAAATTAAAAAATGTATTAGGACAGAATAAATAATAAACTGCAGTGGACAAAAGAAACTACAATAAATAGAAGTACCATTGGGAAAGTTGTTCTTTGTTATACAACAACTAGTCTCTGCTCTCCCAGCCATTCTGTTATTACTCAATAACACAAAAGATGACCCTAATTAACAACACCTGTTCTAAAACCCATGCTTACTAATGAAACGCTTCACAGGGACAATCGAGCCCTGCTCTCAAAAAGTTAACACTTTCCGTGCTTTCTATTTTAACCATTACAAAGAGCAGTTCTGAAACTTGCCAAGCAAAACTGATACAAAAAAGGTATCATACTTTCCTTCTCCTCATGTATTGCTGATTTTTAGATCTTGTTTTGTTAATCTTTTTACAATCAAAAAATTAAGGTGTTGGGCTGTAATATTTACATAAAGTACTACTGTTTAGATGTTCGTGTGACCCAGCATTAGCCAAGTGGGAATGCGAGTGTCAATCTAGCAAGGGTTCAATAAATATAGTAGCGAAGCACAGAAAAAAAACAAGCTTGAGTCAGGAAATGTGGTTCAGTAGACAGAAGATACACCAACATAGGAACAGCAACTCTTCCTAGCATAACTACTACCCCAACCCAAGATGGTATTATTTGCACTTACTGTAAACTATACTTTATTATATGTTAAGCTTACATTGTAACCTTGTTTTTATGTTACACGCAGCAGTAGTTCGTAGACACTCGGCCTATGTGCAGCTCCAGGGGTAGAACTATAAAATGTAATATTAAAAAGAAGAAAAAAACAAACAAAAAACCCACTGTACTTCTCCCATATCGTATTACTACGCCAAATGAGAGAAGAATTCCATAACGAGGTTACATGATACTAGGTGGCTTTACGACTTCTCTAACGTTCCTGTGACTCGGGTCCCTCTTTCGTCACTGGCAACTCTGGAACTGTAAAAACTCAATTTCCCATGCAGCCTTGTAACAACGCCTTCCAATGCCCCCCTTCCACGCGATGGTATCCCTGAAAAATTAATGAAAATGGCAGCCTCCGGAAAAGACTCTGGGTCGGGGGCCGAGTCTTCAGCAGTTTTTCCACCAACTCTCCTTAGGTCCCCTAGCACGATTTTCAGCGAGAATGTGCACCCGGCGGTGTCCGGGATGGTCAGCCACCTTTTCACGCAGCAGCCGATGGCCCTCAAATTCGACAAGAACATCAAACAGGCCTTCTACAATACGGGCGCTATGATATTCGTAGCGATCTGCTGTGGGGCTTCCGTGTTGGTGTACTTTATTCTGGAGGCATTTCTCCGGCCGCTGCTTTGGGCTGTGCTGTGTGGCACTTTCCTTCACCCTTTCAAGTACTCTCTCGCCCGAATCGGCAGGAGGTGGCTGTCCAGCCTCCAGGATACTGGCACGCCGATAGTACTGGGGACTGTGTTGCTTCCGGTGTGGTTAGTTAACTACTTAGTGGAAACACTGGGAGACCTGGTTCTAAAGAGGCTCAAGGCTCTGCTGTTGCTCGTTGCTGGGGTGCCTGTGCTTTTTTTCCTTTACTATTTCGGGAGCGTCATCAGAGTGCAGGTGATAATTGGACACGTCTGCGGATTTATCTACAGCGCATTGGACTACTTCAGTGCAGTTTGGGTGAGTGTTTGACTGAACGCCACACCCCTATAACAACAGTTACTTGCCCTGTACAGGAGCAAGGATGGAAATAAGATTCATTCCTTGGTTTCTTTCATTACAGGTTTTTATTACGACGAGCTTGATTCGCCACAGTGTAGCTCTAACAAGCGCAAGTGTTTCTTATTAAACACATTGTAAATGTGGCTTAGTTTTGCTTTTCACTTGTCACAGAATGCATTTGTTGATATAGTAATTGTGTTCAGTGTTTTCTCTTGAATGCTTTTTAGAAACACTAATTTACCCGTCACTGAAACGATTTTATTGAATGCATCTCTGTGTGGTAAGGTAACCTTGTTGTTGTTGTTGTTGTTGTTGTTTATCTTACTGCTCCAATGTACCATTAGTGTAAGATGTGAGGATTTTGTTTTTTGCATACAAACGAAAAAGTTATACAGCCGGGTCACTCTGTAAAAGAACAATCATGAACTCAGTCTCTTTCGTAGTACTATGATGGGATCAAAGCATTTTAATTTAAAATGCAATCAATCTTACTGCGTTCAGTTTACTGTATTTAGGTGTTTGTTCTGTTATAGCAGCCCAGCACTTAGGAATAAGGGAGAATACTTGTAGGACACTTTTTCGGACATGCCCTCATTCTGAAATATGCAAACAAAGACAAACTGTTTAGCCTTACCTCCAAAGCTAGTATGGGGTATATTATTAACAGTACAAATTCTGTTGCCAGTAAGAAACCTCCAAAAAGACTGCTGCCAGTAATTTAACATCTGGGCTGAAGAGAGAGAAATACATGTTTTCTTGACCTTAAGCGTACAGAAAGGGCAGTATGTGTGCGAATAATGAATTTGGAAGAACTGAGAACAGAGAGGATTTTTGAAAGGGTGTTCAATCGGATGTGTCTTAAAGTAGGGTTGGAATCCCTAGTTAAAGATATTGGAGTTTGATTGTAGTTTTGACAGGATGTGGTTAGCCAGGTGTTTGAGGGGGACAGTATCGCACAGTTTTGTGTGTAGTGCATGTTTGTGTGACTTAGAACAAAAAAGCTGTCTTTAGTAATGCAATTTGCAGCATTGGGCTTGCTGTAAGTGTTTATAGAAAACATTTTGCTACAATGGTAGCATGCAGTATTTAACTGGTAATAATGGCACATTTTACTGGTTTCACAGACCCCAATTAGCACTTATCTTTTTAACTGTTGTAACATTGGGTAAGCAGGTAGTCCAAAATTAGAGTCTGGGTCTGTTAAACTAGACAAATGGGTGCTCCATTGAGAGAAGAAATTACATAGATTGTTAATCGCTGGATAAAATTGCCTGTTTTGTGAAGCTGATCTTGTAATATAAGCACACAAATAACCCTACAGTTTGTGTGAAAATGTAATTATACCTGTAAGTATTGCACACATTCATAGATGGACAGTTGAACAGTATCACTTTGTTCTTCACTATATAGAGCAGTTTGCCCAATCTGGTCCAATTCATTCCAATTTGACATTAAATCATTTTCAGGATTTGCTGTGCTTCTATGGAACATAAACACAACTGAGTCAGCAAAGATTTCTATGCTGTGCAAGATGAACAGAGGAGTCTGGGCTGATGCTAGAACATTGTTATTTCTGCAGTACTCTGCCTATCCTAATCAATAAATCTTGATGGTAGTCCTTGCAATGCTGTGGAGAGACTGACCAGTGCAACCACAGAAAGCTGCTTGTCTGTATCATTTGTCTGGGTTATGGTTGACCACAATCTGTAGCAGACTTTTAAGATTGCAGGACCTATTGTTTTAAAGGGGAAACAGATTAACTATTTTAGCTTCAAAAGTCATTGAATTGATTTTTTTTTTTTTTTACCTTTCCTAATACTAAGTTGTTCTGGCTTCTGTTGCTCCAATATTGAGTTATTAGGACTTTTCTTTATATCTGTCTTTGGATTTAACAGACTTCCTTATTCTATTCAAATCAAGTGACAAAATGGCCTTTCAGGTAGGCTGGTCCCACCCTCTCTATATATGTAGGGTAGAGTAGGCTAGGCAAGCAGAGTTGAAAGGTCAAATTGTCACATACGGCTAGGCAGTAAAAATATTCCAGACAAGCCAAAAGCAAGTTCAAAGCCGGGTAAAAAGGTTTTTAGAGATCAAATATTTGAACATTAGAACCCAGGAACAACTCTAAATTATAGAAAGGGGGCGACAAATAAATAAAACAGGTACTTTTTCATTTGTCTTAAAACAAACTTTTTATTTTTTATAACTTCTTAATATTGCTGCCTCTCCTGTAGTACATAATTTTATTTGGTTATCTGGATCAACATGTTCTGGGTCATTAGTCAACACGAGAGTCTCTCCTGAAATAATTCCACTTCCACATCCCTCCCCTGTCTTCACACACTGAACTAAGTGTTTGCAGAACTTTATATTTCTCCTATAGAAATGTTTGCACTTTTCCCGTAGGTTTTGACCCTAGTTGTCGGTTACTTGTTGGCTGTGCTGTTCAAATGGACTCCCAGCACACAGCCTTATTTGAGAGCCATTTCTGTGCCTGTGTGGACGGTCCTTCTCTTCTATTTGGGTGAGTATGTATCACCTTGAGGTGTGAAGACCTGACAACACAAGGCTAACGCTGTCATTAGAACTGCAGGACTGCATTACAATTAGACACCCCAGTAATACTCAGAGGTTGCATAAGCGCCAAATGTTGCATCCTAGACACAAAATAAATCCATTGGACGGAAAAATATTTTGTCATGCGTTCATGAATGCATAGAATAGAAAGGGACGCAGACAGACATATTCATGGTAGTCTATTACCTGCAGCAATGATCGTAAAATACTTACTTGTTCAAAAAACTGTTCTGCAATATAACAGTATTGATTAAGTTACACTCCAGTCTTGTAGGTGGCATCAATAAGCTTCATATTTGGCTTTGCCAGCAATATTAAGGGTATTTACTTTTAGACCCTGTCCACACTACATAACCAATCTTGAGAACTGTACTCATTTAATTAAGTACCGTTTCATGTTTAGGCGAGCGTAGTGCGTGCACACACTAGTGCTATTAGAGTAGTTCAGTTATAGTTCCAAGGAGCGCAGTGAACATTGTAAATTAATGCGATAGTATCCCATCATGCACTATATTTTATTTTAAAATAGTGTTTTATGCCCCATATTAACAGAGGTCCACATTGATAACTAATAAAACAAGTATTTTGGAAAAAGTAAATGTGAACACACACACACAAGTAGGGTTTGAAGTTTGGGGTTCTTATTTTTAATCAGGTGACAAATTTATCTGATTCTGTTTCATAATTAAATTCAGAAAAAGCTGTTAATTGCAAAACAATCTTTGCTTTTGCCTTCATATCCTGCCTGAGTCTAATTCTGGTCCCTTTAATTTTATTTCAAACAGAGCTGACAAATTACGTGAATTGTTAATCCCCGATCCTACTTTTAACTCTCATTTCATTTTTGCAGTCGCCTATTTCAATGTTGTGTTTTTGTTATTTGCTGCACTAGTTTAACAGGGATGCCTGTACAGATTTTTTTAAGCATAAAAATGATTACCTAGTGCAGAGTGTACACTGACAGCAAGTCAGTTGTCAGTCAGAAGTTTTTTCTCATGGAGAAGATTGCTCACCTGCATCTTCTCAGCCATCTACTTCTAACTATGAGTACTACAGTGACTGAAGCAGTAGTAATGCACAAAAACACAAGTGAAAAATATGTTCTTATAATTTTGAATGGGAGATGAAGCATCTATGGCTTGTTTATTGAGACGACAAGATGTACTGTGTGTGAAAGAGCTGCTGAGCAAATAAATAAATAAAAAATACATATAGGCACGGATGCACAGACATGCCGATGCTGTTATTGGAATGCAGAAAAATATTAAAATACACCAAAATGAAGGCAACAGACAGTGCTTAGAATCCCGTCTCGTTGTCATGGGAACGTTCTACTGTTAGTATATATAACAAAGAAAAAAGTGTATCTGTGTTTATATGTATATCTATACACAGACAGATTTTTTTATTTATTTTTTTATTATTTTTTTTTTTAAACTGCTACATGCTATAGAGTTTAAACGCTCATAAAAAATTACCAAAATGCACATCCCTGGAGGGTAGTGTACTGTATATGGTTAAGTCTGCAGGACAAGAGGAACAATATTACTAAAATTTCCCACAATGCTCAGTTGTATTCCTTGTTGACTTTTTTCCAAAGTTTAACTTCAGTGGACATGTGTTCCATGTGAAACCAGACAGTTCAGGACAGCAAAACATTTTTGGTGTTTTTGCATACCGGTAACATTTTACAAAAAAAAAAAACGAACTTGTTATCAACCTGACGGTTTTTTTTGCTGCTTGTGGCAGTGTTAAGGTGGCCATGTGTTATCTTTTATGTTTTTCCTGTAACGTATGAGATGAAAGCAGTGAGGGTGTCACGGTGGCTACTGTGTGTGTATGTGTTTCTAGTGTCTCGCTCTGTTTGCAGCCTCAGTGACTGGCCCATGGCGGACCCCTGTCTTCTTGATCATCGTTTCCCTCATGATCGTGGGCACTCTACACGGAACACAGAAAGTCAGTGGGAAAAGTGAGTGGGTTTCGTTTTTCTAAAATTGAGGCTATGCCATTCGGGCCAAGGTGTCATTCAAGTTGTAAGAAGTCACTCCATTGGTACTTTGATAAAAAATACCTATTCCCAACAAAACCTTGACATGGGCAGAAAGCTAATTTTAAAGCTATGTCCTTCCTCTAGGTGGTGAGCTCTCCAGCAAAGTGCTTTTCATGGCTGCCAGCACCATCTCCATGGCGATCTCCTACAGTGGCCTGGTAGAGTCTCATGAACATCATCCTGCAGCCCCTCCCCCAGGTGACTAGTGACATTGAAGCTGCAATGTATATACATAACAGCTCCTGCTTTTTTAAGACCAGGAATACAAAGTTTAAAATTCTGTGTCATTTGTGTTCACAACAGCATTGACAGTAGGTGAAGGAGCTGGATAGCTCAGTAGATTGGCCTTCATTGTACTTGTGCAAGTTGTAACGCTGTGGATACATCTTTTAAAATAAAGACAGGGAAAGATTCAGTCATTATAATTTTATATAAACAGTACATTATGGTACATTACATGAAATAATATTGCTCTACATATGAAAGGTTAAGCATTTTCATTCCTTTGCCAAATGCTTGGATCATTGCCTGAAAGCTGTTGGATGCCAGCCAGTACAGATCAGTTCAAAGCCTGGATCATTTAGAGGCTGAAGGAGTAAGATATGGCTTTAAAGGTGTAATCTTTTAAAGTTATTAATTTGTAGATGGGAGAGTTTTGTCCCGTAGCTGCGAATAAGTTACACTGATAGACCAGGGGTTCCCAAACTTTTTTACCTGAGGCCCATCAGCTGCATTTGGCACTGCAGCCCACTATCAGCACTCCTTGGGAAAATGTCAAATTAAAACATTTTATATGTTTAAACCTGTAACATTATAAATCTAAACTATCCTTTATCCTTTATTAATTTGAATAAATATTGTGAAAGGTGGAAATCACGTAGAATATGCACAGAAATCATATAGAATATGCACACTTTAATTTTAGTAAATAAAATAAATTGCAAAAACTAGACAGACGTTTTTTTTTTTTTTCAAATCTTTAAATTAGGAACAGTTGAACATTTTAGAAATGCAGTTATTTTTCTTGGTCAAACAAGAAAGTGCATGTCTCTTATTATTCCCATTCATAAATACCTGATCAGGAATTACTTTTGAGTAAAACCAGTACAACGGGCACAAAAACTTAACTCTTGAATCCTAATTTCTGAACTCTGTGTAACTAAAACATCCAGCTGATACCTCTCACACTGAACTGTCAAGTACACAATACAGAAGGAAACTCTGAGATTATTCTTTTCCAACAAAACATATTCTGGCATTATTTTAAGTCGATTGTGAACAAGCCAGTAATCAATAAAATAGCAGCACTTTATCCAAACATTTTAATAAATCAGTTACCGGTATGTAACAAGATTTATCAGTTTGATTAATAACTTGATTGAGTTAATATTGAAACATGCATCAAAGTACTCAATATTTTTTAATGTTAATAGGTAATTAGTGACAAAAAACGTATTCGTCATAGGCATCAGTTGAATTTTTAAATGAATGTTATCAAGTACAAAAGTTAGTATGAAAACATTTCTACAAAAGAAAAAATGCATTCCAGCACCTCAAAACTGAGCCCACAGCTACAAATGCATTTAAACTCCTGCAGCTGGCTTTTTTGTTCTTTATACTTTGCAAAAGTATTCTTTGGTAGCGGAGTCGACATATTGTAATTTTATTAATACTGAACACACTGTTAACATTTGCCAGCAGAGCGATCACATGACACACACTTAACACTGCCCTATTGTCAGAGCTCTCGCTCTACATCCCGCCTACAGGTAGGCAATCTGTTAGCTCTGATTTGTGAATTTCTGCTTTGATTGACAGTCCGTCAATACTGCCTTGCTACACTTTATTTTTCTACAGTTACAGCTGCCGCCGGCACCTGCTTTTCGCTACTAATAGAAAAAAAAATAAAAAAAATGTCACTGATCCTGCGGCCCACCTGGGACTGTGAGCCGCGGACCACGGTTTGGGAACCCCTGCATTAGACGAGGCTTTTAAAAAGTTTTGTATTTCACATTTGGGTTAACTCAGAATGTATCACATGTTATGGATGATGATCATTTAGGTGAATAATTCCATTGCTCCATGCCAATGATATTTCCCTCTTGTAGGATCCGGGAATGAGAGTACCCCCTCCTCCAGCTCCTCTCCTCCCTCCGGTTCCAGTGGCCGACTGCGGCCTGACTTCTGCATCTTCCTGCAGAAGAAGCGGAAGACCAGCGATATCTACTTCGTGCTACTGGTCTGGGCCATCGTCCTGGTGCAGCTCTGGCTCAACCTGTGGATTCTGCAGCTGCTTCCTGTGCCCGTAGCTGGTAATTTAGCTGATGGAAGACATAACCACCAAGGAGACAGTAAAGACATTGATATACTTTTCTTTTCCATACATACATGAAAGTACACAGAGTGCTGTGTTCATTTCACTCCTGAGGATGTCCGTCCTCATTTAAGGAATAACCACTGTGCTCCAGGAACCTATATGTATACTGACATCCATTTTAACCACAGACTTTGTCCCATGGTGGTTATGTACCAATAGTAAAATTGTTTGACAGTGTTTAGACTCTAATGAATTGGTTTGGTCAGCCTTTTCAACAGCATCCGAAGAAGCCCCCCGCCCCGTCTGCCGGAACCGTATTGCTCATAGTGTTTGAGTCTAGACACATTGTCACTCAAAAACAAGAGCACACTTTTCACTTTAATTGTCATGCTCTGCTCTGTTTGGGGTGTATTTACATAACACATGATGTCATTTTTTACCCAGTGAAAACCGCTGTAATACAATAATGCAGCATCGGTGGTAATACAAGCTTTTTGCTTTTTTAATACATTTATTTGTATTCATATGTTGGTAAAGTTTCCATTTTTATTATTAAAATGCCACCTCCAAGTTATTAGAGGGTATACTGTGATTATTGTAAAAAATAAATGTGACAAGATGATCTTGCTCACGTACGAATGTTAAAAATAAAGCTAAAGATAAAGCTCCCAGCTTTTTTTCTTTACAAAACACTGCATTAAGACACTATGGGCCTCATTTATGAAAGGGAACTAAACATTGTGGTGCACCATAATTGCAATTAGTGTACACGTTAATGATTTCTGAATTTACTTATGCAATTTGAAAACTTTAGGTTATTAACTGATTATTTTAACTAGGTCATTTCAGCTTTAACTGCAGCCTATTTAAAAACTTGCAATTTACAACAAAAAAAAGTATTTTTTTGATTTACTTTTTTATACAGGATTATACAGAGATTAATGCACATAGAGCAATAATATGTGTTATTTATTTTGCCAGTTGCAGTAAAGTATGTAAAGATCTTTTTTAATGTGTCTGGCACAGGTGCAAACGAGTCCTCTAGGGTTCCGATGCATTTCTAACTATCGTGTATTCATGTCTTCTGTGTGTCATTAAAAGCTGTAGCTATTCATGTGTATAATACAACTGCTTGTCCTGTGAAAGCTCACAGGGAATTATATTCAATTTCCCACACAGAGGACAGGTTTACAGGACATGAAAGTGGGTGGCAGGTTGCTGGCTTCCCCAATGTGATGGGTGCTATTGATTGTACTCACATAGCACTGTCATCCTGATCCATGAAGCCTGCTCTGCAGGGTGACAATGCCGACAAGGAAGATACTTGAATCACATCAGTCAATATTTCTTGAGTAGCAGAACAAAAAGAAAAATATGTCATTGTACAATATTACTTTTATTGTATATGCATTAAAGGAGAAAGGAAAAAGGCACATTTAGTGCGTGTGCTATGGCATGTAAGTGAGCCAAATCTTGTGCATATAAGTGAATGCATTCTCCAGGTTGGTGGATATTTGGTTAAATGTGTTATACCTTTCTATATAAAGTTCTCAGTTATAAATACAGTATATTAAATGTCTAATTCCCACGATCAGCTTTGCTGCTTAGTTACAATTTAGGCTCCTGTTTGTACTTCTGCCCTCCATTTCAAACTTATAAATAAGTAATGTTATAATTTTATTCAAAGTCATATTTACCGTACTTTAGATTCCCCCCCGATACTGGTTTACTTAAAGATTTAGTTAGAATAATGAAGATAAAGCCAACATCACCACCTGGTAAATACAGGTGTCATTACACAGCACATTTAAGTTAACTCCCAGCACACGCTCGCGAGTGCTCCAGTAACCAGTTTGCACGTGTAATGTACATGTAATGTTTTTGGTAAATTACAGTAACAATGCTAACTCATTTTTTTACAAAAATTATAATAAAAATATAAAATAATAATGTACTTTTACAAGTCCCTTTTGCTGTTGCTACATAACTACTAAGAGAAAAAGGGTAATAATTTCAAAGTGATTACTCTTTAATAAAATTAATTTTTACTCAAACCAAACAACTTAAGTGCTATTATTTTTCTGTTTTTAAGCACACTAAAAGTTTTTGCCCCTCCGTTTAGTATCATCAAAAAAAAAAAAAAATAGGAGTTAAAGCCTGGCGTAAACTCTTTGAAAATGTGGCCCAAAGTCTTTTGTTGCAATCCTTGAATTAGGACAGCCTTCCACATGAGTGAAATTAAGACAGCACTGTCATGTATGTATGAAAAGAAAATAATGGTTTAAACCTGTATGTTTGTTCAGCTGGTCTCTCTGCTCTCCATGTTGTTGACAGTGTGGGTTGTGAAGAAGCTGGTCCAGCACTTCGGTCTAATGAACTTTGCCAAGAGAAACCTGGTTTCCGGGTGGGAGATGTTTGAGAAATCTTTGATGGAGCGGCAGGACGCGCTGGCTCCGGGGCCCATCAAGGGCCTGGGACGCTTTCTTGTAAAAGTCGACACAAAGGTAATGCCCCCCTGCTCTGTGGAACACAAACAGTCCTTTAGGAATCAAGGCAGTGTTCTTTCAAAGAAAACTATTTCAAAAGAACTGTGCTGGGGGAGCTAACGTACGATTACACAGATATTTTGCTCCCCACTTGATATTGATTGTTCTTAAAAGGGAAAAAGACTCCTGTCATATGCAGCAGCTAATAGATGTCTCAGGGCTGTATAATACAGTATAGATAGATTCAGGGTAGCTTTGGGAATGGACAGCTTGAATCTCAAACTATTTCTAATGTTCTTTGTTGGTGTGTTAGTTTCTCTCAAACACCTGTTTTGTATTAGTTACAACAATAGACAAACTTCACAGTGTAGACAACATAATTGAGATGATGTGCGTCACTTAACTCTAGCAAGTATTGCTGTAAGAAGTCATTTAAAAAGGACAAAATGGAACAGATGGTTACAGCTGTGGTCTGTCCACATGGATATTTAAAACACTTAGGACTATATTTTGAGTGTTTACTGCATTCTTTAATTAACTCCATATTTTTTTGAGAGGTCGGAAAAAAAATCATGTTAATAAAAAATCAAAATGCCTACAGAGCTTAAGAGAATTTGAAACATATAACTATGTTGTTTGGTTCTATTTTTGTAAAATGAACAGGTGTTTTAACTCTTTCAAAATACAGGAGTTCATAAAGACTGGAATAAACATTTTCAAACTATGACCGTTAACGTGTGCCTTTGATTTGTGTCCATGTTTTTCTTCAATAATCCCTCCCAATGTCTTCTTGTCTTCTTCCTAAAGCTGTGGCATTGGCTTAACAAGCAGGTAATACTAGGATGGCGGAACAATGGAGTTTGTGTGTGTGTGCTTGCCCAATAGAAGCCTGCATTGCTACTTTTCTATCCACTATTCACCTTTCCCATTCTTCTTAATTTGCTGTTAAAAGTCATGGGCTCCAGGTTTTTTAAATTTACTGGTATCTAAAATTTAAAGTAAGCTACAGAAGGATGCTGGTGTCTGTGTTGAGCATTTTGTAAAACAACAAAGTTTTCATGCAGCTAATGTGACAATAGCTGGATATGGGGGATTTATTTCCTTAAGAGGAAATCCTTCGTGTGAGGCTACACCACTTGTCAATTATAAGATCTAAGTAAAAAAAAAAATAAAAAAGTGATAAAATCGATACATTAGAGACTACTATACTAATTGAGGACCATGCATGTTTTAACAGTAAACATATCATTACCATAATATTTTAATATTAGTTTTGCATTTAATTTACAAGTAGGTATACCTGCTTTTGTCTTGTATTACTGTAATAAACTATCCATTTCACTTTTCTGTTTGATAAAGATCTAGTTAGTAATCTAATTCAGCTAAATAAAAGGCCTTCTGTAATTTGTCTAAGATTTTTGCATGAAAGAGTTGCATGAAAAGCAAGCACACCCTTTTAGACTGTGGTTGGCTGAAATGGTGGTTTCAGGTTAAAAGATTTAGCACTCTGCCTTTTTGAATACTAATAATTTGATGCTTCCCTGTCAGCAGTGGGCTATGGCTATTTATCTCAATGGTATCTGCTTGGATTGCTGTAGTTTTGTACTTGGTAGTCAACTGACAGAAAAATGAATCGTTGATGAAGCTTTTTGAAAAAAAAAAAAAAAAGTAGCTACTACAGTAAACAGAAAAGCCATTATAGCCACCCTGACTGACATGGTGCGAATGGACAAATTGTTGCTGCCCTCCCCTAGTGAAGTCAATTAGTTTTCAGACACTATTTGGTCTTGCTTATGTGTCTTCTGCCTTGGTGTGGGAAGTGGTCCCACAGGGTCAAAATAACAAAGCTTACTGTATATCCAGAAATACACAGATGTGCTTTTCCTTTCTGTTCCAGTAGATGTCTCTTTTGAGTCAGTGGTGGTGTTTTGGGGTGGGGGGGTATATATATAAAAAAAAAAGGCTGTTTTAATTTCAGACGGGATTCAGGCAAACATCAGGTTTGAAAATGGAAAGGGTTCTTAACTATACGGAAGGCTTTGTTTAAGTAAATGAACTTTACACACAGTCTAAAATGGTATTTTAACCTAATATATCCACGCAGCTGTGAATGTATTCTTTTGGGCAGCATGGAGAAACCTGCGGTACAAGGTTGTTCGGTTATTGTTGTTCAAATGATATGGCTTGTGATGGATCAAACAAAAGACCCAAGGATCATTGGCTGAACTAGTTATGTCAGTTTGAAAGGTATTAACTTCCCTTGCATAGTCTCCAGTTTAAAAATGCAGTTTTTATACTTTGTCAGCATATGCAGATATTGTAGTATGACATGAAAAAAAAGGTATGGTAGGTCACGTGGTCTGGATCCAGCTAGACTATTGGAGTAAAACTGGGCTACAGCACAGGAGGTGTTCCTGTACCAGGGAAGACATTTCTACTTTATTTGGTTGTCTTTGAAATATCTGCATATTCCAAATTGAGGTGTAAATTACAAGCAGAGAGCTAAAAGATCTTCAACAGAAATGATGATGCTTGTGCTATGGATTTGGAGGCCTTGGATAGCACTTTAAGATTTCAGCCAGCGTTGCTTGGTTCCCTGTCACACTGTGATATAGTTAACCCTAACAGTACAGTACAGAAGTACAGAAACCCGGACCAGAGAGTACAGTTGGAAATGAAGTGGAGAGAGACTAAGGACATTGGAAAGGAGACACTTCTTCATGTTGTTGAGGCAAAATCACTTGGATCCTTTAAGACCCTCTTATGTTCTCTGTTGTCAACTAAGACTAAGGCATCTTCCAAGTCCTGAATCCACTCAACGCAGCTACAGCACATTGGGTAGGACTGCTAAAATTCAAACCACAGGCATCAATCTCCTGCTCTGCATTTACTGTAAAATAACATATTGTTAACTAATGATGGATCATTAAAATTGTACATCCCTAATTTTACATAGAATTAAGTAGCAGCCTTATAGGCTGCATTTTGATGGAAAGAAGTGCCAACTCAGTCTGCCAAATTCCATAAAAAATACTCCAGGAAAGCCTTAAAATGCAACTGAAAACAGGAATGTGCTTTTAATATTATATATACTTGAGGCTCTGAATAGGGCACCAGGGCAATTAATCAATCACTGATCAATACAAAATAAATGCCAAGGCTATTTATAATCTATGAATCGATAAGGAGCTCCATGTCTATTGTTTAGTGACTGTATAACCTCTCTATGTTAATCACATATTAACTGACTTGATGAAATTGTATATGGAATGTACTAACATATAATATAGTGAACCACCTTGATGTGCTTTACTGCTTAATAACCATGTAGTAATACAGACATCGCTATTGGAAAGTGGAGCCATAGTACCTTTTATAATGAACCATTTCAGGTTTTACTAGTAGCTTAATTATATCAAACCATAGGCGTTTTGAGTGTCTCATAAGATCATGAAAATCCTGGAATGGCTTGAATTGGATCCACAAAACTAAAACTCCAAATCCTTGCTACAGGTGTCAGAATTTAACCAAGGCCACACGGGGTACAAAATCAGTCAGAGTTTGCTGTGCATTACTGGTGGCTGTCTTGATTTGTATTTGCTGTGGTCTGCAGTTTTTGATTGAGATTGTGCTGTTTCAAAGGACTTCTGCCACACACACTAACTTTCATAACATTCAAAAGCCGAACTTTGAATAATTTTCATCCGCAGACAAAAGGGTTGGCATCCTACACTTTTTGCACCTAAATTCAAGGTAACAGGTTAAGGACAAGCATTGAGTAAACTTTAACAACTTTATAATAAAACCAAAAGCTAAATACACAATTTAATAATTTAATTAAAAAATCTTCTAAATAAGATTCTCTTGCTTGCGTACCCATAATTTTCTTGTGACGTCCACTTCTTTCAAGTGTTTCAAGTTGAATTTGTTCTTTTGCATTTCTTGATTATTTATCGATTTGTGGATTTTGGTATTACATATTTCTTTGATATTGTTCTGTAGGATTTGCTGTGTTATATAAAAACAAGTGCTTTTCTTGAACATGAATCCAGCTCTGTTGTCTTGACCATCATATGCTGTGTTGCCAAAAGGTTCTTCTTCAACGGATGTTGGAAATAATTACCACTTTTTTGATTATTGACATTAATGAAGCTTAATTACTATGTAATGGTTTTCAGTCAGTGAATATATATATATATATATATATATATATATATATATATATATATATATATATATATATATATATATATATAATAACTTCCATCGGCGGTTAGGTTTTTTATAAATAATAAAAATTGGTTAAATTATAACAGGTTTTTTTTTTTTTTTTTTTTTTTAGCTCAGCTCACTGCTACCACCCCTGCGCTGACTCAGGAGGGGCGAATATGAACACACGCTGTCCTCCGAAGAGTGTGCTGTTAGCTGCCCGCTTTTTTACACACTGCAGACTCACCATGCAGCCACCCAAAGCTACAATGTTGGAGGACAATGTAGCTCTGGGCAGCTTACAGGCAAGCCCGTAGGTGCCCAGCCAGACCGCAGGGGTCGCTGGTGCACGGTGAGCCAAGGACATTCTGGCTGACCTAACCCTCCCGCCACCCGAGCAGCGCTCGGCCAATTGTGCACCGCCCCCTAGGAGCTCCCGTCCTCGGTCGGCAAAGGAATAGCCTCGACTTGAACTGGCGACTTCCAGACTATGGGGTGCATCCTGCACCCGTGCCTTTAGTGGATGCGCCACTTGAAAGCCCCAATGAATATACATTTTAATTAGTTCAATTACATTTTTACAAATTTTTTATGTAAAGGTGCCAATACTTTTGTCATGAACAGATATTTGAAATTACTTGTTTCTTTTATCTTTTTTTTTTTTTTTTTTAATGAAGATTGTTTGTTATATTAGACATTGTGCATTTTTGGTCTTTGGCATATTAATTAGTGGCTAATGTTCACCAGAAGCTTGTATTTAATGTATTTTATTCAGTGATCTTATTATGAAAATGGTACATTTGTTACATTGATAAGTTAGACTGTTGCAGGGCTCAAGATTGTTATGGTGAGGGGTTTGTCCAAAACTAATGGCTCTGTCTAAAAAGTTGTTGTTCAACGTCTCAGTGGATCAGCAGACCTGTGTTGCGGGTGTGACACAGGTTTCTCCATGTGTTGAGCAGCTCCTGTGTGTATGAGACCCCCAGAACCATTCCCTGGCAGTCACATGCTGTCTTTTTCTCTTTGCAGATGATCATCTGGCTGGAGAGGTCACTGGATAAACTAATCAGTATTTTCATCATCCTCCTGCTGGTCATGGGGACCTTACTGCTGGCCCTGCTGCTCACTGCAAAGGTAGAGTGTGGAAAGAGGAGCCTTCTGATATAATAATTCACGCACACACACAGAGACAGACAGACATATGCACACAGAGACAGACAGGCGCACACAGATGGATGCACACAGAGACAGCATGTTTAATAATCTGACCAGTATATTTTTCCTTTTGGACAAACCTGAGGAAGGTGGTATTTTTGCGGTGTGACCAGCATGAAAATGACAAATGAAAATGAAAATTGGGGTGTGGGGAGTCTAAAAGAAATTCCAGAGTGCGACGCACGGCCATTATGCAAAGGGGCGACAAAAACTATTTGTTTCCCCACACTGACTGACTCACAATGAAAAAACTACACTAGAGCACTGAAACTGGTGGTCCAGTCACCACTTTACTTTGTGCATATAGGTTTCGAAAAGTAGGAGAAATGACCATACCTCTGCTTCACCTTTCAGGTACACCAGGAGAGTGTACATATCATTGAAGTGACCAGTGGCCTGATCAACGAGACCGTCGCAAACCACCCAGAGTGGGCCAAGTAAGCAAAGTGACTCTGTCTATATGTGGAGAATGTCTTAGGTTTCATGTTCAAATGTGCATGTTTTAATCACAGTAAATCTCTTCTTGTGCTGAGGATTAAAGCCACCCCACAGCTGCATGCTGTATCGGCAGAGAAGTTCAACAGGTCCCAAGGTTGACTCGGCCTAAAAGCTATGCCTCGCACTGCACTTCCATCACCGTAGCTGACTTTAAAATATTCATGCTAACAGGGCCAATCCCCTTTTTGACTCTGCTTTTTAATAAAGCCATTCACTGTGCTTAGAAATACAAGTTAGCAAACAACCCTTGCAGTGCTGCAGAGCTGTATACAGGTCTAGGTAAGAGAACTCCACTCAGAACTGCAATACACTAATATAACATACTAAAATGTATGTCTATGCCCATTTTCATGTATGTTTCAATATAAGACATTTAATAACAGGTAGGTAACCTAGGGGTTGTCTGTTTGAAAGAGGGGTTGTCTTTTGAAAGAGTTTAACACTATTTTATAGCCAGTAACACGTTAAATTTTGGCAACTACTGTCTGGTCCCACTTCATTAGTGATCAGTGGTTTATTTTTTTTGGCAACGTTGCATCAGCCAATAAAAAGTCACTTTGTGTCAAGGAAGAGGGTGACGACATTGGGTTGCTTCTGTACTCTGCTTCACCAAGCAGGTGGCTGGGTGGTTTGTGCCGGCCCCAAATGGATTGAGTGGGTCTGAACTCTGGACTCTTGTTGGATGCTGGCCCCAGGCTGCACTGTGGATGTGAGTCAGCAGTAGGCTGTTTTGTAGTCTCTGTTCAGTGCAGCCTCACTCAGCAGGGTTTGCTGGTTGGCTGTAAGCTTATCCGCTGGGGTACAGAGATTACTACTTTGAAGCTAAAATTCAAAGGTGAGATTTCTGAGAGGAATAAAACAAAGCAAGGAAAAACTGAGTTTCAAGGAGGAGCTGATCAGTTGCCATTTAGAGCAGTTTCTTGCTACGTTGTGGAGTTTACTACAAAACTCATTACTTGGAAAAATAATGGGTGAACACGGATTTATGGACATGTTTATAAAAATAGCAAAGCAATATTGATTTTATGTTTAAAAATATATATTCAGCAATACATACAACACATCAGGCAGCAACCCTAAGTAATGTGTAACTCTGTTCTATATTCAGTTCAGGAAAACTTTAAACATAGTATGTTATTATGAAGTATTAGGAAATAAACGATGCAAGCTTTGTAGTGTACCCTGTGTTTCTGTTTCTGACTCAATTTACCAAAATGTAATCCTTTCTGTATTTCTTTTTTCCCCACACAAGTATGCTTCCAGAATCTCAGGTAGTTCAAAAGGCAGTAAATTCTGCTGCTAATAACGTCTATCAGTATGGGAGAGAGTGGATAACGAACAAGGTACGAAGGGTTTTCATTGTAACTTCCCAAACTACAGAATAACCCAAAATAGTATTTCCCATCACAGCAGCTACTGTAACAGAATGATGCCAGTAAGTTCATGTAAATTATGCAATTTCATCCTTTATGCCAGTGGTCGGCAAATGGCGGCCCGCGGGCCAGATCCGGTCCTTGGAAAGGTGTCGCCTGGCTCGCGGCTGCCTCCTGGCAGGGCTGTATCAAGGGCTGAGCGAGAGCTGATTCCGATAGCAATTCCAAAGTACAGTACTTGTTGATTGTGATGATACATTTATGCCTCACTAATGGTACTGGAATCCTCATATGATAGACATTGCGTTATGACAAATTTAATGAGAAAAATTGCACTTTCATTCTGCGATCAGCTTTAGAGCATCAGGTGTAGTAGACCTCTATAAAGATTCTCGTGTCGGCCTGTTTCTTGCATCTGTTTTTATTATTGCATTCATTATGGAATAAGCCGCTTCGCATGTGTAAGTAGATCCAAACATGGAGAGCAAAAACAGAGCCAGAGGTAGTTGTCTGGATATATATAGACGGACCAGAATGATTCCAGATTTGCTTTGTTAATAAATTCAGTTTTCAGCAACGACGATATCTGCAGATACACTGCTAGTTGTAGTTGTTGCTTCGTCGATTGCAGGAAGCACTTGCTTTACATGGGATGAGAAATCCCCATCGGGGGTAATTGACAACAGATCACGGACAAAAATGATATGTACCTGGGAATGCTGAAGTTGTCTTTCAGCTGTACAATAAAGTCTGTCATCGTTAGGAGTCATTTTGAGTTACACTTACAACATATCAGAATTTTAAACTAAACTAATGTGTATCTTAATAGCAACAACACAGATGCTTTATTATTTTACTGATATTTATTTGGAGGTTACAAAGACATACTATCACAATTGTTACTTATTTTTTCCTTTTTGGTTTGTTTTGCAAGTGGCCCGCTCTGCGGCTGCCTGCAGGTCATTTGGCACGCCGTCAAATTTAATTGCCGACCACTGCTTTACGTGATGTGGCATAGACTCAACAAGGTGCTGGAAGGTGTCTTGAGAGATGTTAATCAATTAATTAATTAATATTTCACACAATTGGTGCATAGAGGTAGGCAGAGGATTGGGACGATGAATGTGCCATTCAAGTTCATCCCAAACTTGCTTCATTGGATTGATGTATGTCACACTTATTATTTTTAGATATACTGGTCATCCAAATGTGATGAATCTTGGGATTGACATTAGTCAGCACATCTTTTTGAGACTCGATATATATCTTTGCCAGTGTGCTAAAGTCAGTTTTTAGTCCCTTTTCTTCAGATGGTATAGTTTTCAAACATGGGCACAGCAGACATGGGAGCAAGAGCTTTAGCAATGGTTAAAGTACATGTTTTTGTTTCTTTCTTTCCTTTTTTTTGTAGCTACACAAGATTTTAGGGGAGAAGGTTAATAATACGGCTGTGATTGAGAAACAAGTCCTGGAGCTGTGGGACCGGCTCTATCAGTCCTGGTTTGTGAAGGTGGGAGATTCATAAAGAGGAAGCAGCTTCACTTGCCATTTGAATTGTTTGTTTTACATTTACTGTTTTATAGGGTTTGCAGTAATTCACAGTGACTGTGGGTTATTTAATTATCATTGTTATCTAAATCAGGCTTTACCTGGCTTTAAGCAGCATTAAGCTTGTCTGAAGAAATGTGCCAGGACAGAACAGCCTTCCTTGTTGTATTCAAGTCACGTGACCTTTCAACTACATAGTAGGTGGGGCTGGTATAGTTGAAGGTCATGATTTGAATTGAATGAAGAAGGCTGTCCAGTCACAGTATTCAGGATTCTCCAGACATGCTCAAAGCATTTCAAAGTAAAGACAGATACAGAAACAATGATATTAACTCAGTGTATGAGCAAAAGAAACCAGAACAACTCAGAATGATTGCAAACACCACACGATTGTAAAAGAAATGTCAAAAAGCAATTCAAATTACATGTTAAGATAATAACCTATATTGTTTTAATTTATAGTAAATATATAAGACCCATAGATATATACTGTAAAATATCATTGGCGTTCTCATGTAAACCTCCAATTTTCTTTTTTCCTGAGCTTTGCAGCGATCAGATTCATAGGTTTAAAATAACTTTTGCTAAGAAAACAAATTGAATTTCAGTAGTACGTAACTTTGCAAAAAGAGAGAATCTTGGCAATACATGTGAAAGCACGGGAGCTGAATGCTGAAATAATTTTTTTATTTGTATATTTTAATGCAGAACATCACCCACTCAGGACGACACCGCAGTCACAAGTTACAAATTAACCGTCAGAACAGCTGGCTGGGAGACATACTGGACTGGCAGGACATTGCTTCCTTTGTGCACGAGAACATTGAAACCTTCTTATCTGTAAGTGTGATAGACAGCATCAACAACATGCATAAACATTTTAATATATCTTTGGCCACTGCATATGTCATTAGGATTTTTCCATATGAGTTGTGACTAAGGGGTGTACCACTAATATATGTATATATGTTGTAGTCAAAAGTTTACATACCCCAATGGAAATGTATAATTTCTAGAAATTTCTCAAAACAAATAATTAAAAGAAAAATATTTTGTAGCAAAACTTTTGCGTTAGTGGATGAGGAAAAAAAATTTACAAGAATTTGCAAAACTAATTCAAAAGCATTCATACCCTTTGATGCTATGATAGTATTGTCTACAAGGTGCTAGAAATTTAAAGATGATAATGCAGTACCTAATTCTAGAAAAGTCTACAAAATGCTGGGTTGTAGGTGAATATTCTTAGAGAGTATAAAAGGCTTAGACATGGGATGATTGCTGTCATTACGTTAAGTCAATATGGGAAAAAGTAAAAACTGAAAACCTTAGGCAGAAAATTATTTGTTGTTATAAAGCTGGAGAAGGATACAAGAAGATTTCCAAGCATTTGAGTATCCCAATTTCTCCTACTGTTTATATTATCAAGAAGTACAATATTCATGGCACTGACACTCCCTCTGTCTGGAAAAAAGAAGGTTCTTTCACCAAGAACAAGTACAGGAATTGTGAGGAAGGTTAATAAGAATCTGAGATTGACAGCCAAAGACATTCAAAGTGAACTGGCTGCAAGTGAGACTGGGGTTTCCATTTCAATCACAGGTCCAGTATTGCATGGTGACGGTCTCAATGGTCGCAGGCCAAGTTAAAAGCCACTCTTAGGAAAACGTCACAAAGACAATCGCTTAAAGTTTGCAAAACAGCATTTGAATAATGGATATGAGTCAAAGGTTTTGTGGAGTGATGAATCAAAAATCGATCTATTTGGTCACGCTGACAGTCAATAGTTGGAGAAAGCATGGAGGTGGTAATATCCTTCTTTGGGACTGTTTTTCCTCTAATGGCACAGGAAATTTAGTTCCAATCCATATATATATATATATATATATATATATATATATATATATATATATATATATATATATATATATATATATTTTTTTTTTTTTTTTTTTTTTTTTTTTTTTTTTTTTATTTTATTTTTTTTTAAGAAATCAATTCCATTAAACAGTTGTGATATTCATACTCTAGATGGTAAGGTCAGTTGCTGTGTCAGCAAACAAGCTATTTTTGAAGAGGATCCACAAGATTAGGTTTATTCCAAGCAGTGGATGGTTTGACTCTATAGACTGCCTGTAAGAGTTAGCATGGTTAACTGAAATGTACAGTCACGGGAGGTGAAAGAGTAGTGGTGAAAGCAACAAGCGGAAGCAAAGATGAGTGTTTCCCCTTCTACACCTCCGAGGAGTCAGCACAGGCTAGACAGTTTGTGGTTTGGATTATTATTGTTTGATCACCATGTTTGGAGGGATTATTGAAAATGTATTGCATTTGGTACCTTCCATTATGCTACTACCCCCGATTGATCTAATGAAGATGAATTTGTTGAAAATTTGCACAAACGTTATACTTTTTTTAAAATGTATTTTTTTATTATTCCACACACACCTGAATTACCTTGGAAAACATGTTTGGGGTTTTGATTACACTAAACATAGACAAGTATTATTATCTACTGTAGTCAATATGTGTTATTTATATAATTTCTCAGGGGAGAAAACCTTGTTTTCTAAGTTGTGTTCTTTTTCATATACCAGTTGCGGGGTCAGTAAAAACAAGTTATATTTATTGTCTGCACCCTTTGGCATCTAGATGGTGTATTACAATAAGGAAATCCTTCCTGAATGTATTGATAACTTGTGGCTTCAGATGCCAAATCAATCATCCTTCTGAATGTACTGTTGCTTGTTAAACTGGCAACACTCTATAAACTAAATATGTAATTAGCTTTCACTGACAATGCATAATTTCCATGTTAATTGCTAAAACATTTAATGAAAGGTATTGCATGCCACTCAGGGGAATGTCATTAAATTCGATAAAAGATTAATGGAGTGTGTTTGTACTTCTGGTCACCACTGTATGCGTGTGTATGTTTAAATATCCAAACCCCTTGATAACTTGCTGTACACTTCTGTAGCCTGCCTATGTGATTGCTGCAGACCCAGAAGATCCAACAAACGTAGCTTTAGATCAAAAGGAAGCTGAAGTACAGCCTTTCCTTTACAGCTCTGTGTCCTCACTGTTCTTTCTGTAGATCCTGGAGTCCTTGTGGATTGTCATGAGCCATAATGTCAGCCTGCTCTTCACCACCACCACCACACTGCTGACCGTGCTCTTCCACAGTGGAACAGCGCTGCTAAACTTTGCACTGTCTGTGGTAAGGAGGTTTATTTATTAGTTTTACTAAAAAGTATTAACACACACACACACACACACACACACACACACACACACACACACACACACACCACTCATGGCCTAGTAGGATGGGTTGGTAAACTTAACGTCCATCAGTCCATAAAGTCCATCACCTCTGGAGGCTGGGTTCAAATCCAAGAAAGTTACAAAAAGACCCTGTTGGTATTATTCATCAGTATATGATTATTTGACTGTATTTGTGGATTTTGTTTTATGTAAGATTTTATTAACTTTTTTTGCATTGTTTTCTTCTGTCTATTTTATATACATGTGCCCTCATAAACCATTAACAGTCAGGATCCAGAAAAGCAGTGACAATTTAATGTAAACACAGACTTCCTTGCTGAAGCTGTATGACTTTGTTTTTAAAAAAAGGCTATTGCTGAAACAAAAATTGGTTTTACATGTTCTGAGATTTTCTCTTTTCTCCCTCTTTCTCTCTGACTTTGTTTCTCTCCCCCTCTGTTCTCTTTCCTATACTACATTAAAAACACAATAATATGATGATAGATCTTCACTCCCGAACAACCAAAACAATGCAACATTACATCGGAAATTAGAAATCGCTAAACCTTCTGATGTCTTCTTGCTGCCCCCCAGTGGTAGTAAAAAGCATAGCGGGTTTTAAATGTACTGACATGAAACCCAGGCTCAGGACAAGGATCATAGAAACACAGCGGTATGTCTTTTGGTTATTATTAACCAGCGTGTGTAGGAGAACTACGGTGCGGTTTGATAATCATACAAGCTGCCTTGTACTGTATGTTAATGTGATTTGAGTACTGTAATGTGTGTGTTTCTTTTTCTGGTAGGTGATTTTCTTGACCACGCTGTTTTACCTGCTGAGCTCCAGTGGTGAATACTATAAACCTGTGAAATGGGTGATCAGCCTGACGCCACTGTCCCAGCCAGGACCCTCCTCCAATATAGTCGGTCAGTCTGTGGAGGAAGCTATACGGTGAGTGCAGTGCAGTGTACAGCCTCCTTTCTTCTGTCAGTTTAGTGTTGACCCCGCTCCACCTCAACTTAATACAAATTCTGATGAAGATTGAGAGATGAAATCGCAGTTAAGGATGTGTCTTATCTTGTGTACAGATGTCATGTGGTATACAGAACATACGACACAATTGTAAAGGAAAAAAAAAACAACAGCACTTTGGTAGCTTTAATAGTAGTTCGTGAGTGTGCAGGGTGTCTTGTAATACAATACCAATTATTGTAAACATCAAAAACAAGGGAAAGGCAGTACAAAAAACATGAAGCTACTTACTATTGAAATTATTGTTATACTAAATTAAAACAAATCTCACCATCTAACCTGTACTGTAAAACTTTTTTTTTTAAATCCATGATACACCCCGCCTTCAATTTTAAAAGACTAGCTCTTAGCACTTTTATTTCATGCTTTTTTTCCTATCCGAACTCCAGTGTGATAACCTTGCCCGATCTTTATTCCCATGTGTGTTTCATCATTGATTAAAATCAAGTTTATGAACTCACTAATCATTAGCTTGACATTCACTTTTAATAAGACAGGGAAGTCATTAATGTTGGAGCAACCGCGCACATGTTTAATTAAACTGCTCTCCGCATGATCTGTTTGTGACAGCTGTGGACTGGAATAGAACTCATGTCAGCTAGAAAAGAAAGTCCTTTAAAAAATAAATCTATAATCACAAGATTATAGTTGTTTACGTGTGGTATAAACAGAAAACACAATTGTGGTAAATTAGAAAAGCAGTTTTAAAATATGGTTTTACAAAACAGTACGTTCACAAATAGAACACCAGATGTGATTTATTAACATTGTTTTTAAAGTGACGACTAGTCGACCTGATTGATTATGTTTGACACTGTTCCACACTCTCAAAATAATATTAGTTCTACCACTAGTGTGTAGTTTTGTCCAAACTTTCAATGCTCAACATAATGAATTGTATTTTATTTGCTTTAGAAATGTACAGTAATTGGGGTTTCAGTTTCAAATGATTTGGTGTTAAAAGCTTAGGTAATCCGGGCCTTAGAATTTTTCATGTCTATTCAGATATTAGTAAGATTAAGTATTGATCACATTCATCTGACTCGCTTTTTTTCCGGAGCTGCTGATCTAGACATACCTCTCAGCATGGTAATGGACAGATTCAACAGGGCTGTGTTCTGTGGTAGCCTAATTTAATTATTCCTTGCATGCTGAAGCAATAGCTTTATTGTTATTGAGAGTGTGTATTTCAAACTGACTGCTCTCGTGGTATCAAATGCAATTTCCATTTATCAACGTTCATCTTTGTATAAACTGGCATTCATTTAATATTTATAATGTGTTCTGTTGGGCGCAAGATCTCAATCTTAAAATGATTTGCCACAGAGCAACTGTGCGGAGAAGATAACGTCTAAGCAAATCAGGGAGAGCTGGTAGAGACAGACAGTTTGAAGGCAAGCTGCTCTTCTGCAGCAATGGCAGCTCTGTGTTTTTTGATTAACCTTGTTTTTTGCCAGTCTGACTGGGTGTGATTTTACAGTATATTACACTCATCGTTGCCACCTATTTTGAGAATTGTTACTGTGCAGCATGGTGCAAACTTGAGGTCTAACAGATGAGGTCTGTGCATGAGATCATTTTTAATATCCGTTATGCATTCAGAATCAAACTAGGTGATAATTAAGCACAACTATAGACTTGCAATCAATCCAAAAGTTAAAATTCAAACTACAGCATACACATCCTACTTAAAAGCCAAACACATGATCCTGCATCCTTAATGTTGAAACTTAATTGTTGAAGAAAATAAAGCTAGAATAGGCGTTAATTCGTGTCATTCTGTTCACACACACACACACTTGCATATATTCTGTGCATTTTATTATAGATTTAGTTCACATAGCTTGTTTTAGTGGTCCCTGTGCTCCTGGTGATATTGTCAGAACTGGTGACGAGCACAAGGTTGGATGTGCTTACAGCTACCAGAATTTAAGGGACAAATGTTTTTTTTTTTTTTTTTTTTTGTAAACCAGTCTTTCTTAATCCAACATAACCTCATCTTGAACCAGCATTCCAGTCTTTTGAACCGCTCTGTCCAGTTGAAAACCAGTGCTGGTCAGAGCTGAGGATCGCAGATCAATGTTGAATTTTAGGACGGTGGTATTTAGATCTGCCACTTTTTAGATCATGAAAATAGACTCCTTTGAATTGTAGGAGGCTGTGTGGTCCAGTGGTTAAAGAAATGGTTCAAATCCCAGCTCAGCCACTGACTCACTGGGTGACCCTGAGCAAGTCACTTCACTCCTTGGGCTCCGTCTTTTGGGTGAAACGTTGTTGTAAGTGACTGCTGTTGATGCATAGTTCACACACCCTAGTCTTGTATCTTGTAAAGCACTTTGTGATGGTGGTCCACTATGAAAGGCGCTATATAAAAATTAAGTTGTTTATTATTATTATTATTATTATTATTATTAGCTCTGGGGCTTAGCAGTTCAGTTCTAGTTTTGAGTTGGGTAAATATTTTATTTGACTTCCCTGGTGTATTTTGCTTTCATTTCTTTGTTCTAGAGGTGTGTTTGACGCTTCCCTGAAGATGGCTGGCTTCTATGGACTGTACACATGGCTTACACACACTGTATTTGGAATCAACATTGTCTTCATTCCATCAGGTGAGCGGAAGTAGTGCCAACCAATTCTTTAAAATCCATTCCCTCAGTTCTAACTAGCTTTATGAACATTATTACTGGTCCTGGCTTAATTGTGCTCAGAATATTTACTGTTACGTGATTCAGGATATGCAAATATTTCTGATCCAGCGCATCCTGGTACCTCAGCTGTGCATGAGTCGGATTGCAGCTACACTATTGGACTACCAGGACCAAGAAGCAGTAGCGGTCTGTGGGATATTTACATATTCCAAACTGAAGCATAAAATACAAAGAAAAGAATCAAAAGGTCTTCACGGTGGGCCAGTGATACAGTAGTGTTGCTTGTGCTAATAATATTTTGAATCCATTCAGAAGGAGAAATCAAGAGAGACAAGGAGAGAAACAAGGCTTTGAAACTCTTAAAACAGAACTATTGTGAATAATTGTAGCGTTGCAGTATGACTTACGTAAAGAGTAAGTAGCAGGGTCCCAAAAAATATAGCGCTACACGTCCCTGTTTAAATAACGTACCTGTAATTCCTTTTCATTGTTAACATCTTGACAACTCGTTACACTTATAACTTTAAAGTCTGTTCCAGAGTGTCCGATCTAGTGCTCTGGAGTTTGAGATCTGTTCTCTAAATCACTGCAGGAAGAGTGATAAGGTTTAATAAGGTTCACAATGCATGCTTACCATTGTTATTTAAATACTTCTTTAGGGTATTAAAGAGTGTATAGACATATAAATTACATATTTCCCTTAGTCATTCTGTGTATACCAGACCTTTATTTCATTTCTAAACAGACTTTAAAAAAATAAAAATAAAACATAAGTTAATGTTGAAACATGACTTAAAGGGTTGTTAGTAACTCCAGATAAGGTTTTGGGTCATTTGAGTAATTTACTCTCCAATTATTTTAGGTGACTAAAATGCAATATTATCTTGAAGTAAAAAAAAAAAATCTAAAAATCCAGAATCTCTCTAAACCCAGAATATTGTATTTATTATATAGATTTACCTTCTAATAATTTTGGTTGACAGACAGGTAAATTGGTAGGTTAGGTTGAGGAAGAATTAGACAGTGCCGAGAAATCCTCAAGAATCCAGTCATTTATTTAATAGTTAAAGACCCAGATTTATTGGTCACAGGTTTCAGGCAATTCCCAGGCAAGCTACAATTACATTTCCCGGTATTTCTGTGATCCATTTTCTAGCTACCACTTGCAGTATATTCACAATTGACCACTGAGATGCCAAAAACCAACCAAGTACAAGAAACTTGATAACATGTGAACTCAAGCAAAATTGCTATGCGTATTTTTTACACATGAAATTTAAATATCGTACAAAACTCCTATTTTTTCAATGTGTGAAACACCCAGTACACCACTTGTCTGAAGCACTGGGACCAAGTATTGTCAAAACACTTACATACGTGTGCGAGTACAGTATTAGAAAGTTCATAATAAATTCATTGTCCGAAGCCTAAATTTGAGATATAAAAAGTTGCAACAGGATCAGAGAATTAAAATGCAATAGTCCCTAGTTTAAAGCACAATGACTAATGCAAATGGAAACATGCAAGCAGCTTGGCTGTAGGAAAATGCACGTTATTCATTGTTCTAAGTAGTTTCTTTCCAGTTTTAGACTTTTTTATCCAAGGGGGTCAGAAAAGTAATTTGGTGGCTGGTATTCTTTTTATCTGCACCATGGAACAAGTCTGTAGAACTCTTATCCCGTTCCTAGTATCAGAATGTGGCTGCAGCTGGTTCAGTCTGCAACCGGACATTACACATGCACCTATTTTATAATTGCTATTTATAAATTATTCACAAACCTATAATATTCCCCTGACCGTATAATATATTCACAGCCTTAATGTTCAAACTGCATCATTTTTTTTTCTCTGTAGTCTTGAGATTTAAAACCTGCCTCTCACATCCTTTGCATTGGACGCTTATTAGGTAACTTCCACCATGTGTGCGAGTTGGAGAGATCGAATTCTGTCAGCCCACAATCCTAATTGGGGCTGACAAAGTCTCAATTGAAATTGATCTGACCTTCGATCTCTGTTCATGGAAATTAAAGAATCTGATTTAAGTCGATCCCAGTGGCAGGTAAATGTGGCTTCCATCATCCAAAACCCTCAATTATTGATGGAGTATCTTCTTAGTCAATGGGAATTTACACACAGCAGGAAATTCAGTTCACGTGTAAAAACAGGCCATCATCGACCAGTTGCATACACCCTTTTAAAATGCAGTGAATCTGGGGTTCTTGAGTTTGAGGTCAGGGGACAGTTTATTTCAGCAGGAAGTGTCTGTGTAAAACAGTGCCAATCAGAGTCAATCAAATTATAAAACACCTCAAACACTCCTATCTGGACCATTGGGATAAAAACACTAAAACGCAAAACAAACTGGAGTGCTGTTGAGCCTTAAACAGAAATTACACCCTGGCAGAATACCTGGTCAGGGTGAATGACACAAAGCAGAGGCAGATCCAAATACAGGAAAGAGAGTAAGGGAGAAAGGGAGGGTGAAAGAGGGAAGGGAGGAGAGGGAGAAAGGGAGGATGAAAGAGGGAAGGGAGGAGAGGGTGAAAGAGGGAAGGGAAGAGAGGGAGAAAGGGGAGGGTGAAAGAGGGAAGGGAGGGTGGAAGGGAGGAGAGGAGAAAGGGAGAGTGAAAGAGGGAAGGGAGGAGAGGGAGAGTGAAAGAGGGAAGGGAGGAGAGGGAGAGTGAAAGAGGGAAGGGAGGAGAGGGAGAAAGTTGGGGTGAAAGAGGGAAGGGAGGAGAGGGAGAAAGGGAGGGTGAAAGAGGGAAGGGAGGAGAGGGAGAGTGAAAGAGGGAAGGGAGGAGAGGGAGAAAGGGAGAGTGAAAGAGGGAAGGGAGGAGAGGGAGAAAGTTGGGGTGAAAGAGGGAAGGGAGGGTGAAAGAGAGGAAGAGAGAAAGGGAAGAAGGAAAGAGGACGAAAGGGAAAAGGGTGATGGAAGAGGAGAGAGAAAGGGGAGGTGAAAGAAGTTAGAAAGGGAAATGTTTTAGTAATGTTTAATGTTTTGTAATGTTTGATAAACATTGCTTTGGCAAAACTATTCTTGTCATGCCAATAAAGCTTATTGATTTGAATTGTAAGGCGATACACTTGCACACATGGCTGCTGTTGTGTTAAAAAAAAAAAAAAAAAAAAGCAATGATATCTGCTTGAAAGCAACTGAAATATTTATAACAAGGTAGAGCCAGTTTGCATTACGCTTAAGAGAAATCTTAATTAACATTTTTAAAAATCTAGTGCTATGCATGGACAGTCACAGTACATACTTTTACTTAGTAATACTGTACTGACAAGAATTCTGTTGCACGTCTTTGTAATTAGAGGTGGTTTTGTCCCTAATATAAGGTCCTTTATTGTTTTTACTGGCAGCAAGGCTTAGTGTTTCAGTCCTAACGATGCAATAACCCTACTAGGTAATGCTTATGTTTAGCTGTACATGTTATAATTATTTGGTATAAAATATATATATATATATATATATATATATATATATATATATAGATATATATATATATACACACACACACACACACACACACACACACACACACACACCACACACACACACATACATCATGCATGTGTGTATCTGTCCTCAGACTGCCATTTGAGCTCATACTTTGTATGTATGTCGAGTATGTTTTTTGAGAATTAGTAGTTTCCTGCTCCCGTAAAAAAAAAATACATACAAAGATTGGTATGTAGCGTTTTTGATATTATTCTGTAAGTTGTCCACAATACCTAATTTACTGCACATTTAAACCACATTATTGCATCTACAGTCATGTTTTCAAATTGTTATAATCATGTGAATAGGGTAATAGTAGCTTCACATGCCATGTCTATTACTGGAGCAAAAAATATACTCAATATATATGTGAAATACGAGCTGAAATGGCAGTCTAATGATAGATACACACATGCATGGCATAGCTATTGATTGGTTATTAACATGTAGATAAACTTCAGCAAATGGTTAATTGCACAATAATTAAATACTTATTTATGACACTCAAAAATTGATTTGCCTTTGTATGATGTCTTCAGTCATTCGGAGTGGATTTTATTGCAGTTACTCAAATACTGGGTGTTTTACATTTTTTACAAGTCTATGTTAAGGTGCTTTCACCCAAGTTTAGGAGCTGCTCTTTAGTTCTAGTTGCATGTAAACTATAGGCTAGTGATCTAGCCTACATTACAGATGTCAATGGCACACAACTAGAAGGGACTAACAGTCAAAGAACATTAACAGTTGTTATCAGTTGTTTAAAACAAAATACATAATATTTGTGTAATTGCTATAAGAATTATTGCAAACATCATATAGGTAAAGCAACAATCAAATGTATTATGAAGCTACTTACTCTTTAGTTTTCCAAAAATTAAAACAGTTTTCAGTTACAATATGATTGATGTAAGTGTTTACTACATTCTTCCAGAATACCTTTCTGTGCACTCCAGCTTGTTAAAAACCAGATCTGGTTAGTGCTCTTATTTGCTCACCAGAGGTAACATAAGGTGCAAAAACACAAGCTTCCTCCCCCTTGGTGTTGCTGTAACTGACATGGTTATAATTGTGACCTTCAGTACAAGCTTACATGAATCAAAAACAGGGGTGTTAATTAAGTTAACTTGTAATTAACATAAATTTTCCAGCACCTGCAGGTACCACGTATGTTAACATAAAAATTAAGATGCTGTAGCAGGATCGCGTCAGAAAGGAGACTCAGTCAAAAAAGCTGCAGTGAAAGCACAATTTTTAACATTCTTTGTCATACCCGTGCTTTCCCTTGTTTTCACAATGCTAGTTCTGTAACAGAAGAAACAGGTCTGATCCTTTGTCTCCAGCAGTGGAGATGGTACCGAGCTGCCTGTGTTTGTGTTTCAGCCATGGCTGCTATCCTGGGAGCTGTTCCTTTCCTGGGGACGTACTGGGCAGCGTTGCCGGCAGTCTTGGACCTGTGGCTCGCACAGGGAGAGAGTGTCAAAGCTGTGCTGCTTCTGGTCTTCCATCTGTTACCAACCTACTTTGTGGACACGGCCATCTACTCCGATATATCTGGGTAAGCATAATGCAGCGTGTTGGACAGGAGCCACAGTCACAACGGACCCAAGAGAACTGTGTTTACAAGAGGCAGAATCAGTCAATCCGTTGTTACTGCTGTACAATAAAACCACTCCCCCACATCTAAAGAACTGGCATTTGGATGTTTTGTAATTGTAGTGTTTAACCTTTCTCTTAGATGTGTATCATGTTCTTTGTCTATCTGAAGGGCTCTGTGAGTTATCTTGCTCCAGTACTGAAAAGCATTCCCAAAAATTCAAGCTTTTTGACCTTTTGACTTTATAGGCTCCATTTGCTCTATAGTAAAATATAGTATGATATAACATGGCGTGGGGGGTCATAGTTTTACACGTCTTTTTGGAATGAGGAAATTAAAGACAAAGCTTTGAGAATCTGCATTTAAGAGTTTAGGTCAATTTAGCTAAAGCCAGCTATTAATCCTGCTAAATATCGAAGTAAAAGATCAACTAGTCGGACAATTTCAGCTAGTGCCTTCATTAGTGACTTTCTGTTTTTCTGCTTGATTCAGTGTCTTACAAATTTGACATTGAAGCAGCAGAAAACAACAAAAAAAAAGCAATTTGAAGGTGATTAAGGCTAATTGTAGTACTGTTAGAAGTGGTCTTTTTAGGAAAAGCAATGTTTTAAAGCAGGTTAGATGAGAGGTGTGCCCTCCATGCTGTGTTTCAGAAGTGAATACCTCTGCATGGAATTCTCCAGCATATGGCACGGTTATTATTTCATGCTTGGTGTTTTCCGGCCTCTCTGTGGGAGCTGTCTGGTTGGAGGTACGAGAGTCGCTAAACACAACTCTCGCTCCAGGCCGTCTCCCAGAATTTAATTGTCCAGAAACCAGGGAGCTCTTTTAATACTGAGACTGTTGGGTTTGACCCTCAAACATGGAGTGTTACCACTGAGGTTTAACACTCTTGTACCAGGAGAATATAAAGTCCAGGGCTTTGCTGTAGGCCAAATGATCTAGTTGCTGTTTTCACAAAGCTTGCATATATGTCTAGTGGACTTCTGACTGCTGCTGCTGCTGCAATTTTGATAATATTGTATGTATGGGATTGCTGCAGCTGCCTCTTCTTAATTGGCACACTCAAGCTGCCCCTTGAAAAAATTACGTTCAGTTTACAACTCAGTTTCTGTTCCCTGCTGGACAGGGTTTAAGTAATCTGTGTTTGTTCTTGTTGATTCTGTCAGCGGAGGGCACCCCTATCTGACGGGTCTGGCGGTGGCGGGAGGAGCCTACTACCTGGGCCTGGAAGGAGCGATCATGGGGCCGATCCTGCTCTGCATCCTGGTGGTGGCCTCCAATATCTACAGCGCCATGCTTATGAGCCCAAGCAGCTCCCAGGCCACCCCAGTGCAGGCAGCCTGGCCTCTGAGCACACACAGGTAAGACAGGGAGACAAACAGCAGGGCCACTAGGGACAGTTGATCAGGGGAAATTTAAATTGTGGATTATCACGTTTTTCCAATACACCCCTCAATTCTTCAGTTAGAGGAAGTCCATGGAAAATAGAAATTGAATTTAGTATGTATGAGAGCTGATGAAAACTTCATGGAAGGGAATCGTCAGGAGACCCAATTAAGTCAATTATTAATTCTGTTGCTGGAAGTTCTTCCTTGATTTTTCTAGATGCTAATTTTAAAATGCCTGCAAGCGTTTAGGTGTTTCAGAAATACAGGAGTACTGGGAACCCCAAAGCCATAATGTATCTCATAAATGGGTCTGTAGGAATACTAACTTACTTTAAAATGCTGTATTGCTTGTACAACAGTGTTGAATAAAATAATTTGTGTTTCATGAATATTTGAGTAGGCTAACAGTTTGTAACCTTTAATAGTTTTGTACGGCTCAAAATAGATTAGTTTGCAAATTATTTTTAATGAATGTGCTATTAAAACCAAACACAGTTTGAAATGCATGCCACCGCAAGGACAAAATGCCCACAACATTATACATTTACAATCCCCTTAGCAAATTTTTTTCTGGAAGGAAAAAACACCAAATAGAGAACTACAGCTATGGCCAAAAGTTTTAGCTTTTTGCTTCATAAAGTAAAGTGAAACTTGCTGAATAATATTACATTAACATACTGAATTACATACTTACCACTTTGCAGTTTTCCATATACCTGCAACCTGCAATGCCCTTGAACACGAACATCTGCTAGAGACCCTTTTTAAAATAGCGCTGTCCTTCAGGTCTTCTGAACTGTTGAGAGGATAGCTGAGGTGAGGGAACATAAATACAGCAATTGGTCACAACAAATATATAAAAAAGGAGGCTGTCAGTTTGTAAGAGGGTGTTGGAGATTCAATTTTATCCTTCAAGTTCTGATCCAAAGACAAACGGACAAGAACATAGAGAGTAAGAAATGAAAGACATCAAAGCTTATCATGCTGCCTGCTTTCAGGAAGTAAGAAGTGAATTTTTGTTGTGTGTTTCAGGGGGTTTACAGAGAGTCCTGACGACCCAAAGGAAGACACAGACTGAGGGGAGGAAGGGAAGGAAGCCACGACATGCTTTGTGTGCCGGCTGCCCGTGGCTCCTACACTGCAACATGCCAAATGAGTGGACAGCGAGCAGGCGTTTCTTTTCACAGCCTTACACTTAGTCCTTTGCACTTAGTCTGTCAAGCAGACAAGCCTGCCTCATGTCATTTTGCACAAAACCCATCAGGGCTCTCCTGCCGCTCCTGTAGTGGGGAGCCAGGGTGCTCGGCTGTCTCTTTATGTAAACCTGTAGTTGCAGAGTAACCTTATAAGGCGAGGCAACTTTCTTTCAGTCAGTTTTAGAGGCTGCAGAAGCTTTCTAAGATTGTTTTTTTTTTTCTTTTGAGTTAAAATCCTTGCATTCTGAAACCTCAAGTACTGTTCAGCGTACAGCCTTTAAAAAGGCAGTCTTGCAAAAAAAATGCAGTCAGAAACCTATTTTTTGTAATTTTGTTTTGTTACGGTAGATAACAAAGCCTACAATATGTTTAAGATAGTTCCATGTGTAATATTGTTCATTTGAAACCGTGTCTCTTAAGCGCCCTATGACATGGTCCTGTTATAGTTACATTTACATTTCAGTTCTGCTAACCTTTCCCTTTAAGTAGGGCTGTTGTTTTAATGTTTTTTTCAAATTGTTGGTTATAACTCGTAATATATTTAATAGATTTTTAAATTATTATTATTTTAAACATGAAAGGCATAAGTCAAGGGGTAAAGGGTGAAAATAACAGATTTTATATTTTAAATATAAATAGTGGGTGGGTAACTAACCACAGAATTGTTTCCATCTTTTGCAAGAAACATTTACTCTGTTGACGCACAGCACTGAACACCGTATAGTATGTGCTTTAAGAAAGTACAAAGATTCACTAAGCTTTTGTATGCTTCTGTAAAAACTACTTGTGTAGACTTCCAATTAAGAGATAAGGTTTATTCGGTGTGTCCTAGTGGAGTAGTCAATCAAGCATTATTGAAATAGCTAGTGTGGTTGTTTGGTACTGCTGGCGCAATGTGTTTGTTTGAGACTACAATGTTACTGCAATTTAAAATTTGAATATGTCAACCACATTTATTACACCAGTCCCCTAAGGTCTCAAGTGGTGTTAGAATTTGTTCTTTTTTTTTTTTTTCTAAAGTGATTCAGACGGTACTCTGTTGCTCAGCTGTTTTTTTAAACTACAGTGCTGTGGGTTTCATGCAATTCCAAGATGAAGGTCTGATAAGGTAGTGTATCAGTTATTATATTAAGCAGGTATACAGCTTTGACTATTATATCAACGCATATTCCTACTAGCAGCCATTGCCTAACTGGCAGTTGAACTCTGTAACTCTCATTTCACATTCAAGAAAAATAAGTTTAAAAAAATCTATATTATTATGTATTATTTCTGGTCAGTGACTTGTATTAAGTGAGGGCTTGACATTCTTTGTGTCAATTGGTATGTCTGTGATCTGCACCAGGTTCCTGCTAGAATAAGAAAGAGCTTTATGATGTTAGTCAGATGTTTTCCTTTGCTAGGCTTCAAATCCAGATTCTCTGTTCCCTACGTTGATGCATACCAATGTGTACAGTGCCCCACATTCTTTTAGCAGATGCAATTGTTGTGAATGGTTGTTTACCGCAGTGTTGAACAGGAAAGGCATTTTTTCACTTTTTTTTTTTATAATGAAAATGACATCATCTCTGATCAAGTTAAGAAAATAGCTGCTGTCTTTTGAATGTAACAAAAAATGTGATGGTTTGTCAACTCATTTACCATGCTTTCTAAACCGCTTTTACTCTTTACATTGATTTTGTATATCAAACTCTACCTAGTTTAAGGATTCATTTATAAATGATCTAATAATGTGTTACAGGTTTTAATATGAGTAAATAAGGAATTACAGTTGATTACTGTGGCATTTTAATTATACAGGACCTGTGTAACGCTTTGTCACAGTCTCATAAACCTGTTTATGTAGTCTGTTATTATCATTATTAATAGCTGCCTAATTATAGCATTCTTTTATAACACATTATTTTTGATTGTTTACAATGAATCCTTCAGCTTGAGTTGTACTGATTTGAACTGACAATGACAAGATATGATAACAAACAGTGGCATGTAATTTACAGGACAAACAATATGGAACATGACATCCAAGGACTTTTAAAGTGTTGCAGCATAAAGGTTCTTACAGTAACGTACGTGACGTGTGACACATGGAGTATATTGTATGCACATAACAATGTCTTGCACAGATTGTATTGCAGTATTATCATTAATGATGCTGACTGCTTTATTTTAAGGAGTAGTCGTTTACAGTAGAGGAAAATACTGTCATTTTTAGAATTTCACATAGGATATGTAAAGAATTTTTTTTTTGCTATTTAGCACCAACACTACAAAATAACTATTTGTAATCATCTGTTGTATTTCATTAAAAAAAAAAAATAAATCAGGGTCCTTAATTTAAATCAGTGTTGCTACCATAGCTATACTTTATAACTGCCCTAATTTTTATTTAATCTAGACCTTAGCTATGTAAATGGCAGTGCCATACTTTTGATTGAATTCAGTAATAAAATACCAAAATAATGTCAATGAAAAATAAAATATTTGGAGAAAAGGGCAAAAACCCCATATGCACGTTTACATACACATTTTCGCAGTATTTTTGTTTCATTTGTGTTGTTTTGCCCATGGTTATACTGTACATCCCGTGCTCAACCATGATAAACTGCATTTGTTTGTCTTTTACAATTCTTTAGCATTTTACAGAAGACGCTCGAGAAAAAAATATTTTAGTATGACTACATTTACCACGATTCAGTGTGCTTTTACGATGCTCTTTCACATTTAGCCACAGTTAACTTTTATTCAGGGAAATGGATAAAAAATGAGGAAACAAAGGAAGATAAAAACTGGACAATATGTTAAGGAGTTAAGATGTGTATATGAAAGCAATAACACACAACAGGGTGTTAAAAGAAATGCCCAATATCTGCACATCAAGGCAAAGCCAAGAGCCCTTAAACAGGTAGGTGTGCAGATTTCTGATCATATTTGAAGACCCTGGGATGTGTCATTGGTTGTCAATGGAGTCAGACGGTGATTCTGAAAGTTCCAAGCTGTGTGGGTATGGTGACATATCTGCACAGTTTGGGACACCACTAAGATGTCTAGAATACAGTACTGAGCTGCCTGGAAATGTTCAAGATCAGCTTAGAAATGACTGATTGGTTTGAACACAGCAAGAATATCAAGTAAAACAGATGTTATATGTTTTTTTTTTTTTTTGCAAAATGAACCTACAATATAAAACATGTGCAATACATGTAAAAGTGGTTGGTGTTAAAAAGTAACTAATCCATAGTGTCTATAGCATTACTCAACCCGTTACATTATGCATATAAAGTATATTACCTACATGCAGTTGAAAAGCAGAGGGGAAATATCATTATCAAAAAGGCTTGTGTCTCGACGTGTATGACAGCGTGTTCAAGTTCCCGCCAATATCCAGCAACTTCACACAGCCATTGAAGAGGAGTGGGACAACATTCCACAGGCCACAATCAACAGCCTGATCAACTCTATGCGAAGGAGATGTGTTGCACTGCTTGAGGCAAATGGTGGTCACACCAGATACTGACTGATTTTCTGATCCACGCCCATACCTTTCTTATTTTTTTTTTTAAGGTATCTGTGACCAACAGATGCATATCTGTATTCGCAGTTATGTGAAATCAATAGATTAGGGCCTAATGAATTTATTTCAATTAACTGATTTCCTTATATGAACTGTAACTCAGTAAAATCTTTGAAATTGTTGCATGTTGCGTTTATATTTTTGTTCAGTGTAAACATGCCTTTAAAAAAAAACAACAAAAAAAAAGTGCCAAAATATTTAGTTTGTTGTCGACTTTCACCCTGTGTGGAGTTTTGTCTGACTGGAGTTAGAAATAGTAAATAAAAATAATAGTGAGAGTCAATGAGAAGTCCCCACAAGTATAGGAATACAAACATGTGTGTGTGTTTGAAGGTTTTGGATAATTATACTTGTATTTGTAAAAATGTGCACAGCTTCATATAAACTTCCATCTTGCAGGCACACCATATTTCTGATTGTTCAAAGCTAAGAGGGATACATATTTACTGAGACACCCTCCTCACAAGCAAACAATTCTAATGTCAAAGCGCCTTGGATAGTATAAAGTCTTTTTATGTATTTGACCTCAGAAACGCCTCTGCTGAGTGATACTGAACCTGGACTGTGACGAACGTGATGAAGCTGAAGTGACATCAGGACCGTGATATCATAGTTTAAACCGCTTGGAACTGACTCTGTACAAATTCAAATTTTAATTATTCGTTTCTTGTCAATGTCCTACATTTTGTGACAGTTAAATTGGATTTGTAACCTTAACGAGAAAAATGCAGTATGCTCTAACAGACACATGCTTTGATCTTAACCTGTATCTTGAAAAAATGCTACTTTGCGCAAGTGCTGGGACAAACATGGGTTTTAAATATTCAACTATTCTTTAATACTGCACAAGTTTACTTTTGTTTTACAGCTGAAAACTGACAGTTGAAAAAAAAAAACCTCAGGAGTAAAAGAAACCCCATTCCACTTTAAATAAACTTTTTTTAAACTGTTCTGTGCAGTTGAAAGTATGTTATTTACTGTAAAACTTCAAATAATTGCCAGGACTCAAATAATTGCCTGTTTCCAATACGCGCCAGGTCTGCTGTCATTCCCATTGAAGCTGATGAAGATGAGTTTAAGTGACAGCGATGAAAGTGACTCTCAGAATTACTAAATAATGATCATAGAAAATGTAATTTAAGGTAGGCCTTACGAAATGTTATTAAAAGTTAGTAGGCCAGATACAAACCTCTTGGTGTATTATTGTATTTGAACATGTTTTGTTAATGTACAAGTTTGAGATTAATAATAAATTTTTCGATAAGGATGCTTTTATTGTTCTTTTAAAAAGAAAATCATTTTAGAAGTTCATATTATTATTGTTGTTGTGCTGTAAGCGTAGTCTACACGCCTGTGTTCTGATATCTACAGGGCTGTGTTCTGATATCTACAGGGCTGTGTTCTGATAGCTACACGTCTGTTTTCTGATATCTACACGCCTGTGTTCTGATATCTACATGCCTGTGTTCTGATATCTACAGGGCTGTCTTAGTGGATTTAGTAGTAGTTTTTTTTTTTCAGTTTAACACCCCCAAAACAAAAGGGGGTGCTAACAAAAACTGGCAACTAATTTAACGAAAAAAACGGTTCAAAGATCTGTTAATTATATATTCAAAACAAGGGGGGTGGGGTACAGAGCATGCCACCCAGAGCCCACTGGTCGAGAAAGGCCGACATGTCGCCAGCGGACTCAGCGTGGGCGTGCTCTAAATTAACCCTGGACCGGACCAGGGACCTGAACATGGCTCCGCAGTCAAAGAGACCCTCCCCAATGATCTTACGCTTCCTGGTCTTGTAGCTGGCCAGTCTAGTAAGAGCCAGGAGCAGATTCACCAGGTGGCCTCTCGCCTTGGTGGTCCTATTTAAATGTCTAAAAAGGACGTCAACTCCAGCCGTCAATGCGACGACTGGAGAAAAAAAAATCAAATTAGCATTCTCGTAAAAGAGGATGCTAAATAAATAGGCATTTAACTACATTAACTGAACAAAAAACGTCAAAAGACTGCAAATTAAATGCCAACAGAAAAAGGGGGACTGGTGCAGAGCACGCCACCCAGAGCCCACTGGTCGACGTGTCGCCAGCCAACTCCACGTGAGCTCCGGGAACGGACTAGGGCCCTGAACATGGCTCCGCAGTCAAAGAGACCCTCCCCAATGATCGTACGCTTCCTGGTCTTGCAGATGGCCAGTCTAGCAAGAGCCAGGAGCAGATTCACCAGGTGGCCTCTCGCCTTGGTGGCCGTAGTAGTATTAGTATTAACAATAGTAGATGTAATTCCGTCTTTACATACAAATTTCTGCTTGTTCATCTTCCAACGTTTTGCACACCATGTCCTTGTTAACCAGTGCATATAAAAAGACTAATAATAATTTCGCTTTATACTTGAGGGTGTACAATACAATGTCATTTTGTTATAAACCAAAATTGATACTTAGTTCACACTGACACCCAACCTTTTAGCAAAGTTGCTGGAATGTCTAAATTGAGTTACTAGTACAAGGTTGTGTTTTAGCAGCTTCTCTAGACTGCATGAAGCTAGTGATCATAAATGATGGTTTCAAATTTTCTCCGGTCTTCAATAAGCGCTGGGTCTGCTGGAAAATATTGTAAATAAACGCTAGAGGCATTTAATTGGTTTTATGGTATATCAGATATAATTCATTTATTGGCTTCAATGAATCTTTATGCATTGGTTTTCTTTCCTGACATATTTTTGGTACATTAATAAATTCTATTATGTTCTGTTCATTTTTGCCACTAAATACATCGCAAGCAGTGTTTATTTGAAAAGTCCCAGCATTGTTTTGTGCCCAAGTATGTCTCACTCGTTCAATGTAAGGCGTGGGAGCAGTGATATGATTCTGTTTACATCCAAATATTTGAAACTCCTGTTTAAGACTCTTTAATTGCGGTTATGGAAATTGAAATTGTGGATTATCACGTTTTTTCCAATAAACGCCTCAATTCTTCAGTCAGAGGAAGTCCATGGAAAGTAGAAATTGAATTTAGTGTGTACGAGAGTTGATGAAAACATAATGGAAGGGAATCGCCAGGAGACCCGATTATCTCAATTATTAATTCTGTTGCTGGAAGTTCTTCTTGATTTTTCTAGATGCTAATTTTAAAATGCCTGCAAGCGTTTAGGTGTTTCAGAAATACAGGAGTACTGGGAACCCCAAAGCCATAATGTATCTCATAAATGGGTCTGTAGAAATACTAACTTACTTTAAAATGCTTTATTGCTTGTACAACAGTGTTGAATAAAATAATTTGTGTTTCATGAATATTTGAGTAGACTAACAGTTTGTAACCTTTGATAGTTTTGTACGGCTCAAAATAGATTAGTTTGCAAATTATTTTTAATGAATGTGCTATTAACACCGAGGAGAGGTCACCCTTATTATTGTGCAAAGGGGTGGGAAAAGACTAAATCACCCAAAAGTTTTTTTTTTTTGTTTGTTTTTTTTTTACAGGAAATGTTAACGCAAACATAATAAAATAGTTTACTGCAATAAACGTTAGCTTTTTTTTTTTTTTTAGTGTGGACAGCAGTCAAGACAAAGATTAGCATCCTATACTGAAAACATCCAATACATTGTGAATCCCCGAGAGTCTCCCCTGGTAAAGGTAATTTCGAGTGATGTGTCATACGGTCAGGGGAATGCCGGGGTCTTTGAAGGTCTCCTGTGGTAAAAGCACGCCGCGTGGTGGGCAGGGTGAGTCATACAGTCAAGGGTCACAGGTTTGCATCCTTAATGGCCAGGCACCTGGTGAATTGACCTTGCGAAGAAAATTTAAAATTGTTAATACAATTCCTATAAATAGATAGGTCTAACTTTTAAAAACCAGAAAGTCCTTCTGTGTTTTTAAGTGATCTAAAACCCCACGTTCCTGACAATCTTTCAAGGCAACAACACCTTTGGAAATATGTGAGGCTTAAGTGGATTGAGAGAATTGCAGTTGTGTGGTCAGCCAAATATGACTTTGTTAAGAACATTTAGATCGTTATGAGAATCGAGCACTGAGCTTCTAACAAAATGTTTCACACCTCCGACAACAAAAACCAAGCGTCGAGACATCGTGACTACGAATGGGAATTCTATGAGAGATCTGGTCAAAAACAATAACACTGCCATCTAGTGGACGATATAGATGGTTCAGTTTGGAATTAAATTAACATTGTTAAAATGTGTTAACTTTTATAAAAAAACAGTATTCTTGTGAACTCGGAAATGTACAACACTTAAAATATACAACACTTAAAATAAAGTGTTGTACACAGTGTTGTACACTTAAAAAGTGTACAACACTTAAAATATAATGTATCAAAAGCCTTATTTAAATCACTAAAAATAAAATTATTTATCATTCTGGAAATTGATTAAAATTGAATTAATTCACTAGAATGTTGTGATACCTGAAAGAATATTTTTGATATTGCATTATGTGAAATCACTTCAGGAAAATAAAAATGTTATTATTAAGTAAAAATGAATAACTTAAGAAAAAGTTATTACAGAAAATAATATTTTTAACAGTGCATTTAAGCATAATTTACAATCTCTTTGTTTGAATGAAAATGGGAGTTATCATTCTGATGAACTTATTATGTCATTGATTTGCCAATGGAATGATTAGGAGAGTCGATCAATTGAAAGACAATACTCTAAGAGACACACCTATGCTCAAATCCTATAAAAATTCAAAACACAGGACATGAAAGATCTTAATATAACTGTCCCTGGATCTCATCAAAACAGTAAGACTTCCTGGTTCTTGGTGCGTGTTTTCCTGTGCTGGAGTGAGCTCAAAAAGATCCATTGAAACTCAGTGAACTCAAAAAACTGCAAATTTCTTTCTTTTCAATTATACAGAAATTTTTCATCAATCAAGTTGACTCAACGCACTGCAAGAAATCACTTTTCTGACTTCAAATAACTACACACATGCTATTGTGTAATGTACATGTGTGTGTGTGTATGTATATATATATATATATTATCGATCTTGTTGGGTGGTACTAAAAGGAAGATCCGGAAGATGAATGATTGGGATGATTGCCCCCCCTTCACTAGATGGCAATGCTTAGTTTTTGTCACATACAAAAGAACACGACAAATCACTGTTTTCTAACTGTATTTAGATTGCACCTGGTATTACAAAAATATGTATTAGGGAAGAAGACCAACATACACTGTCTAGTTACTCAGGTCACAGTTTTAAAACAGTGATCAGAGTCACTAGACAGTGTTTATTGACCATTTTTCCTCATTAAAGTGAGAGATATAGCCATCTATCCATTAACAGTAGACAGTTGTACAACTGTTTGTGTAACTACACAGTGTTTGCCATATAGGCTTATACCCAAATATATTTTATTACCCATGTTAACAGTGTATCTTGGCAGTAAATAATAATAATAATAATAATAATAATAATAATAATAATAATAATAATAATAAGTGCGTTGAGTCAACTCAATTGATTATTATAATAATATTTTCTTATTATTATTATTATTAATATTATTATTATTATTTTCCCACTGCAGACTGTATTTGTAACAGCATTTCTCCAGAAAATGTATATTGAACTGCATAGAAGAATTTATTGCGGTGGCCCCTAGTGTCTATCAGAGTAATTATAGGCAATCATCCCATCTTCCCGATCTTCCTTTTAGTACCACCCTGTTCATAAACTCTTGATGATGCTTAAATAGTAACCCTATTTGCAATGCATTAAACATGTTAATTGCTTGATGCAACTTGCTTAAATTACTTTAGAAGATTTCAATACCATTCGTAAATGTATTTAGCTTATTTCATGATAAAATGTGCTTTAAATGAACTGTTTAAATTCTAAGATTTCTATAATCTATAAGATTTGAACTAAGTAGAATTTGTTTGGCATTTATCAAAAAAAACAATGATACTTTGGATTATTTTGATACAGTAGTTTTTATAACCCTTTGCTACTTTTTCTTAACCTGGTATAACTTTTATTAATATTGTATTATTATATCACCTGGTATTATATTTATTAATATTACAATTGATTCATTAATATTAAATAATAATGTGGTTGACTAAACACTCTAGACATACAAATTTTATCACCATAGCTTTTATTATAGGGCTGGTCTTTGTTCTCCTGGGACCAGTAGCTCACTGACATCCTTGTTAAAACACATAGTTGGACGTGTTAAATTGGGGGAAAGACAGGGTTGAAATAATGGAGGCATTTGACAAAAATGAATGTAATTAATCAATAGAAGTTTTGTAAATAAGCTTCAAACATTTTAGGCTAGCATTTATAAAAGTAAATAAACAAAATTACACATTACATGTTTTTCCTTACAGAACATTTTTTTTTTTTTTTTTTTTAATTTAGCTGTTTCCACGCAAAATAATAGCACTACAAAGAACCTGCCTGGGTGCATTAGTCCTTTATTGATCCAGCATTCACTGAGTGTATTAAACAGATTAGTTATACCATGTTCATTAGAAATGCATTCACTCTGATTAATGGTTGCTGTATTGGGTTATTGATTATGACAGCATAACTGGGTCATTCTGCAAATGTGCTGCATTTAGGCCCAGTTTAAAAATCCTTTATGAAAGTGTCATTTTTATGAGTTTAACCAAATCTGTAATAGTATTTATGAAATGTCTCAATAATTAAATGAAGTGAATGATTTGACAGCTGTTGAGCTTGTCTCAAAGAAAGAACCACAAGGTGCATTTGACTCAAAGCAAACTTTTTGTTTACTTAATTGAAATGCAAAACAAAGGCGGCTGCAGGACCTTTAAAAGAAGCTGAAGTAATCCCTGCTCTTCACAGTCTAGTGCTCTCTTTGACTGGCTGAATAACACAGACCGAACCTCCACTGAACTGCAGTCTCACGAGTCTCACTCTACTGCCATTATACAACTGTAGCCAAAAATTTACGTGCCCCAAATTTATCTTTTCTAGAAATTTCTTGAAAACAAAAAATTTTAGGAAAAATCTTTTGTAGCAAGTATTGCTTTTGTGGATGAGGAAAAAAGTTACAATAGAATAAATTATTTATTTCAGAGTTTTTTTTTTTATTTATTATTTTTTACAAAACTCCAAAAATGCTCTGGAGGAGGGCAGTTGCAGATTTAAACGGTGAACTAAAGCAACTTTTACCTGCTGCAATAGTGAGCAGATCTGAAGAGGGAGCCAAGCTGTAATGAGGAGTGATTAACAGTAGAGGACGGGATCTGCTGAACAGAGCAGAGATCTGAGGAAGTAAACAATGGAGCGCTGTCAGTAGTGTGCAGTGGCCTGCTGTAGAGAGCAGAGATCTGCTGAAGCAGTGATCTGTAATAGTGAATGGTGGACTGCCATCGATAGCGCTGAATGTGTTGGATATTGTCTTGACTTGAGTTTAACATTGATGTCATTTTCGGTTATTTATTTGGTAAAAGAGCTGGCTGTTATTGTTTAAACTATGCTTCCAGTTGGTGGAAGCGGATATCTTCTGTTTGCTTTCGAATGTTTGGAGAGAGTGTGGTGCCTAATGGTAGAGGCTGAATGAGAACTGGATGCCACTGCTGATGCTAAATTCTAATCGGGCTGTGCTTGATGATTCCTTGAAATGTGAGACATGCTGTTGGGATAGAAAGCAAGATAGGGGAAAACTACCAATAAAACGATAGTCATACTGGATCCCACTAATGTACACTGAACAAAAATATAAACGCAACATGCAACAGTTTCAAAGATTTTACTGAGTTACAGTTCATATAAGGAAATCAGTCAATTAAAATAAATTAATTATACCCTAATCTATGGATTTCACATGACTGGGAATACAAATACACATCTGTTGGTCACAGATACCTTAAAAAAATAAAAGTTAAGGTCAGAAAACCAGTCAGTATCTGGTGTGAACACTATTTGCCTCATGCAGCGCGACACATCTCCTTCGCATAGAGTTGATCAGGCTATTGATTGTGGCCTGTGGAATATTGTCCCACTCCTCATCAATGGCTGTGCGAAGTTGCTGGATATTGGCGGGAACTGGAACACGTTGTCGTACATGTCGATCCAGAGCATCCCAAACATGCTCAATGGGTGACATATCTGGTGATTATGCAGGCCATGGAAGAACTGGGACATTTTCAGCTTCCTGGAATTGTGTACAGATCCTTGCGACATGAGGCCGTGCATTATCATGCTGAAACATGAGGTGATGGCGGCAGATGAATGGCACCACAATGGGCCTCAGGATCTTGTCACGGTATCTCTGTGCATTCAAATTGCCATCAATAAAATGCAATTGTGTTCGTTGTCCTTAGCTTGCCCACTGAAGTCGGTTACGATGCCGAACTGCAGTCAGATCAAGACCCGGGTGAGGACAATGAGCACGCAGATGATCTTCACTGAGATTTTCTGACAGTTTGTGCAGAAATTCTTTGGTTGTGGAAACACACAGTTTCATCAGCCGTCCGAGTGGCTGGTCTCAGCCGATCCCGCAGGTGAAGAAGCTGGATGTGGAGGTCCTGGGCTGGCGTGGTTACACGTGGTCTGCGGTTGTGAGGCCGGTTGGATGTACTGCCAAATTCTCTAAAATGACGTTGTAGGCAGCTTATGGTAGAGAAATGAACATTCAATTCTCTGGCAACAGCTCCGGTGGACTTTCCTGCAGTCAGCCTGCCAATTGCACGCTCCCTCAAAACTTGAGACATCTGTGGCATTGTGCTATGTGACAAAACTGCACATTTTAGAGTGTCCTTTTATTGTCCCCAACACAAGGTGCACCTGTGTAATGATCATGCTGTTTAATCAGCTTCTTGATATGCCACACCTGTCAGGTGGATGGATTATCTTGGCAAAGGAGAAATGCTCACTAACAGGGATGTAAACAAATTTGTGCACAAAATTTGAGAGAATTAAGCTTCTTGTGCATATAGAAAATTTCTGGGATCTTTTATTTCAGCTCATGAAACAAGGGAACAACACTTTATATGTTGCGTGTATGATTTAATTGTGCCTAGAGTCAGATGGAGAGAGTCTCTGTGTGTCCGATGAAAGCAAGGAACCAGTTTTGATTGAACAGATAAGAAGAATCCAGTTTGGAGCATAGAAGACTGATAGCAGTTACAGCCTGTGGTGCAAGACAACCTTGTGGACGTAACGCCTGCAATGGGACTGGAGCTGCTGAAGCTTGCGGGCTCTGATGAGTCATGAAACCTCTGAATCCTAGAAATGAGGAGTCTGAAAAGGGACGAGTCGTTGGGGGGCTGAGATGTAGTCTTCGTAGAATAGTGAAAGTCCATTCCAGTTTTGAATTTTGATGTCCTTCCTGGATTGCGCAGATATGCTTTTCTGAGCTTCCTGGATTGATGTTGTAGAAAAAGAGCGAGGAGACGTGAAATGAAGGTTCTACCTTGGGGGATGATGAGAATTGCGTAACTGAAATGGCCCAGTAAGGATAGCAGAACCTGTGTTTCTGGTAGAAATTAGGGATCCGAGCTTGCTGAGTAAGTTATTGTGAATGTGCGATAATACATTATGAAAATATCTTTAGTTCAGTAGCAGTGAAAACTGGAAGTGTACAGGATGGGAAAGTTCAGTACAAATAGCAGTGAAAAGCCTGTTTTCAAAAATAAACTTGACAGAAACAACAACTCACCCATTTCTTTTAGTACTTGCAAGCAGCCTTAAATTAGAACTGTACTTGAAAATGTTCCCTTTCAGAAAAATAAATAAAAATGAGCTGGAAAAAATAGCTTTGAGAATCTAGCCCTTAATGTTGCAAAAGTATCGAAAGTAGAAGCCATATGTGGTCGCTGGACTTGATTTCTGACTACAGGCTGGCTGATGCCAAGTTGTAGGTGGGAACATCAGCTGTGGGGACTGGAAGTGCTGAACCAACACGACGGCCATGACTGGAGTGGCGAATACTGTGGTTGAAGTAATAGAGATTGCTGCAGCGTTGGAAGCGACCTGTTGTCCATATCGTTGAGCAGTGTATTAATTAAAGCAATTGAGGTGGCGGTGGGGTGAATGAGGGACTCTATGTCCTCAAAAATGTTGTTTTGAAGCTGAAAGGTGGGATCTGTTTCGGCTGTGTCTCCTGGTGGCTGCGCTGGGACGAGACAAGTGACCATGACTGGAGAGGGGGACGGTGCTGCCGGCCTGTCCTGGAGCTCTGGGCGAGCAAGTTTGAGGAAGCGCTTCCGAGAAGCAGGCAGCATGGTGTAGCAGTTATAAAAGTACAATAAATATTGAACAACGCCATACTATCTCTTCTAGCTGGGATGTAGATATTGTTGTCCTGCAGTGTTTTTAAAAGTTAGGCGAGTGGCCAATCCTTATAAAATAGCTGCTCTGGAGGCTGAGCCTGCTGGGGGAGGGGTTTGATCTCTGTAATGCCAGGGCTGCAGGTCTGGTTGCTGAGTTTCCATTGGAGAAATGAATGAGGTATATTTGGAGTTCAACTGGAGTTGGTTCATGCTGAAAATTAAGAGTTTTAATTTTTGAGCAGAGAATGGTTCGCAGCGTATGCAAGAAAGCAAAACACTAGACAGAGAAGGAGTATGAGATTGGGGTTTAAATAGGAGGTTAATGATGATAGGCATTAAGTAACTAAGCTGCCCAGCTACCACCCCCAAACTAGCATTTATTGTCATAAAGCTGGAGAAGGATAGAAGAAGATTTCCAAGCATTTGAGTATCCCAATTTCAACTATTGCTTCTATTATCAAGAAGTACAAGACTCATGGTACTGTCACAGCGCTCCCACGGTCTGGAAGAAAAAGGTTCTTTCACCAAGAACAAGTAGAAGAATTGTGAGGAAAGTTAATAATAATCTGAGATTGACTGCCAAAGATATTCAAAGTGAATTGGGTGGGTCTGGGGTTTCCATTTTAACCATAGGTCGAGTATTGCATGGTGAAGGTCTCAATGGTCGCAGACCAAGGAAAAAGCCACTCTTAGGAAAATGTCACAAGGATAATCACTTAAAGTTTGCAAAACAACTTTTGAATGATGGATATGAGTTCTGGTCAAAGGTTTTGTGGAATGATAGTCTGTTAAGGCATACAAAGAAAAAAACACCATACAGTGGTTTGCGAAAGTATTGACCCCCCTTGGCATTTTTCCTATTTTGTTGCCTTACAACCTGGAATTAAAATGGATTTTTGGGGGGTTTGTATCATTTGATTTACACAACATGCCTACCACTTTGAAGATGCAAAATATTTTTTATTGTGAAACAAACAAGAAATAAGACAAAAAAACAGAAAACTTGAGCATGCATAAGTATTCACCCCCCCAAAGTCAATACTTTGTAGAGCCACCTTTTGCAGCAATTACAGCTGCAAGTCTCTTGGGGTATGTATCTATAAGCTTGGCACATCTAGCCACTGGGATTTTTGCCCATTCTTCAAGGCAAAACTGCTCCAGCTCCTTCAAGTTGGATGGGTTCCGCTGGTGTACAGCAATCTTTAAGTCATACCACAGATTCTCAATTGGATTGAGGTCTGGGCTTTGACTAGGCCATTCCAAGAAATTTAAATGTTTCCCCTTAAACCACTCGAATGTTGCTTTAGCAGTATGTTTATGGTGATTGTCCTGCTGGAGGGTGAACCTCCATCCCAGTCTCAAATCTCTGGAAGACTGAAACAGGTTTCCCTCAAGAATTTCCCTGTATTTAGCGCCATCCATCATTCCTTCAATTCTGACCAGTTTCCCAGTCCCTGCCGATGAAAAACATCCCCACAGCATGATGCTGCCACCACTATGCTTCACTGAGGGGATGGTGTTCTCGGGGTGATGAGTTGTGTTGGGTTTGTGCCAGACATAGTGTTTTCCTTGATGGCCAAAAAGCTCAATTTTAGTCTCATCTGAACAGAGTACCTTGTTCCATATGTTTGGGGAGTCTCCCACATGCCTTTAGGCGAACACCAAATGTGTTTGCTTATTTTTTTCTTTAAGCAATGGCTTTTTTCTGGCCACTCTTCCGTAAAGCCCAGCTCTGTGGAGTGTACGGCTTAAAGTGGTCCTATGGACAGATACTCCAATCTCCGCTGTGGAGCTTTGCAGCTCCTTCAGGGTTATCTTTGGTCTCTTTGTTGCCTCTCTGATTAATGCCCTCCTTGCCTGGTCCGTGAGTTTTGGTGGGCGGCCCTCTCTTGCCAGGTTTGTTGTGGTGCCATATTCTTTCCATTTTTTAATAATGGCTTTAATGGTGCTCCATGGGATGTTCAAAGTTTCGGATATTTTTTTATAACCCAACCTTGATCTGTACTTCTCCACAACTTTGTCCCTGACTTGTTTGGAGAGCTCCTTGGTCTTCATGATGCCGCTTGCTTGGTGGTGCCCCTTGCTTAGTGGTGTTGCAGACTCTGGGGCCTTTCAGAACAGGTGTATATATACTGAGATCATGTGACAGATCATGAGACACTTAGATTGCACACAGGTGGACTTTATTTAACTAATTATGTGACTTCTGAAGGTAATTGGTTGCACCAGATCTTATTTAGAGGCTTAATAGCAAAGGGGGTGAATACATATGCACGCACCACTTTTCCTTTATTTATTTTTTAGAATTTTTTTAAACAAGTTATTTTTTTCATTTCACTTCACCAATTTGGACTATTTTGTGTATGTCCATTACATGAAATCCAAATAAAAATCCATTTTAATTCCAGGTTGTAAGGCAACAAAATAGGAAAAATGCCAAGGGGGGTCAATACTTTCGCAAACCACTGTACCTACGGTGGTAATATCATTCTATGGGGCTGTTTTATCTCTAATGGCACAGGAAATTTAGTTCCAATACATGGTAAAATGGATTCCATAGAATACCAAATGATAATGGCCAATCACCTGAAACCCTCCTCTACACAACTTGGTTTAAAGCACAACTGGACGTTCCAACACAACAACAATCCAAAGCACAACATCAAAATCTACTTCAGAATGGTTAAAGAAGAATAAAATCAAGGTTCTAGAATGGCCGAGTCAAAGTCATGGTCCAAATCCGATTCAGAATCTTGGGTATGAGTTGAAGAAGGCTGTGCACAAGACAAGTCCTCAGATTTTGAATGAATTGGAACAATTTTACTTGAAGAATGGTAAAAAAAAAATCATTAAAGAATCATGCCAAAAGCTCATTGACAAATATCCTAATTGTTTAAAAGAGGTTATTATTGGACTTTTTTCCTTATCTACAAAAGCAAAACTTTTGCTTCAAAAGATTTTTCCTGAAATTCTTTGTTTTGTTTGAGAAATTTCTAGAAATTATAAATTTGCATTGGGGTATGTAAACTTTTGACTACAACTGTATACCTTTACAGTGAACAAGACAGATTGTTACATACAATGGCTAAAGATGACCGACACAGGAAATACCTCCCAGGGTTTAAAAATTGTTGAGCTTTCATACTGTACCAAAGAATAACAATTATGAATCACGTTTCATAAATTAACGAATCAGTGTTCATGTTGCAGCCAGTGTTGTGTGATGCACTGCTGCTCCAGATTCAAACTCCTGTCAGTCAGCTAAGGTTAAGAGTTGCACACGAGTTTGGCTCTTTTGCCTAGTGGTTAAGAAGCTTGCTCTTGTTCTCTTGCCCAAACTCTATGAGACTGCATCTCTTAACAATAAACTTTAAGTTACACACAATGTGAAGAATGCATTACAATTCTTGAATGTTCAGATACCGGTAAGACAAGATAATACGTCATTTATTGAGCATCTTAAAAAAACAGAATTGGGACCTATTTTATTAATCTTAATACCAATTTTTGCCTCAGCTTTGCTTTATTAACACCTTTGCCGTATCCTGTGTTGTCCACATCTTAACAACACATTCCCAATTGGTTTGATACTTTTTTATAGGTATATCATAGGTAAATAAATGACTAGGGTATTAGTTTTTTTTTCAGCTTTTACTCAGGAATGTGGGCCAGGACACAAGATTCTTTCTTCTAAACAATGCAGTGTGTCCAGTTCATGCTCCTGCTACGATGCTGGTGCTCCGATTACAATGAGTGGCATAATCTCAATTGGGAATATGCCAGAAAGCCTTTGACAAAGTCCAGCATAAAAGATTAATTCTCACACTGCAATTTGCAGTTTTTCTGTAGATGTTTGTCTCAGACACACAGTATAATTCTGGAAGGGCATTAGACCTTCAAAAAATAAAGCTTGGTCTTTGGCACCTCAAAGCAAGATTCGGTGTTGGCTCTTGAATGCGGGATTTGGTTTGCTATCAACCTTGAATGATAACCAACGGGAGGTACTTTAAGAAAGACAGGAGTATGTATCTCATTATATAAGAAACTAATGAGAGCTTAGTTATAACAAAAAAATAGGATGTAAGCTTTTTCTTATTATCTGAAAAGATACCAGGCGTCTCTTGAATCGGCCAAAAAAATGACTTGAAAAGGTAAATTTGAAAAGTGCTTACAGTGGAGTATCATATTAATTACAACACTAGCCTGGCAAGCAAACAAGGTGTTTGGAAACTTGCTAGTGCAGGCAACTTTTAAAAACAGAGAGGTCAGTTTTAGTCCAAGCATGGTACAACTTAATATTATTAATATTATTATATTAATATATTATATTTAAAATGTTTTATTATAGCTTAAATTTAAATGGAAATGGATAAACCCCTACAGTCTTTTTGTCCTATGCTTTGTTAACACACATTTGTATATGAAGTAAAACTGACCCACTGAAAAGGTAACAATAAAAGGTAACAATATGGGGCTAAGAGGTTAATGGCATTTAATAGATGTGGTGTTACATATTAAAAACATCTCATATATACACATATACTTGTATTGTATTTGGTAGCAAGGACCCTGTAAACTTCAGCTCACCTCATTTTTAAGGAAAGGAGGAGTGCACCATGAGCTCACATTCAATTAATTTTGAGAAACAGAGTTGACTGGATCCTTCTAGAAAATCTCATTAACTCAAAGATAGGAACTGTCAAGGCAGATTGATGATCAGATTTAATTGGGACTCCTGATGTATTCAATGGAAGGAAAACCCTATAAAAACCAAGGTAAAACGTCAGTCAAGTATCTCTTAACTTAGTACGTGTTGTGCGATCCATGCTCTGAGGATCTCTGAAAAACTGATTGCTGAAGAACCGATTTTCTTCACACAGGTAGTCTACACAGGAGGAATCTCTCCATTCTCATTAAGCAGAACCTAGTTTCTGTTACAGCCGTCAACAAGCACACAGACAGCAAAAATACAGCCAGCTGAAAGGCAGCTCCTGCGTGTGTCCCCATATAAAAAAAAAAGAAAACTCCATTGTTTCCTGACCTGTAGTATACTGCTGTATATAGTAGATTATACAAGACTGGTGTTCTTTTAGTAGATTATACAAGACTGGTGTTCTTTTGACGGTACTCACATATTTTTCTTGATACAGGCTGTGTGTTTTCCCTTTCTGGGATGAATTTATTTTTTTCTAGTTCTGTTGAATTTAGGGCCATTCAAACAGATTTGACCATTCTGAACCCCTTGATGCTAACAAATTGACTCGGCTCAAATACTAATTTAGTATAAATTCTAAATACCACTACAGTGATACAGTGTTGGTTTTAGAGACTAATTACCTCCAAGTGATCCCTATATGTTCATTTATTTACAGATTGGAAGGAAAGTCGAATTGAAATGCACACAGTGCATGCAAAGGGTCCCGCGTGGCTCCTGTGGTGTGCAGGAACTGTTTCTCCTCCTGATTTAGCCAGGGCTGCACATATGGAAGGCTACTAAAACATAAGAGCGCCCCCTAAACTGCAGATCTGCCCCCCCAAAAAATACAATTGTAAAAATGTATCATGAAAAGCAAGGTGACAGTTAATACTATACAAATTTAATTTAAAGCTAATTACTCTTTAATAAAGATTAAGGTCTCAGTTCCATGATTTGTCCACCAGGCGGCACTGGTTTATGTTAAAGAAAGAAACACATTAACCTTTTATTAAATCACTGACACCTTCAGCACTAGACAATACACACCTGTTTCCACTGGAACAAAACACCTGGAGTGATGCACTGCAGTCTGTCTATCCTTGTTGAGCAGAGCTAATTGTGAGAAATCAGGATCTTGATAAATCTGCACTGACATGAATACTAGCTAATAAAGGAGAGTGGAGTCTGGAGGTCATCAATTAATTGTTATTTGATACAGGAAAGTGTTTCAACAAAGTAGTCCGATAAACCACGACTGGTGCATAAAACTTTGAATCCCTTCCTATTGCATTAACCCATTATGAGTTCCCTCAGATCAGCTCACAGATAACACCGTGTAACAATTTTTATTTATTTTTTGGTTCCTGGGTAGTAAGTGTTATTTTCTAATTGCTTATGCCTCAAAAGTATAGAAAATGGCTATTATTCCCCACAAACTTTTTTTGTGACCAGGACAGTGATATTTTGAAATTTACCTATTTTCCAGAACATTCCAGATAGATTCAGTGCTGAGTAAACTTGGAGTAACTTCTAGAACGTTCTAGAACTTTTCAGTAATATAAATAGTAGTATAAATACAGGGGCCTTAAGCCCACCAGTTCAATTTAGTTCCAGCTGCCTAAGTGGATACATATCTGCATTTTTCTGAGATGGCATCAAGAGGCTGCAATGGTGGCATTCCTGATGGGTCTCCAAGGCGGTTTTACCAAGTTTCCCTGCTATCTTTGCCTTTGGGACAGCAGGGACACCAAGGTGCACTACCACAGGCGGGACTGGCCACAGCGGACCGAGTTCTCTGTGGGGAGGAACAACGTCAAGTGGGAGCCACTGGTGGACCCCCGGAAGGTGCTGATGCCACCACTGCACATCAAATTGGGCCTTATGAAACAATTTGTCAGAGCTCTAGATAAGGAGTCGGCAGCCTTCAAGTACCTTCAAGACTTCTTCCCTAAGCTGTGTGAGGCAAAGGTCAAAGCCGGTGTCTTCGTCAGACCACAGATAAAGAAGATCCTGGAGTGCAATGAATTCCCCAAGAAGCTCACTAGTAAGGAGAAAGTGGCTTGGACAGCTTTGTCGCAGTGGTTCGGGGCTTCCTGGGCAATCACAAGGCCAAAAACTATGTGGAGCTGGTTGAGACTGGTGAAGAACTACGGCACAATGGGCTGTAGGATGTCCCTCAAAGTCCATATCCTTGATGCTCATCTTGATAAATTCAAGGAGAACATGGGAGCGTACTCGGAGGAGCAAGGCGAGCGCTTCCACCAGGATATACTGGACTTTGAACATCGCTACCAAGGACAGTATAACGAGAACATGATGGGAGACTACATTTGGGGGCTGATTCATGAAAGTGATTTACAGTATAATCGTAAATCTCAAAAAACTACTCACTTCTAAATCTTTTGTAGTCATTTTTGTATTACTTTAGTATAAATACATGTTAATTTGGATTCATATGTTGTTTTTTTCTGACTTTATGTGAACGAAAAGACACAAATTCCCCTGTTTTCTCATTGGAAATAGGTAAATTTCAAAATATCACTGTCCTGGTCACAAAAGCAAAGTCTGTGGGGAATAATAGCCATTTTCTACACTTTTGAGGCATAAGCAATTAGGAAATAACTACTACCCAAAAATTGTGTTACATAGTGTAATTCACAATTCTCTAGGAAGACTTTCTATCGGATTACAAAAAAAAATAAAAGTCAATAAAGTTTACAGCAGCAGAAAGGCATGCAGAGAAAAAGAGCATATGATACCACGTTGCACTTTCCAAAATAACACCATCAGATTCTAGCCTAGGATAAACCTGACAGAAGATGCATGTGCTTTCCATTCCAGTGTCAGAAGTGACTGACAGAGGTCTCAGTGATGGAAATACGGGTCTGTATCAATTGATTCAGAGGGAGTTCCACTGCTGAGAGAAAAAAAAAACAAACAAAAAAAAAAAACAAGGAGAACCCTGTAAAAGTAATCACTAGCACCTTCAAAAAGGGATGGCATTTTACTGTGTGAATACCTGGTTTTGCACCAGACAGCAGTTTCCACATTTTTTCTAGACTGTTGTTAGTCCAGACCAGTCGGAACGGGACCGGCCCTATTCAGATTAGTTACTTGGTTCTGAGTACTAAACATAACCTGTAGAACACTAAAAAGGCCCGGTTTAGTCTTTTATATTTATATTCATCAACAAACACCAATAACCCTTTGAAAGAAAAATAAGAGGCAGTTTACGCATTTACATAATTATAACATATAACATTTCCTCAGCTGCTGGCAGTATACATTCACTATGACAATGTCGTTTGTTATACATCAATATGGACTACTAGCAGGGCCAGATTAACCTATAAGCAAATTTTTCTATAGTGTGGGGTCCCCATCCACGAGGTCACTGTTTGTTTGGGACATTTTACAAAAACTGCATGCGGGCAGATAGACCCACACACACAGGAAGAGAGGCGCACAGAAGCTTGCTTTTGGATTTTTTTTTAAACTACATTGTTTTGTTCTGTTGAATGCAATACTACTACGGGTCTGTAGAAGGATTCTACGAAAAGGTTTGAAAAAAAAAAATTTAAAACATTTGTTTTTGTTTTGCTCTACTGATGCACAATGAAAATGTAACAAAGTTTTACATGAATAGTTCATTGGAAACATACATAATGTTATTTACATTTTAAATAGTGAGCAGATAGGTTTGTTGATTGTTTGAGTAGTATTCAGTGTTTGGTATTTGAGAGGTAAAATTGCCAAAATGAGTTGATTATGAATTGTGTAAATAGCCATTTGAAAAGATATGGCTTTAATTAATGCAAGAACAAGGAAAAATACAACCATGCCCCGCTTGAGTAGTGCAGATCACCTGGTTGCTATCAACGTGATTGAAGGCGGCCTGTCTGCGAGAGAAGTTGCCCAGAGAATGAGATGTTCTGCTTTAACAATCAGCAGACTAGTCCAGAGAAACCAGGAAACCGGCTCTGTGAGGGACAGGCCACGTCCTGGAACACAGAGGGTCACCACACCGGCCCAGGACCATCACATCCGACAGATCCACCTGTGTAATAATTTTCAGACTACAGTGGCTACAGCACAAAAAATGTACAGGAAGAAATAACCCATGCATCAGCAGAATGACTGTGGCTCGCCGTCTGCATGAAAATGATTTGCATGCTTTGAGGCCTTTCAGGGGTAACATGTTGACAGCTGAGAAACAAAATCGCTGTCTTCTGTGTGCCAGAGAACATCTGAGGTGGCGGCAGAGAGAGTGAAGTGTTTTATTCACCGATGAATGCCGTTTTGCCCTTGACAGACCTGACGGAAGACAACGTGTGTGGAGACGTCATGGTGAGCATGGCGCGTTGTTCAAGCCAACCAGTGGGGTGGTGGAAGTGTGATGATGTGAGGAGGAATCTCTTTTAACACAACGCCTTTGGTGCAGATTGAGGGCAACCTTACTGCTCAGCGATATATTGACGAAGTCCTTGAGGCAACAGTTTTTCCGTTCCTGCAAGCCAATCTGGAAGTGTCTATTTTCTAGCAGAACAATGCAAGGCCACACAGTGCTAGGATTACAACTGCATGACTTCAAGAAAACAATGTCGAGGTCTTGCCATGGCCAGCTTCTCTCCTGACTTGAGTCTAAGAGATCATCTGTGGGACCAAATTGCCAGTGCCATTCACAGGAGACAAACGCGACCAGCCAACCTTCGCCAGCTAGCTGCAGCTGCACAGGAAGAGCGGCGGAACATCCCACAGCAGTCTATTCAAAGGCTGATCAGGTCTATGCGTCAGCGCTGCCAAGATTGTGTTAATGCTCAGGGAGGTCATATGTGATTCTAACTTTGTAATGTTTTCATTTTGACAGTATGTCACATTTCATACTGAAAACTTATGATTCTTTGATCTGTATTTTGTTTGATATCTGTGTTTAAAATATTTGATTAAATCCATTAGATTGCATTTCTTTTGTGCATCAGTGCATATATAATTCTGCTGCTAGATTTTCTGGTAAACTAACAAAACCACTGACCCATTAACCTCAGTGGATGTTGTATTATGCACTTGCTAATGCTTTTGTACTTCACTGCCTGGGACGTCATTTTGTGTTCTATGTTCCCACAGATGTTTAAATGTTAATTAAAATGATCATGAACAACAGTGAGATTTAATTATTATCACTCGCATGTGATGTTTGTAGTATGGTACAAGGCAATAAAGGCATACACAGTTTAACAAGCCTCATGCCCAACCATAATGAGCAAAGAAAAAAGCCAACATAAAGAGCTCAGAGAAGTTATCTAATTCAATTCGAAGACGCTTCCTCATTATTATTGATTGCTACTGAAAAAAATGTGTAAATTGAAAATAAAGTACAAGTTAGGAAATAACAGGTTCCTACGATGTCATGTACAGTGTAGTCACCTGTTTCAAGCTTTGCATATGATTCGTAGCAAAGTAGCTTTATACTGGGCTTGTTTGTATCCAAATATCTCCTAAGGAGCTCAAAGCAACCCACGAACACATATGAGTATCAATGGGGCTGATGGACCACACTGTAGTGTATAAACTATCCTTAAGAGTGCAGAAAATATAAACAGTGTTCATAGAGCTGTATTTGTGTAGAACTGTATAAGAACAATACAGGCTATGTAATAACCGCAGAGAGATGGACACACTGATGATGTTTCTCACATGTTTATATTATAATTCTTGGTCTAACAGAAGTTGGACTGAGAATTTGTTTACAGTTTGAACACTGGTAGGAGCGTTATATCTGAGGGGTGTTATAATCGAGAGCCTTATAGGCCTGGCACTATTGATTGATGCATCAAAAAAAAAAAAAAAAAAAAAAGAAAGAAATGCTAACCACATTTAAACTTTTAATTTTATAAGGATGTAATTAAATTGTGCATACCTGTAAAATGGTCCCCTGTCTTTACTTCCTTTGTTTATGTCTATGTATTTCAACACCCCCACACATGCATTTTGAGTACTTTAACACAAAATTAAAAAAAAAAAAATCTATTTAAAAAATATATTTTATTAAATGAATGCTTAGTTCTATTTTTGCAGTCTGTGACATTTAATTTAATCGAATCAGCATGTTCATTATACATGACGTCTCTCAGCTTGGCTCTCCTTTCTCTAGTGTAAAAGCAACTCAAGCTACCCGAGCCGTACCAGGCTGGCTCGGGTGTGCAGGTGGAAAAGGGGTTTAAGGATCTATTGCATACGGTCCACAGTACAGTGAGGGAGAACCCTCATGCAGTGTATATGCTGCAAGATTACACCGAGTAAGCTCAGAATTTACCACCAGCAGCCCAAAGAGGTGTGTGGCTAACTACCTTAGGACTTAAAAGTGGAACACAATAAAAATATGTTAAAAAGCAGAAAGAGTGGTTGCCGTTAACACGCTGGTCCTAAAGCCAGGGTTCTTCTGATCTATGACATTCAGTCAAATCTATTATAAGGTGTGGCCCATACTGCAGCGTTGCAAATGTGTGACAGATGCACCCTGGAATAACATCCAGGAGGTAGCATGGCCTCTTGTGGAGTGACCAGTAACCTTTCCTGGTGGGTGCAGGTTGGCTAGATCGTATGCAATCCTGACTGTGTCTGCAATCCACCTCGACAGCCGCTGTTTAGATAGGGATTGTACGTGGAAATTAGACCTGAAGTAAATAAGCAATTGCTCTGATTGCCGCTAATTCTGGGTGCGGTCAACATAATACGCCAGTGCTCTAACTGGATAGCACGTATAGAACTTTCTCTCCCTGTCACTGGAAAGGAGGTGGATGAAAGGCCTCAAACTTCACTAACTGGTTGATATGGAAAACAGAGACAAAATTTTAGGGAGAAAAGCAGGATTAACGCGGAGAGTAACCTTAGTTCTAGTCTAGGAAGAAACAAACAGGCTTTCACTGTTGAGAATGCTTGCATTTCCCCTACACGCTTAGCAGAGGTAATAGTAAGCCGGAAAGCTGTCTTTAAGAGCAGGAATTTCAGCTCTGCTGAATGTAGGGGATCAAAGGGCAGTCTTGTAAGAGCATCCAGCACTACATTGTGCTGCCAGTGAAGGACAAGATCCTTTCTAGGGGGTCTTAACCTCTGAGCACACTTCAAAAACTGTCTTGCCAGGAAGGGAGACAGAGTCAATTTTAATACGGCAAGCTTCCAGGTAGACCTTAAAATTGGAGGGAGATTTCCCTTCATGAAAAGGTCCTGTCCAGTCCACACGACTTACACCATGTCCAGAATACACCCCACCTTTAACCCATCCTGGGCGTGTGTAGATGCTGCTCTGGCATTCTGAAGAGTCTCAATGACTTTGTCAGATAACTGGAGACAGCTCAATTATGTCTGCTCAGGGGCCAGACTCAAAGCTACAGAGCTGCTGGGTGTCGATGCTACAGAGTCCCCCCACGCCTCTGTGCCAGTGTTGAAAACCATGTACTCCAGGGCAACTTTGAGGCTACTAAGAGCACCCGAGCCGGATCCTGCTTGACCTCTTGCATGCATAGTGGAAGCAGTGACAATGGTGGGAAAGCATAGAACAGTCCTGGGCCACCTGGAACAATTGCCTTCATAGGCATCTGAAGTGCTGAACCACTTTAAAAAAATGTTGCCACGTTGGGATGCTGAGCTCCTGGGGAGACCGAGTCAATTTTATATGGCAAGCCAAATGGCTGCCAGATAGACCTTTATTGTAGAGCAGATGTCATATATCCAGGTGTGTTAACATTAGACGTCAGTGCAAAGACATTACCCGCGTGGCATAGGGCTGCTCTCACAGCTCATTATAGCTAACTAGTTTGATAAAATCATTATAAAATTTGTTTCAAATATGATTTCCTGAATCTCGGCTCTGCAAGCCTTCTTTGATAGGCAAGTCATCAGGTGTCTGAACACCAATGAAGTGTAACCAGGTGAATTACCCTTCATTTGTATTCCCTTCAGACTCTTCATTCCCACTCATGCCACTTTAGTTAACATCTCAGAACTCACAGTAAAGTCTCAGCCTGAACCCCAGTATAGTTGAATCTCCCCATCAATGAACCCTACAGTATAACACAGCTGATACACACAGGTGTCAAAGTACCTTCCTCAAAACTCACTGGATGGCAGCATTGAGCACCAGAACTCCATCCAAATGGGATCTAAATAAAAAACAAAGAAACAAATATCTGGAGAGTCTAACTATAACCACTGTCAGTTATCAAATAGGTTATGCCTACTGCATCTGAGATTATTGCTTAGAGTCGGTGTAACTAACACAATATTTCTGTAAATCTTACTTGTTATGCACTTCCACTGATTATAGGTGATCATAATGTTGAGTTTTGAAAGAAACACATTATATAATACAGTATTCTTTTTTTATTTTAATTTTTGTGAAAAAGGATACCTGTACTATAGTAGTTTAAAGAAGTCTGTTTGCAATCCATGCTTTCTGAATGTGTTGCACTTTCTTGGTCATTTCACCTGGAGAGTGAAATTATGCCCACCCTTTAAACAGCTTCATTCCTGTCAACAAACAATCAGCTGCTTCCCCGATTGACTGAAATGCTTTCAGCCAGTAGTCTGCTTTGATCCAGATGACCCTGCTAAGCCCAGGAAGTGCAAGTTTAACAGATTTCCTGATTTGAGGCATGGAAACTGAGAACTTCAGTTCAAGTAGTGCCACACATCATATTTTTTTTTTCATTTGAAACCTATGTACCTATCTACCTGTTAGTTGCAATCACTAAGACACACAAATGTGTATATTTCCAAAGGGGGCAGCAAGGCAGACTCACAAAACCAGTCTCAGACATGAGGAACAATAGAATAAGCCACTGGTGCACAAAGCCACTGAGCATTCCCCCACCAAGACTCGATATACATATTTTACAGGCGTGATCAAATATTGATACATCGTATGAGATGGGAGAATGAACAGGATTGGCAGGAACAGCTGGGGTTGATGCTGGGGGGGGGGCCTCCTCTGGCTCTCATGAAGTACACTGCCTCAGCAATGAAGAAGAGCCAATTACTGTGAAACACCTCAAGGGTAAAACAGTCTCAGTGCTCGCATTCAATTAGACATGAGGAAGCATCAACACCCAGTAGTGATGAATTTAGAAATACTAAGAAACATGATAATAAACAGAAATGACAAACGTTTTGATGAGAATTAAAAAAAAAGTCTAGAATAATGTTTTAGAATAATTACACATTGAAAAAAAAACAACAACAAAAAAAACTTCTGGTTCAAAATTTGTCAATTCATTTATCACATCTCTTTTAGCATTTCTAAATTTTAAATAAATGCTTGACCAATACATTTCATATGTACAAAAACAGAGTTCAGTCATATAGAAATATAATACCTACTGAAAGCCTAATATTTGAAATAATAAAACGCTGCTTTCACAGCTGATGTTTGTGTGTTCAGGAAGATCAAAATACAGACTTTCAATTAACAAGTTATAGTGCTGCAGCCCCAGACCTGCCCAGGCCATGCATTAAAGGCATACTAGTTTTTCTCAATCGTTATTCTAACTTGGCTGGAGTCACTGCCAATATTTAGAGAAATCTGTGGCTATTCAAACTGTTTTCAGCACAATCATCTTAAAGATTCAGCCACAAAAGGTAACAAAATGTTCATTGAAGTCTTGACAATCACTCCTTCAAATACTTTAAATTAGCATTGAGAAGTCCCTTCTCATTTTTATATAGAAAGCAAGTAAGAGGCTCAGGTGGGGTCCTAACACCTGGAGCACAGGCGGTGAATTTATAGTGCTGAATCAGGTAAGAATTGTTTTTTTCAGACCGTAAATAATTACCCCCTCAGTCCTTTTTACCAAAGGACAACATACCCTTCACATATTCTGCAGCCTGTACTAGGTCTTAAAAGTATCACAACGAGAACGTATTTTTTCATTAATTTTTATTACAAAAAAAGCAGTCTGATCAACATTACATTAAAGAGCATCTGACAGGGAGGGATCCGTTGAAAGGATGAAGCAATGGCAACCTGCAGTAAACCTTCAGCTGGTCCCACTGAAGAACATTTCAGTCATTACAGGTTCAAAGACAAAGCAGCCTGGCATGGAGGAACAGAGATTCAAAACACACTTCAACCTGGCTATGAGGATACAGCAAAGGACTGAACTTGCTGCTTAAAAAAAGAATGTTGCTTTTTATTTATTTATTTAACAAATGGATTAAAAAAAGAGAAAATGTTCATTTCAATTTAACTAGTGTAAAAAAAAAAAAAAACAACACACACACGCACGCACAAACTATAGCTCATCATTACTGTGAGTTCTAAAGAATCGATCTGAAATGAAATGGTCCTTTATTGTAAATGCCTGCTGTGCTCTCTACCAAGATACCCCTTTTTATTTCCAGTTTAGTGTGGAAGGGATTCAGATAATCAACCCATGCTGATCCAAACTGAAACACAGCTATCAATGACAAAAAAAATCAAGATCCTCTGAACCAAAAGGGTTAATGTGCATCAGAGTTTCACATTATCCACGTGTATACAGGAACACATCAATTGAAGGATCTGTGATCAGTCACTAATAATGCATCAATAAATATGATATGCTATTAAAAAACAGGTAAGAGGGGATTTCGTTGAAGTTTATAAAAGCCTAAATGGTATAGATAAGTTAACCCAAGTCACTACTTCAAATTTAGCACAGAGGACTTCAATGGAAGGTAGGAAGCACTTTTTCTTAGTTATAAATGCAGGGAATGGTCTACCAAGTGAAGCTGAAACATCTAAAAACACAAGGAACATTAAAAAAAGACTGGATTTATTCCATCGAAGTAGATCTCCTTAGCAGGTGAATGGTGTGCTAGGGAGGGACGAGCCTCGACCGGGCAAAAGGTCTCATCATTCCCAAACTTCTGATGTTCTTTTAGATGCTAAAAACAATATAAGCCTGTTATTATAAAACATATAACTAATACATTACTACAAATATTTAACAGTGTACCAGTATTTACTTTAAGACCAAACACAAACTGTCCCACTAGCAGTGTGCCACTGGATTATACTGTAAAAAAGATGGTTAGTGTAGGTGAGACTGTATACCCTATTGGTATCATACACTCACTGTTCTCAGAACTATTCGTAAAGCACATACAACTTTCTATTCCATGTTTAGGAACAAGACCAAATAAATAATAAAAAATACTGACAATAATAACAACAATAATAGTACTAGTAAAGTAATAAGAATAGCACAATATGTGGAAGCAGTAATTGGGAGTTTCTATAACTTGTGGTTTATGCACGTTTGATTTATTGCAGGTCTTTCTGATATATTTTAGACTGGTTTTGCTGCAGCAGCACATTGATAAAATTAGCTTTCTCTGAACTATTGATCATTAATCTAACCTTTTTGGGGTTTGTCAAAAACGGAGTAATATTTGACACACTTTTGATATTCTCTGTATATACAGAGATTCTTAAACAGATCCAGTACCTAACCCCCAAACGTTCTTCATCAATTACTTTCAAATCACATACTAGAAATAATAACACCGCTATTAAAAAGCCCAATGGCTCTCTCAATACACGGTGAAGAATGTTGTGCTCTGTTGCACTGCATTGTAAGGGGGCCAGGTAGTGCACAGGAGAAACTATGACTTTACCAGAGAGTCACAATTTCTTCTGCGATGTACAGTATGTGCAAACTAAGCAAACTCTTATCATCTACAAGCTCCTATTCTTCACTAGCATGCTTCTCTGATATGTGCCGCCCTGGGTGTAAGCAATACTAGAAATTACTTTTTTACAATATCCATACAGTAAAATACCTTTCAGGAAATCATTATTTTGTTTTCAACAGACATACAGTATGTGGTAAATATTTTCTCCCATATCTGTATATTTTTAGGTAGCAACCAAAAGAATTGTATGACTTAATTTACTGTGGTAATCATCTTTAGGATATATCAGCTGCTTATTAGATATCTGTGTGTGTGTGTGTGTGTGTGTGGGGGGGGGGGGGGGGGGGGGGGGGATACAGTAGCACAGTAGTCTAGAAGGACAGTACATCTTGTAATGTCACTGTAAAAATGTAGACATCATAGACAGACCACAGGACCAAGAACAAAATGAAAAATAACAAAACAAAAAGGCAATAGACTTGGGGGACTAAAACATCTAGATAGATATTCTTTAGCTCTGTGAACTTCTAATTAAAAAAAAAAAAAAAAATCTTAAAAATGTTCACCGTGAGAGTGTTTGCGTATTTTTTTTGGTGACTTAAATAGAATTGGTTACTTTTCCACTGATGTATACTACATATTTTGGATGTTGTTTTTCGATATTTATTATCACAAACTGTATTATTTTTTTCAACTCAAGTCATTTCAACCCTGTTTTTTCATTTGATTTACTCATTTTTATTTATTTTTTTTTTTTCTAAAGTCTTTTCATAACGAATAGAACCCGACGCTTTGTTCAGCCCTTACATTCCTGTGCGAATTTTCCGTGAAAATGACATTATTTACTTGCAGGTACAAGAGACAGTGAACGATATCCTGAGAAATGGCTTGTGAAGACTCGGCTGGCTTTCCCGTCAGCGAGATGGAGGTGCAATGATATACAGCTCTCTCCCAGGAAGCCACTCAATTGATTATGTATCAGCTTCACTGTAAATCCTGTAAAATTATCCTTTGATATGAAACACTCTGTTGCCCATTTCACCTTATTCCTCTTCCATTTAAAAAAAAACAAATTTAAGTAAAACAAAAGACTAAGCAACACAGTCAGCGAGGCTGTCACATAAACATAAACATGTGGAGTTTCACATCCTTGCGAAAGAAGGCAAGTGCACAACCATCAAGTCTTGATATTGTTTTGCGCTAGTCTCTAAAATCTCGTTGCAGGGAGTGGTCCCTATTAAGTTAGATGATATTTTCTGTATCAGAGTGTGGCGGAAAGGTATGCCGAGGTAGCACAATCAAAATCTTTCTTTTTTTTTTTATATTCCTGTCCCCGGGATGTTTAGAAAATCTCTGGGAGCGTGACGTTGCGGAGCAGCCATTGCTGGGAGCGGCTCCCGTTGCAGTCTTTGACGCTCGGCACTTGGCTGTCCGCCTCCGTGGCTTTCTCCAGGCACTGGTTGCTGTTCACATGCAACAGGGTCAGTTTCTAACAGAAAAACAGTAAAAAGAGACATTTTAGAAATACAGCATTTTAAACACTCTCTCTCTCTCACTCTCTCTCTCTCTCTATATATATATATATATAAAGAAGGTGTAAAGCCAGTACATTCGTATCTCAGAGAAACTGGAGAAATGGATAACTACACAGAACGTCTGTACAGCACTGAAACATTAGTACTATTACTGAAACTGTACTGCTGAACCTCGTCTTCTTTAATATTAGCATCACAAGGGTATCCATGTATTATATAAAATAACAGATGGGTCTCTTCTTCGGTCTCGTTACTTATGACGTCACAGAAACCCTTGAAATTATTTTCCTGTAACTCAGTGAAGCCCATCTATTTTATATATATATACACACATACCGAGTATCAAAATAAACTTATCACTATTATAACACATTTATTTTCGAAAAAAAAACGGACTGAAGCATATGCACTCAATCACCTAATTAGTGAGATAGTTGATTGGACACTGGATGTGGAGTGATTTCAGCTGTTGAACTGCATGCTTGAATAAAAGCAATAAAAACAGGAATAAAAGCAGAAAAAAACAATATGCCACGTCTGTCAAAAGAGCAGCGCCTTCGTGCAAATGGCATGTTGAAGGCTGGACTAGAACAGGGTGCTCACAGCTAGCAATTTCAAACCTGACGAGACGATATAACCAAACACACTCAATGACAGGCCACGAACTGGGAGACCAAGAGCCACAACACCTGCCCAAGATCAACAGATCATTTTGCAGCATCTTTGTGATGTCAGTTGTTAATCAGCACAATAAACAGTCACTGCACCTGCTCTAAAACAGTTTGTCACTTTTCGATCACATCTAGAGAATTTTATCCAAATATAAGTGTTAAGTTTCTTTTGATGCTCAGTATATAGATAGATAGATAGATATACATGTCTTAAGTTAAATATTATTACTTATTACACATTGAAGGTGTGCATGAAAAGTAGGCAAAATGGATGGGAAAGTCTTCACATCGCCCTACTTTCGAGATCCATTCAGTTATCTTTACAATCAAATGAACTGTCCACAAAGTTCAACAATTAACACGTAACAATTTTCATAGCACAAACAGTTCTGGTTAGTGATGCTCCACAACTTAAACCCTGTTCAGTTTAGTGGTGCAATGACTCAAACTTGGGAAGGAGTATCACCCAAAGCTAGGGATTGGAGCTGGAACAGGAGCTGGTTGGGCTAGTTCAGCCATTAACACGGTAATCTAGTTAATCTTCATACTGCTTACTAACTGTCAAAGTTGTAGACCCCATAAAGTTGTAAATCTCATGCAAGACACTCATTAGGAGCATCCTGCTAGTTGTGTAATCTTCAAATAACAAAAGGCTGCTAATCAGTATGTATTATGATTAAGTAGACCTACACATCCTCTCCTGCAGGTAAAGGCAGTGTTGGGATACACATTTGAAGGTACTGTTCAGGGTGGTGAAAAGGTACAAGCCTGCAGGGGTCATGCTTAGCAGCTCAAACTACTCGGAAATGCATGGTACTCACTGCATGAAGTGATGTAAACAAGACACGGTATCAGACCCAGGGAGGCTGGGTTTAGTTTTCCTGTCCTTGTTAATTGAATGAGGCCTCATAACTGATACTTTTGAATCCTGCGCTCTGCATTTAACCAATATCAGCTGTCTGTTCTGTATGCATTTAGTATGGGTTTACTGTTTTTCGATTTGCATTACAAGTGCTACTGCAAGTCCCCTGGTGGTGAATTACTGGGACTGATGGAATCTGATAGCAATCGGGCCTGTCGATGAAAGCTTGTAATTATGCTACTGGATCAATAAAATAAAATCTGAGACAAAATAAATAAATAAATATAAAAAAAAAATCAATGGGTATGAATTAGTTCTCTGGTGAAAACTGATCACCTTGTCAAGACCATAGTGCATGGTGCAGCAAGAGGCCTGGAGCTTAGAACAAAGAGAGCATGAGATTACAACTGCTTGGAAAAGTACAACCTTACCTGATGAAAGAGTAACTCTTGACTGGTACTAGTAAATAATAATGAATATTTCTTTATTTTTTAAGCTAAAACGTAGATTGTAGTCCTAGGAGGTTTCTACCTGCATTAATTGTGCTTACAATCCACTCGGTCTTGCTGTACATTTTTTTTTAAATTGTATTTATTTTTTAACTAGATATACATACATACTCAGATACAGGTCGCAGACAAATTATATTGGTACCCTACACTTATATAAGATCATTCAAGAAAACATGTAACACAAGCATTCACAATTTCAAGCAATCTTTATAAAAAATAAATAAAAATAAAACACACCTAAGCAGTTTCAAATATTTGTTCATGACAAAAGTATTGGCACCTTTACATTAAAGTACAAATGTAATAGATTAATTAAAACATATATTCATTGATTAAGCTGTGTTTTAAAGTCAACAGCCAGAAAAACAGGCCATTATTTCCAAGATCTCTTGAAGAACTGTTTGGCCACACAGCAGATGAGGGTCAAAACAAAGGAGTTGGATTCACATTAGAGAAAAGCACTCGTAGCAAATTACAAAGGAAATGGCTACAGAACAATATCAAAGAAATATGGAACACCAAAATCAGCAATAATCAAGAAGTACCACCAAACACATTCAACTGAAATGCTTATAAAAATAAGATATCCAAAGAAAATAATGGCTACAGCAGGTAGGAGAATCTTTCTTTGTACCTACAGTTAAACACGGAGGTGGTTCATCATCATATGGGGTGCTTTAGCAGTTCAGGGACTGGAGACTTTCATGTGATTGAAGATCAAATGAATGCAGCCGAGTATCAAAACATTCCACAAAGTACAATGATACCATCTGCTCGTAGGCTGATTGAGAGACAGTTTATCTTCCAACATGACAACGACCCAATGGCTAAGTCAACTCTGGAATTCCTGAAGAAAACCAAAGGTATATTAAGTGTAGCGTGCCAATGCTTTTGCCTGCAACTGTACACGTTGGCCTATCAAAAACCTTGCGCTGATTTGTGGTGCTGGGACATCTGCTGTTGCTTTACCCCACTTTGCCTGCTTATTTACTAAACATCTTATTATTGCACAATAAATGACAAACACTAGGGGGTGGGGCATTTAACTCCAACCAAAGCCTATGTTCATTAAATACTAGTTCCTCCATGTATACTGTAGTCCAGATTCTGATATTATTAACAATCTAACTAGTTTTCATCACAATTAGATAAAGATTGAAGTGTGATGTAGGTCTCTGTTGCCAGAGATAAGCATTATGCAATAAGCATGCGCAGTAAGATATCAATGTATTATTGTATATCTGTGTGCCCTGCCAGCTGAAGATGTGTTCTGACCTGGCAGCACTCAAATCAGTTTGTGCCCTTCCGTTATTTTGGTTTATCAATAGTGATACTCTCCATACTGTCAGTTATCAATGTTGACTTCTTTAAACCTTTACTTTGGTTTTAGTTTTTGTAAGAATATGACCGTCAGAGACTTGAAACTGGTCTGTATCAGAGAACAAAGTAAGTTCCTGAACCTCAGAGTTTTTTCATTGTTTTTTTTTTTTTTTTTAGTCACGGACCCTAAATTCATAATTATGCCTGTAGCAGCCAGGTTCAAATTTCTTATGTCTCCACAGGAGAAGTGTGAACCTCTACTGCATATGCTGTGATGGCAGAGGGCAGTGGCAACCAGGCAATAGCAGCATTCAGCTACCTTACCAAGCAAGGACTGAATGCATACTGAATTATGCATTCCCTTCGAGACCCACCTTGGCAGATGATCAAAGTTTGTAAATGGGCAACTGTGAACATACAGTGCATTCTCTGAAATGAAACACTCCAGTACTACAGAACTTCCTTCCACAGTATTGCTTTGGTAGGTGGTTGTGAGTGGAGCCAAAGGGAGGTGAGAGGGGGTGGTAGCGGCATGCTAGTAGGTACAGTTGCAATGATTCATGTAACACTAGAAATGTATTTTATCCCCAGCTCCCAAATGCACAGATGTGTTATTTTTCACTGATAATGTAGGCTATGTTGCAGTAACAGATCACTGTGCAATCTAGTACTCCAGAACAGATGGATAGCAATCTGACATATTAACTGCTGAAGCCAGGACTTGTGATTTATCCCAAATTAAGTTATTCCACTAGTGAACTCCTTTTCGTAAACTGCACACAGCATCTATTCACAATTCAAAAATGTGCCTTTTGGATCAAGCTACTTTGCCTTTCGTCTTTCAGGTTTTCACAGATAATGATTAACATACAGAAAAGGCCTTTCTCTCTTTTTGAGAAACAACCCCTAAAGTTTGCAGTACAATGTGGGTCAATGCAAGTAAGGATGAGTGATGAATATATATCAGTCTACACTTCACAAACTGCTGTGAATGCTGCACATGGGTTAGTAGTAATAATAATAATAATAATAATAATAATAATAATAATAATAATAATAATAATAATAATTTAAATTTTGAAGCAGAAATGTTGCAGCAGTTTAAAAGTAACACAACGTCTTTACTGTTTGTATTGCAACAGGATCTCGTGACTCTGATCTTTTACATACTTTTGTGAGGGTATTCGAATACCCCAGCATCTGTTGGTAATTCCTCAATACAAGCTTAATCTGCTTGTGGGGATGCAGTAGCATCCCTAACTTCCCTAACAGAAAAACAATAATCTCTACCACATGTTGGTAAAGAATATTAAAGGCACAATGAAAGCATGGTAACGTTAGATTACTATCATAACTCTTGTTCCCTGAAATACAAATTGTACCATTATCTAATGGGTGTTTACCTCCTAAAGACCCGAAACCTGAATACAATATATCAAAGCTGCTCAGAGCCTGTGACGCAGTCATAGCCTGCCCCCGAGGGCACAAAATGACAGTGCTCACAGACCTCAAGGTCATTTTTCCTTCAAGCCTGCTACAATCACTGACGCAGCGACCTTGAAGGTTAATGGTTATATTTATTTCAGGGAACCAGGGTTATGATTATAACCTAATGTTCCCTTTCAAGTACAAAATGTAACCATTACCATATAGTTGAGTGTACCAAAGCCATCGCAAGGGCAAGATTGCAGAACGACTGGAATGCTACAACTAAACAGAGAGCCTGACTCGAGAGCCAACAATCCCCCTGCGATGGTGAATGGGCATCCCTGGGCGGTGACGTGCAGGCATCCCTGGGTGGTGATGTTGGAGGCATCCCCAGACAATGAAGCCAGGAGAGGAGTCCCTGGCCCAGAAGGTGGCAGTAGGAGCTCCACTTCTTCCCTTGGTGTTGGAGTCAGTACCAGTTCTGTTCTGCTCTGTTCCTGCTGGTGGAGGTGGTGGAGGCAGAGGCAGCTCCTGCTTCTCTACTCCTGCCGGTGGAGGTGGTAGAGGCAGAGGCAGCTCCTGCTCCTCTGCTCCTGGTGGTGGAAATGGTGGAGGAAGAGGCAACTCCTGCTGCACTGCTCCTGGCGGTAGAGGCCGAACCAGCAGGCATTCTCCCTCTGCTGGCTGAGACGGAAACAGCAGGCACCCTTCCTCCGCTGCTGGAGACCTGGGTTTTGGACTTGTAGGCCTCCCATCTCGGGCAGTGGCTGCACCAGCTCCCCCCTTCTGAGTGCTGGATGCACGGGCTTCACCCGTATATATATATATATATATATATATATATATATATATATATATATATATATATATATATATATACACACACACACACACACACACACACACACACACACACACACACACACATACATACAGTACCAGTCAAAAGTTTGAGTATGCTTGCGGGAAACTAGGTTTTTTTCATAATTGATAATGGTCTACGTCGTATACGTGTCTGTAAATACTTGAAAATGAAAACACATGTTATAATATACAAAACAAAACATAAGGAGTATCAAAACAATGTTCAAGAAAATTGAAAATTGTCTCTAAATCTTGGATTCCTCAAAATATCCACCCTTTCCCTTAATAACAGCCTCACAAACATGAGGCACCCGGTTAACAAGTTTCAATAGGAAATCACTCGACATGTCTTCCCAGCTCTTCTGCAGAAATTCCCAGAGACTTGTGGGTAGCTTTGCTTTGACTCTTCTGTCCAGTTCGTCCAATACAGGTTCTATGGGACTGAGGTCTGGAGACTGGGCAGGCCACGTCATTAGATTGAGTTGTCCTTCACTTTCCTCCTTTGCCAGATAGTTCTTTGCACAACTTTGAGGTGTGTTTCGGGTCAAGGACTGCCCAACTAGCCATAATTCTGATGGAATGGCATGCCTCTGAAGTATGCTTGGTAAAGATCACCAACTCTGTCACTAGCAAAGCAACCCCAGACCATGACACCGACTCCTCCATGCTTGACAGTGGGAATCACACATGCAGAACTCACGCGCTCACCCTCTCCGCGTCTTACAAATACTCGGCGGTTGGACCCAAATATTTCAGATTTTGACTCATCGGTTCATAAAACCGACTTCCACGCCTCAAATGTCCAGTTTCTGTGTTTTCTGGCCCAGAGAAGTCTCTTCCTCTTATTCAGCGCTCTTAACAATGGTTTCTTTGCAGCAATTCTTCCAGTTAGGTCAGCTTCATGCAATCTCCTCTGAACAGTAGATGTTGAAACATCTGTACTTCTAGTAGCATTTAGCTGAGCTTGTATTTCAGGGGCAGTTAATCACCGGTTTCGTAGACTCGAATGAACTTGTTCTCTGATTCTGAGGTCACCCTTAACCTGCCTGACCTTGTTTGGTCCTCACGAGTGCCAGTTTCTTCAAATCGTTTCATGGTCTTGGCCACAGCAGTTACAGACACTTGCAAAGTTCTAGGGATTTGTCTTAAAGATTGACCTTTATTTCTTAAAGTAATTACAGTCTTTTTTCTTTACTTAACAGAGCATATTTGGCCATATTTTGTTCCCTTACATTCAAGAATGACAAACTTGTGCCTATGCTACCTATATTTATAGTAATCATGGACCCTCACCTGTTAACAATAATTGGTGACAAAAGGTTAATTGGGTAACATGCTAGTTAACTAAGAGAACATCTAACAAAGACACTTTTATAGTTAGACCAGTGTTCTAACACTGTGTTATACATATTTCAGACTTTTAACTGACTTGGGCTTCAGACTGAAATCCCCTTGCTTTTTGTGACCATTTCATTGAAACTGACAAGATTTACATTTTCATTTAAAAATTAAATTTTTGAATGCAATTCAATTATGATTATCAGCTTATATAACTACATGTTTCATATATTAAAATATTAAGTGTTTATAGACAAGTTTATACAGTTAAAAGCATAGATAATCATAAAAAACATGGTTTCAAACAGGTGTACTCAAATTATGACTGGTACTCTGTGTGTGTGTGTGTGTGTGTGTGTGTGTGTGTATATATATATATATATATATATATACACACACACATATATATCCATCCACTCTCTTGGCACAGAGCCACGGGGGGAGGACGTAGCCACCTCTCCAACAGATGGTGACAGGGAAGAGTGCTGTGCAGGAGTGAGGGACGCAGAGCACTCTGCAGAGCTACGGGAGAGACGTTTCTTCAGCATGCGCTTGGAGAAATATGCATAAAACTTGCAGTAACTGCTGTTCACCAGTGCCTCCTTTGCATGCTCTGGCCACAGGAAGAAAACACAGGCATTATGCAAGTAGCAATACACTGTACAGTAACAATGAAGAGATGCTGCCTCACTCTGCTTAAAGACAGCAACGGGGCTGTTCAAGATTGGCTTGATACCGGACCGGGGACCCCTAAACCGGTTACCAAGCAACCCGGCTTTTAGTATGTCAGTTAAAATGCCACAATAAACAATCAATTAAATACAGTATTAAGCACACTTAATTCATTAAAATAATTAATTAAACAGGAAAACACACACATGGTATTGAAATAAACGTAAACGTTCAGGGAGTATCCATCATTTACTTATTTAACCCTTTGCAGTCCATTTATTCAGCGCTTGCCAGGAGCATCAGGTCCAATTTATTTTCACACGCGCTGTTTAAAATATTTTTTTTTCCCCCAGAGTAACACAGGTTTAAAAGGCATTGAATCGCAAAAGGACACTCAGTACTGTATCTACAGCCAAGCCCCACCCCTTGTTCGCTGTATTTTTCACAAACCTCTTTATAGACGTGCACACTGATAAATCCTCTCCTGATCACTCGTTTTATCACCAAACTACTCAATGCAATCTTTTTTTTTTCGGCTTCATTCAGCTCCTATTGGTCTCACTCGGCTATTGAAAGGTTTTCTCGGCTTTTTCCGGGGAATAACGACTAGAGACCTGTGCTTTACGTCTTTCTGCAATTACGTCGGACAGGGTCTGACATCGGACTGGAAAGGGTTGATAAAAATTCTATCATTATACCCCTTCGCCGTAGTGCCATAGCAGAACCTCCAAAATAGTAGCTGCTATGGTCAGATCATAGCCCTTGGCATCTCTGCTAGCTACAGTACAGTATAGCAGCAGGGGTTATGAATGTCATCTGGATTCTCTCAGCTGCACTACAGCTCAGGGAAGCAAAACAAACTTTTGTAATATACAGTAGATTCCTGTTCACAAGACCCAGTGTATATTATTCAACAACTAATTCATTTTACATTGAACAGCACAGCGTATTTAGAATACTACAGCTGTGGTGACATTACTTGTGATACAAAGTCACAAACTTTTAAACTTTAATGTTTCCAAATGGAAAATGACAAATTCAACTATAGGAATAAACTTTTAATTCAAAAATCGGACTCTCTGAAATGTTGATCCACTGTTTTGAACAAAGCAGTTTGGCTCCAGCTCAAGGGTGCATTTCCAAAGCTGTTCTCTCTCTTTCGGCTCAAAGCAATAGGGGCAGTAATGGACGTGCTCTGCTACCAGCCAGGGTCAGAAGAGTTTACTGTATACCTTCACAGTGGGCCACATCTCCTTACAGACCACGGCTGTTTGGCAATGCTGTGTTACATTCTGCACCTCAGTAATTACCAGGAAAGTATTACAGGCAGAGGCACTTCAAATACAATTGTAAAAAATGTGCTGAGTTTGGACATAAATAAATCGCCGGAGCCTCTGACAGTGTTCCGCTGCCAAACAGTTGGAAAAACATTCAATTCCAAGGCCAGTTTCCATTTCCATAGGAAATTCTCATAATGCAGGGTAATTTAAAAGCACCCTGCAAACAGCCTTGCAATGCATTCTTAAAGCAAGCGATTACTTTTAAAAAAATCTGATGATTTTTTTTTTTTTTCTTCACTTGTGGTGGGCACATTGTTATTTCACAAAAACAAGAAGAGAAAAACATAAAGAGCCACACTAAAGGATAAATCAAATGGCATATGGCCAATTTGCAGCACAGCTTGTTCAGAATCATTTGGTTCAGCTTAATCTCCTCCCAGAGCAAACTGATAGGGAGCTGGGGAAACTAAACTAAAGGATATCCACGGCGCAATGAGTCACCAAAAGCAATACTCATTGCAACCGTAACCATGCATTCTGAAGAGGAAATCAGACTGAATTAAATGTACATGACACCAATAGTAAATGGGCCTATAATCCTTGGAGAAAAAATGTCAGTTACTGGCAACTCATGCAATGTTTTCTTCTCCTTCTGTTTTCATTATTTTAGTGGTGATGAATCTAATGCTTCTAAAAAAGTGCTCGGTTTACCATATTTCTTTCTTGAATTTAAGACACTGCCCAAATTTCCCACCCTCAATTTGAGGAAAAAAAAACATCAAATAAACATGCATATATAAAGATATAACCTATGGAGGCAGTTTGCGGCCACCTGCTATCACACAGAGCATTATAGTTATGTGCTTCTTCTTGTTTCTAGCCGTGAATACATGCTGAGGACGTATTCTGGAAAGGTATCTGCATGTTTTTTTTTGTTATGTAGTTTACCTTTTTCGATGTGTAGCGACTACTGGCTAAACCTAATTGTTCTGTATTATAGATTTGAGAAATAATGTCTGAAGGACGCTTGTGCAACTTCACTGATGAAGAAAGCAGGGTTTTAATATCTATCTGGAGCGAAGACAGGATCCAATGAGCACTAATGGACAGCGGAAAAATCCGTCACTACAGAAGGGCGTCGGCTTCTATTAATTTTTCTTTTCCCCTCAAAGTACGCGTGCTCAGAGTCTGCTCCTGTGAGAAGTACCCCCCGCTGCTTTAAGCAAGTGTAAACGCAACGCTCCGGTACAGACCAGAATCTTATCAGAGAGATTCTGGAATGTTAGTGTTAACACACTTACAGTTACTAGTGACAGAAATCACTCCTGACCTGGTAAGTACTGAACCACTGACTCCCAGGCATCACATTCAATTACATGTCCACTGAGTCACCCAGCTCCTGGCTAATACCTTACCCATTAACCACTATGATCAAGCCATCTGAGCCTAAATGAAGGGTCTGATTGCAGTCCGAGTGCACTCACCAGGGGGTCATACTCCCAGAGCTGATTGCCTTTCAGATGATGACACTTGAGCATCATGACGGGGCCACTCAGCTTGGACACGTCCAAACACAAATCATCTGTGCGGATTTCTTTATTGGCAGTATACGAGAAAACCTAGAGGATGAGAAGCAAAGATGTTAGACAACATATGCAAGTAACTCTGCACTGTTTTACATCACGGATCAATATTACCATTATGTTTTGGTAAACACTGATTACATTTAGAGTTCACTCAAGAAACTTGCTGTACCACATACTGAGTGTGATGCACCCTGTTCTACCGGGTGACTACAAAAATTAAAATCCTCTCTGTCATTGGTTGTGTTATTCTACATGGTCAGCACCTTCCCTCCTGTCATTAACCAACCACCTGCTTCGCTCTTTGCAGCCAATGACATGCCTTAGCCCAGAACACACTGTTGGGGTAAAATGACCTAGGAAGTTAAACTAACGTACTTCCTGAAATGCAAGGACAGCCAACTATCTGTAACACTGTGCAGTACTAGAAATAATATTTGATAAGAAACACAAGAAACATAAGTGAGTTTATAAAACGAGAGGAGGCCATTCAGCCCATCTTGCTCGTTTGGTTGTTAGTAGCTTATTGTTCCCTGAATCTCATCAAGCAGCTTCTTGAAGGATCCCAGGGTGTCAGCTTCAACAACATTACTGGGGAGTTGGTTCCAGACCCACAATTCTCTGCTATTTTCTGTTCTGAATGCCCCTTTATCTAAACTCATTCAAAAGAGATCTACATACCGCATGGAAGTGCCAGACTGGTAAGAAACAAACTTATTAAAAGATTTGAAAAAAGCATAAAAAATGATTTAAAACTGCATTTCAGTTTGCATTGAATAAAAAGCATAAATATTTAACCCACTGAATTATAAATATCAATTCACAAAACTACTATATCTATCTATCTATCTATCTATCTATCTATCTATCTATCTATCTATCTATCTATCTATCTATCTATATATATATATATATATATATATATATATATATATATATATGCATCGTCCGTTCTCGGAGCCTCACTTTTGATTCCAGGGAGACCTGGTTCTATTAAGGGTCTAAAATTTATTTTCCAGTCCTTACCTGGTTCCCTCCCATTCCATGGCAGTTAAATATTCCCACTTTCTCATTTTCTTTCCTTGCCATGTTATCCAGGCATTGGTTAGTTTCTACATTTCGGATCTGAAAAGGGAAGCATCAAGGTTTGGTTTATTCTATAAATCAGGGATATGAAAACCGAGGACGCAAGAAGGGTAAAATTATTTTTAGTTGTGCGATCCAACCTTTACCCTCTAACCTAAAGAGGCAAACTAACTTCAAAAACCTGACTAGAGCAAAAATGTTGTCTTGTGGTGTGTACTGGATTAGCTTCTGGATATTCTTATAGTGTAAATTTAAGAGCTTCTGATTGAGTGTTGAAAGTTCAGGACTCATCTATGAATGTACATTCTTAGTAGGTTAGATAAGGGGTTACACAGTTCTGTTGGACTGTAATACAGTAATACTGCTCTTTTGCAGCTCTGCATCACATTAACATATTTTTTTTTTCTCCCCTAATCAAAAACAACTCAGGATCTGGATTCAGAACTTACTTGGCTAATGGGATTTACTGGCTCACATAAACGTCAATGACATTTGGTCTCTCTCCAGGGCAAAAGCTGACAATGATTTGAATTTAAATATGCCCACAAGCCATTCAATCCTGCCGTTCAACTTCAGTTATATCTCCATTCCCTGACATTTCTGATGAGGTTTTTCCCCATATTGCTGCAATGCCAATTATGCCTACAACCTGTGGGTTTTTTATTTTTTTAAAGTGCATGTAGAGTACATTAAAAAATAAAAAAATAAATCCATTCTCTTCAAGGACAAAAGACAAAGGCATCCCTTCCATCCTGATCGAGTCTATTATTTCTGCAGCATCTGATGAGTCATTTCTGCTCTACAGTGGAAGGATCAACTTAGAATTTTAACATGTAATCAAATAAACTACAAAACAATATTGCAAAAGTCTACTGGAAGCCATAATAGTAGTACAGTATTTCATGTTAGCTTTCAAAACATCACATTTTAAAATTTGTCAGTTTTTCATTAAGTACTGTATATGGAAAACTACAAAGCAGTATGCAATTCAATATGTTAATGTAACATTATTCAGCAGGTTTCATTAGACTATGAAGAAAAATAAAGTTAATTCTATTGGGTAATGCTAAATTCAACCATATCCCAAGCAAACTAGGCCTACCCCTACAGAACACTAAACAAATTCACTGTGGATTCTTTCCAGGATTTTATGTTTGAATAATCCAATTAAAATGGGTGCTATCAAGATATTTCCATTTAAATGCTACACTGCATTAAGGCCATCCTGCACTTAAAATGTTTTACGTAGTCATTAAAACAAACCTAGATTTTTTGGATTGTAAAAAGATGCTCAAGAAAAAGGGACCATTTCTGTGACCCTCAGTAACTGTAATATAATCCTGACTGTCCATGTCACTGTGGCTTATATTACACATATTTAAAATAATAGTAATGTTTCAGGGACTTCTTGCAAGCACTGTGCCTAATTGAAACCATGTCTCTTTCATTGTGATGAGCACTAACTGCTCAGAAAAGTGCTCATCTGGTAGACTGGTTCAGCATCAACAATGTGGCTTGGTAACCCATTCCATACAATATGGAATCTGTGACAAGTATGTATCCACTTAATCTCTGCTTAAAGTACTGTCGAGGGTTAAGCCTTAAAAAACTGTAATCAAGTCTCATCTAATCCTTCTTTGTTTCTAGACTAAACAGATTCAGATCCCTCAACTGTTCTACATAACTTGTTTATTTAAGACCTGGGATTAGTCTGGTTGCTCTTTGCTTGACTCTATCTCCAAGGCCACAGTGTTGTTTTTTGTAATGCAGGGACCAGTTGCTAGCGTTTTAAGCGTCACATGCTTTGTTTGGTGACGGTCCCTCACCTCTCCGAGGGAGAAGTAATGGCGAGGGATCTGGGAATCGGGGTACACGTTCTCCAGGTACCAGGAGAAGGGCTTGCACTGCAGTTTCTGTCTCAGCATCGCTCTTGCAGAAATGTCCCCATAATCCACTTTGGTGACACCTGCCAAAAAAAAATTAAGATGCTCAAAACCCTTCAAACAAGTGCAATACACTCTTTCACAATGCATATGTCACGCTCAGGCAGACGCGAGTAAAAGACTTGTTTTTTTATGGTAGTTTACTGAGCGTGTCAAAGTAATCAGTGCACACTCCTCTGCAAATACAACACATCTCATCTTGAGAAGCCTTTTTGGCTACAGAGACCCTCAGCAAGGCCTCTTCAATCATAGGTGTTTGACAATGATAAAGCTTGTGAGTTATTCTTAAGTTCTGAAATGTTAAGTGGGGTGCTTATTTGGGTCACTTAAGTGGGGCGCTTAAACATGACGGAATTCATGAAGTCCTTATCTTAGAAGGAGAGCTATTTGTAGAGAAAGAGTATTTTGAGATCACCTTATTACACTTGACTGTTACAATTACAGCAAGATATACCATAGGTATCAACTTGATAGACAAATTATTCTGGATATGATGGCTATGCCGCAAGCTGAACATCTGTTACAGACAGAAAGTGATGGTAGCTCCCAGGTTTTATTCTTGTGGAGCCTTTCAAAAAGTGACATGGGACACAGTAAAAAATTCACAGCTATCGGTGTCATCTGCTCTAGTGCAAAACTGCCTGATATTGTAAAGTTCCCATTAGAAGAAGGTTACCCTGCAATACAATCTGTAACAACCGAGAAAAGACCACATTTTCCTCTAGAACATTGGTTCCCAACCCGTGGTCCGTGAGTAAACTCCAGGTGGTCCGCAAACTCCCAAAATTCGGTTACGCTGTTCTTGCAAAAATCCATTTTTACACAATTACATGTTGTGCAACTACTAAGCAGCACAACAGACAGCTTTAAACACGTGATATATAATTATAAGCTGTGTTTGCAGTATCAGCATCCTGAACTCCACGCAGAGCGCCTTTACTGGATGCGCCACTCGGGAGCCTAAAATAAGCAGTTTTAATAATAGTTCTCATTAAAATAATTGTTGTTATTAACAATATGAAAATAAACTACATAGCTTCCTCTTTATTCCGTTATCTGACTTAAGCAAAAAAAATACAGTACAGTAAATAAATATATTTCTACTGTCAACAGCAAATTAACCAAATTGGTGAAATATCAGATTGTTAATTGTCAAAGGAGCACTTTAGTTATATTCGTAGAAAATGAAGACATCAATGGAGACTAGAAATGTTTGTCAAATAATGTTATTAGCTTCTTTTAGTATTGCTTCATTTGTTATAAAGTGTTGTTCCATTGGTTTTATTATAAATTAAAAAGCCACATCTGGTTTAAGGGTTTCACTGCAATACAAATACATGCAGCAGCATCTGATCCTTTCCCAACTGTCTCCTAAGTTCAGTCATCCCTATGTCTAAATGCTGGCAGGACCTCATTTTCGGTGAAGACAGACCAAAGAAATGTGCAATGACACTTAAAAGGAACAGAGGTGTCCTGAAGCTGTCCATCGATATCCTTTGACCTTACATTGAAATTGTCTTAAAAGACAGCTCCAGCAATCTCAATGAGCACTGTCTCCGAGTTCCCTGGTGCAAGAATCATCTTAATTTGCTCCCACTGTTTAGGGAATGGGAATTGGAATTGGAAAACAATATTTCAACAGGTATACCAGTGAATTACTTAATCTGAAGATACAAAATTAGTGCCATCATTAAAAGTAGGTCACCATAAACTACTTGCACATGTAAACATGTGACATACAGACTGATTCAGATTCTCGCAATAATTTTTTTACCAACATACAGACGATATACATCCCTAGCAGAGGAGGACAAAAGTAAAATCAGAAAACTGTGTTTAAAGCCATGCAATCCAAATTGTGTTATAAACAGGGCTGCAATGATTTTAACATTGGAACATAGGAAAGGTGGGCTCGTAGTTTTTCTCTCTCTACATAATTAACATATACACACATTATATATATATACACACATTTATATATATATATATATATATATATATATATATATATATATATATATATATATATATATATATATATACACACACACACACACACACACACACATACATACATACAGACACACATACACATACATACATATAGTGTTCTTGCAGTTACAGCTTCAGCACCTAGTAAACTATTTTACATATTTTGTTATGAAATGCTTACAATTGATCCTACTTTCCCTCAGCTTCTAAGCACTTGCAGCATATCAATGCCAGCGTGGAAGTAGAAAAAGCATCACCTCCACTGACAACCAATTCAGCAACCTTTACCTCACAATGGCCAGCAGATCAGAAACAGAGACACTCGAGAATACAAAGTGATCGGTATGCTGAGGACCGCATGGAGTGTGCTGTGGAAGGGTGCTGTCTGCCAAAGAAAGTCCTGCCTCGCTCCCTCCTCACACAAACCAACCGACCTTGACCATTCAAGCAGCTGAAGGGTTGGGGCTCCCCAGTGAGTAACAGGTACTTGCTATCATTCTACTCATGTGCCTTCTGTCTTTGATTGCTTAGGTAAAGAGAACTCCCTCATGGCCACAGTATATTATTAAATTCATTTCAGTTTGCACTACTTTTCACTCCACTGATTAATAGACTACAAAATGGCCCAGAAGGTAAATTCCAGTATGTGGCTTGGGCATCTCTCAGATATAAAGTTTCAGGCATAAAGATACTGAGTGGTTTTTCTGTACTGATACGTCATATACATTACTGTAGGGTTGGACAAAAATTACATTTCCTTTATTGTAGAGAAATTAGCACGATGATCTTGATTATCCTCTTAACTCCCGATAGCTCTGATTTTCTTCTCTTAGGCATGCGTCACCTAAATTTCATTTGTCTTTTACTGTTCACGTTTCTAAAATAAGTCTCATCAGTTTCTCATTCTCTTTTCTCAGTTTCTCATTCTGAAACCTTTGACATCAAATTTAAAATGACAGTGAAGCGAGACTCAAGAATGTTAAAAAGAGGCACATTGCATATAGGGCATTCTTGAACAAAACAAATTTGTTTGGGGGCTGTGCACCATGACTGGCTGAATACTGTAAATAAGTGGTTCTCAATCTGTGGTGGTCCGTGGAAAGTTTATATTCAATTGTTTGTCCTTTCATTGTAATATTGATGTTGTTTTTAACCCTTTGCAGTCCTATGTCGGACCAGGTCCAACATTATAATTTTCCCTTTCCCTTCCCAAGCACAGGCCTCTAGTAATTTTCTCTCCAGAGAAAGCAGGGAAAACTTTTCAATGGCAAGTGAGACCGATAGGAGTCTAAAAAAAGGGGCTGATCTGAGCAATACAAATAGCCCCTGCACGACAGAGATAGCACAGACATAAACAAACAAGATAGCTGATTCCGCATCCTGCATCAAAGAATATCACAAACATTTGCCAAGCTTTTTGAGATGTTATAGTAATAAAATAATGACTTGGATTGTATTATTGAGGAGTTTAGTGATAAAACAAGTGACCAGGACATGATTTATCAGTATGCACGACTATGAAGAGGTATGTGATAAATACAGAGAACAAGGGCTGGGGCGGGGCTGGAGACGCAGTACTGAGTGTCCTGTTGATATGCAGTGCCTTTTAAACCTGTTTTACTATGAATAAAGTACTTTTAAACAGTGTGTGTAAAATAAACAGTGTGTGTGAAAATAAACTGGACATGACGCACCTGATGGGCTCTGAATCAATGGACCGCAAAGGGTTAAAGTGTCAGTCATGGTTGTTCTAGGTATGCTTATAAACACTGTTGTTTTAATGTTAAAAAATAAATAAATAAAAATCCCATGAACAACATTAAATCCCATGAACAAGAGTAAGCAGTACAGAGAGAGAGAGAAGCACATTTCGGAGCAGAGAGCACCTTGTTAAGGAACAACAGTATACAGCCCATTCAATTCTAAAAGCTCTCTGGCGCACTGCGCTGGAAAAAGAAAGCACTCGTTTTACACTTCAAGATGCATACTGTCTGTGATGTGCCTCAAAGTACCACAAGTTTACATTTTCCCATGGACAATGTACTGTACAATACCATATGTACAATACAATAGTCTGTGCAATACGTGCAGACTATGAAATAAAAACGTTAAATAAAATCTGCTTTGCAATCTCTATGTTGGTAACAAAATCAATTGGAAACTACAAGTACATTTTAATGCTGTATTTTTAATGGTTGACTATACAAGAAACACAGCTTTAATTTAAGGGTGATTAAGGATTCTTAAGCTGCTTCTTACACGTTATTGAACAGTTATAGGTGCTTTTGTCTTTAGCAGAGTTTTCTTACTCATTCAGTTCTAGGACGAGAGAGAACAGATTACCTGGTAAATTGTGTATAACTAACTCCCCAAAAGGGTAGAACAATAGTTGTAAGTTCTAAGTGTGGTGATGCTTGCTCTGAGTGCAAAGAGTTTCTTCTCTCAATCTTAACATTGCTCTTGCACAAAATGTTAAATAGCTCCCATCACTTCTATTCTGATCTTCAGCTGAAGTACAAATCAATGACATTCAATATTGCTGTATTTCACGAACAGAAAAACAGTAGTACAAGTATTGGTGTTGTAACGTTTTAAACCACTTCACTTAAAATTTAATTTATACATGATGGCGTGTGTAAAATCACTATCTACAAATGATTTAGCTACAGAGCGAAGTCACACCAAGACCTGGACAAGCAGCTAAATAAATTCTGATACCAGAAACACACACTCAATAACTACAGAAAAACAGAATTCCTTGTATACAATCCCTATAACAATTTAGAAACTTTTGTTTGAACTGGTTTTGCATAGGGTTCTGGATCTATTCGTTATTGCAGATGTGTTATCGGTGGTAATTAGGAGAAAAAGTGGTGCAAACTTTTCTCCAGGAGCAACGCCAGAGGAAAGTAGTCCAATACATCAGTTAATACTGCAGCCTACATTTTAATTGAAGATAATTACTTACATAATTGCACTATTAATAATTCACACCCTATTTTCCCATTTATTGATTAAGTAACAGATTATTAAGAACATAAGAAAGGTTACAAATGAGAGGCCATTTGGCCCATCTTGTTCGTTTGGTTATTAGTAGCTTATTGATCACAGAATCTCATCAAGCGGCTTCTTGAAAGATCCCAGGGTGTCAGTTTCAACGACATTACTGGGGAGTTAGTTCCAGACTCCCACAATTCTCTGTATAAAAAAGTGCCTCCTTTTTTTTGTTCTGCATTCCCCGTTATCTAATCTCCATTTGTGACCCCTGGTCCTTGTTTCTTTTCTCAGATTGAAAATGTCCCTTGGGTCGACATTGTCAATACCTTTTAGAATTTTGAATGCTTGAATCAGATCGCCGTATAGTCTTCTTTGTTCAAGACTGAATAGTTTCAATTCTTTTAGCCTGTCTGCATAGGACATGTCTTTTAAACCAGGAATAATTCTGGTCTTCTTTGCACTCTTTCTAGAGCAGCGATATTCTTTTTGTAGTGAGGCAAGTGAAACCAGTAACAGTTGCAATAAGAATTGCCGATTGCCCTGATTTTCATTATCTACTGACTCAACAGAATGGCAATTGCTTCTTAAATGTTAGTTTGTTATAAGTTTCTTTATGTGTATTCTATGCTTATTTTAAGTTGTATTTAGATTTAACACAAATCTTTCTGGTTTCATAAATTGCTCGTGTGACAGAACAAAAATAGTTTTACAGAATCAAGCAAAAGGATTTTAGCAATTTTTTAAAATCTTCCTAGTTAAGCAACCTTTTTTTGTAGGAAATAAGAACCATCGATTAGCACAAGCTGACCGAAAAAAGCATTTGTGCCAATAATTCATGAATTCTGCTTTTCTGATGGAACAAATGTTAAAGCCAGTTGCCTAGCCAAGTTTTCAATACAATGCTACAGAAAAGAGCTGTAGAAAAGCATCATAAATTCACTATCTGTGCAGGCAGGGGTTGACAAATCACTACTATGTGTGGTAGACCGATGGGTTACCAAAGGGTAAACTCTGGTAGCCCACCACAAATTTTGGTTGCCCACATTTTTCAGTAGATAAACATTTCCATTTAACGCTACGCACCATTAAAAAAATGTAGACAGATACAATTGTAAGGTGGTAAGGTTCAAAAAAGAAATCCGACATCACTTCTGAGAGCCACTAATAAAACATGTTTTGTTTCTTTTTTTACCATATGTAACCAGATACTATCAACGTTTACTAACAACCTAGTTTCTGTTAATATTTCTACCAAACAATAACAAGCTAATAAGTTTCCTTATATAAAATGTAGGGAGTTATGTTTGACTGCATCATTTGCATTATTTTCCCAGACTTTACTAGTCCCGGGGACTCATAGTCTGGGTTTTTGATCCAACCAATATCTCATCATTAGTTTTAAAATATTCACTGCGTAACAAATTAAAACAATCATGTTCTGGGTCCTAAATGGACTGTGGGAATTATTATGCATTTGTAGTGGTAGTGTTGTTTTTATTTGTCCTCGCGTGTGCCATTTATAGAACCTACTTTTTATTAGTTAAACAATTTCGTACCATTTACTTTTATCTTTTTAAATATTCACAAAAATATCTATGAACCACATACATCTAAAAAGGATTAGTTAATTTTTTTCTTTACCCAGTGCACTCAAACTCACAGTATTCACTGCGCATTATCAGTATCTAAACTCTGCAAGTGCTGCATTTGTTTTCAAGACGTATTATGATTATACAATCAATATACAGTAGTACCGTACAAATAAACTTTGTGGTCTAAACATGTACACAGAATATAAACATGAGCACGACTTTCTGCTGACTTAATAAAAACAACACTAACGTCAGGGTATACATTTAAAATAGTACAAATTCATTGCACACTTTATAAAGACATTACCATGTGAGGGGGGCTCCCTCACAATACCGTTAGCTAATTGTTCAGCTGGAAATAAAAAAATAGTGTCCCTGCACCTCGGTAACACTGACAGCCACTGAGGGTACGGTGTTCTCTCCTGTTTATTAATTTGTTTTATATATATATATATATATATATATATATATATATATATATATATATATATATATATATCATTATATATATATATCTCGGCACCATATAGTAAAGTATAAAATCATTTCATATTTCGTTTAAGGGGTGAGACTAACGAAATTGCAGACAGTATAGTGACTAGAACGTTCGAACTAATGCACGATTTAAAAAAAAAAAAAAAATCTTAAGTCATGAACCAATCACAATTGGATTCACTGGTTACTATAGCTACCGCTTCAACGGAGTAGTACTAAACGGGACAAGTACAAAGTAACCAAAGATCTTCTATATAGAAGACCTTTGAAGTATCTGCTTAAAAAAAAAATAATAATAATCTTTAGAAGCTGCTGGTAGTGCAGACCCAATTTCTGGTAGTCCAGGGCTCTCGGACTACCGATTTGTCCGCTCCTGGCAGGGCTTATTGGCAACTATCAACAGACACAGGTATGCAGCTTTCAAGAAATATAATTTTCAAAGCAGCCATGGGCCAAAAAAAAAAGAAGTCTTACTGACACTAATCCTTGTGACAAAACTGATTGCTGAAGGAGCTGATTTAGACAATATGATGTGTTTTATAATAGGAAAGTGTTGACTAATGTAGTTGGAATAGT